>NC_061111.1:248150531-248164910 GCF_002878395.1 Capsicum annuum | reverse complement strand
AAAAAGGAAAAAAAAAGAAAAAAGAAAGAGAAGCAAAGAGTAGAAATAAAAGAGAGAGAAAAAAAAGGAAATGAAAAAAAATAAAATAAGAAAACTAGAGGCTATGATATGATATTTAAAAATAAAAGAAAAAAAAGTCAAATTGATATGATATAAAAGTTTTAAGTTTTTTATTTTAGGAGATAAAGTGGATTGAAACCATTTTTACTCAATTCATATTTGACCAAATCTATATTTATCCATATTTATACGGACGGATTACAATTCAAACCATTTTTACTCAATCCATATTTGATCCGTCCAAATACAATCCAATCCGCCCGTTTGCCACCCGGATGTACAATCATGTTGGTCAGAGATCTGGTATCATGTCTCTTTTTTTATCATAATTTTGTTAACTGTTAGGATGACATTGTTTAGCTGAAAGCTTATTTATTCATTGAATACATAGTGTGTTCATAGGCAGAGTTGAGTGAATTACGTTATTGTAGTCTGTCGTTATCGCTAATTTGATTATGATCGTTCTTCATAACAGTTGAAGCAAAATAAGTTCCCCTAAACGTAAACGAATATCATAAGACAAGCTAACACCTATATTTTGGGACTGTCGTCTATTTTGAGACTTCATATATTTGATTTTGATTCTCTGTTTGCTATGTTTAATAGCTGTCCGAGACTCGTCGCAACTGGGGATTTTTTCAGGTGGTAATTATGGTGTTCCTCCAGAGCTCAGGGATGAAGCTCGACAAGTTTGGCGAGAATTCTTTCACCAGCCCATGGATGTTTAGCAAACTTATGCCAATACACCTATGACTTATGAGGGTCATGGCAGCTGCCTTTGAGTTGAGAAGGGTTCTATCCTTGATTGGATTGACGTTATTTTCTTCATTATCTTCCTTGCTCCTTGAACGACCATACCAAATGGCCTGCCCTCCCTCTTTCCCTCAAGTATAGTACCACCACTTCTTAACCAATTTATTCATACAATCACTATATTTTAGAAGCCTATATGTTACCTTTTGTGTTTGAATCAGGTAATAAAGTGAATACATATGCCTTACTCCATCCATTGCAAAAGCTAGAAGGGTTGTTGGTTAGAGCAAAGAAGAAACCATTGGCATACCAAAGATAGTCCGACATCCTGAAAAATCTCCATTTTTCTCCGATTCCCTCAGTTTTACAAGCTAAAAATGATCCACGGTGACCATTTGAAGGTGATGCTCAAATCTGTGTAAAGAGCCGAAAACTGAGGAAGAATGCTAGAGGTTAGGAGAAGAGCGGTGAAAGAGACGTGTCACTTTTCCAAATCATACTCCAGATGAACAGAACATGAAGCAGGAAAATGGAGCTAGGCCTTTCAGCGAAGGTTTTAAAACCGCTGCCGCAGTTAATAGTAGGCCTAGAAACGACAATGAGTCTATTGAGGATGATGCATGACATTTTTTGCGAGCCGCAATGGTTTATTACTGTGGTAGTCCATTTGGAACTATAGAAGCTAATGATCCAAGTGAAGCATCTACGCTAAACTATGATCAAGTATTTATATGTGATTTTATACCTTCTGGGATAGCATTCCTTCTAAAAGGAGAATATGATATCGTGAGGAACTTTATACTTCACACATTTCAGTTAGAGGTAAATTGACTTTTAAGTTATCTAGCTAGGTTGTTCCGTCTTCAGCTTTGTTCGCTTTCATATTGGGATGCATGTCAGTTGTAATGCACTTAACTTTGTTCTCTTTGCATATGATGGTGATTCAGCATGTAATTCATTCCTTTCAGTAGCATCATGTGTTTGTGTTCATAATAACAATTTTGGTCCCCCTTCAGCATGTGTCTCTGTTTGTTTTTTCATCTTCGCTGTATTAATTATATGGATATTTCATGTCAATTGTAAAAAAAAATTGTATTACAAAATTATTAATGTATTAACAATACAAATATTATCTTTCTGAAAGACTCATTACAATACAAAGTTGTAAAGTAGATTAAAACATATAGGATAACTTATTTGCTTAAATAATTATCAGTTTGCGAAATTGTATTGTGATGTATTACTGACTTCTTTTGGCACTAATAAATTGATATCATATCACAAATTTATTATTTATTTATAGCTGGTCATTAAGTAATTGTTGTGCCACTAAGCTGAGTAAGACTTGTCAAAATTAGTGAAAGTCGCCACTATTGCTTACATTAATGGGATGCTTTGTGCACCGAACTGTCATTTTTTTTAATTCTATTTTCAAATGTCTTGAATATAATGTTGATTTTAATTATAAATACAACTTTATTCCACGTGTAATTATTTCTTAAAAGCTAAAATCTTAATCATTTTAAATTTTCAAATATCAATTATATATATATATATTTCAAATAAGGAATTATTTAATATATTTTAAATATTAAATTTAAAAATAATTAACTGACATAAACTTTAGTAGAGGAAAAAGGTCACAACGGTTGGGAGGGTAAAAGATTTAATCAAACAAGTTATACATGGAACATCCTAAAATAACTGTATCACATTTAACAATTATGTGCTTATATGTCTAATTATATTCAATTAATAAGCCAAAAAAAAAAAAAGCTATTGAAGTTATCGTATCCTGTAATTCTAAAAACTTGATAATTAGATAAATCTAATTAAATATTAAAATATTAATTTAATATAACTAAAATATGCGCACATGACCCAGCTCATAATATTATAATTCAATAAAATAAAGTATAACATGTGACCTTTAATATTAATTAATCCAAATGATTTTGGAATTATAATCATCTCTAAATTAGTGAACTTAATCATTGTTTCTAGTTCTAATTATTTTTAGTTATATACATACATATATACATATACATATACATACATACATATACATATACATATACACATATATACATACATACATACATACATAAGAAAATTGAAGGAAAGGTGTCTTTTAAGTCTTGAAAGAAGGATTGATGATATTGACCAACAGATAGGGTCAAACATCATTAGAAAACTTGATTAAGTTAATTGTGGACTTGATTAACATTTTCAAAACTTTCTAATCTTTTCAAAAATACAAATCAATCCAACCCACACCCCTCTTCAATCCAAATCAACCACTCTCTCCTCTCTCTCCAGCTTCTCTCAACTCTTTCCTAACTAACAGTTTTGCAAAATTTCTCCCTTCAACCCCCGCCGACTTCTACCTCCGGCGATAAATAGTTGGACTTCGAGTTCCCCTCTTTTCTCCTTTCAACCCCCGACGACTTCTACCTCCGGCAACAAATAGTTGAGCTTCGAGTTTCCTTCTTCAATTTAATCAACCTGTCTCTCATCCCTCTCTCGATAGCTTCTCTCAAATCTCTCCCAACCAACTGTTTTGGAAATTTCTCATTTCAATTCTCGGCGACTTCTACATCCGACTACAAATAGTTGGGCTTCGAGTTCCTTTTCAACTTCAACCTTCAATTGACATGACAGCCTTACTCTTCAGCTACAACAGCTTCGAATTCTTCATCGTTCCTTTTCTTCTTTCACAGGTAAAAATTTATGGTCTTTTTAGATTTGAAGAAAATAAGGAACTTGAGCCAACTTCTCTTATAGTATTGGTTAATAATTTCAATATTTGTTGCACTAATTTGAAATGCGGTCTAAAATGGCCTTTTTATTGTTTATGTTTATAAAAACAAAACGACAATTTGGTTTGATTTGTTCTGTTCTTGTTCTTGGTAAAAATGGTGAAATTGCTATTTTTTGTTAAACAAAATCGTGCTACTGTTTTTTATTTCCTCTGATAGATTACCCATCTGGTGCAACATATTAACCATTTGATGCAATAAATTTATTATATGATGCACCAGATCAACCATCTGATGCACCAGAAGAACCATCAAATTACAATTCTTATGCAACAGATTAATAATCAGATATAACAGATTAACTATCTAATGCAACAACTTTACCATATGTTGCAATAGATTAAGCATCGGATAAAAAATCAGATGCAACTAATTAACCATCTGGTCCAATGGAAGAACCATCAGATTAATGATCTGATGCAACAGATGAACCTCCTGTTGGATAAAATCCCATTAACTCTTCCGACAGGAAATGTCCAAGACTTGATTTTTCCAACTGATCATTCATCTGCCGCGATAGACGACCCTTTGTTGGAAGAAATCTAAATAATATTGACCGTTGATAACTGTTCCAACAGATCACTCATGTGTTGCAATAGATGTGTGACCTGTTGGACATACCATTCATCTTTCTCAACATATGAGTGATATATTTTGTATTGTCACAACAGATTACTCAGTCGTTGCTGCAGGTTAGTTAACTGTTCTCACAGATCACTCATATGTTGCAACAGATGTGTGATCTGTTGCATAAACTATTCATCTTTCTCAACAGATGAGTGATATATTTTTTATTGTCGCAACATATTATTTAACTGTTTCAACAGATAACTCATATATTACAATAGATAATATCACAATAGTTGTGTAATCTGTTGAACAAAACATTCATCTTCTTAAAAGATGAGTGATATATTTTGTATAGTTGTAACAGATTACTCATCCGCTGTAATAGTTTGGTTATATGCTGCAATAGAAATACTACTTGGTGCAACAGATCGATGATCTGTTGCAACTGTTATTTTACTGTTTTGCTTGTTTGATTTACTATTATCCCTTTTTAATGATGCATTAATCAACAATAATATATTATTTTATGTTCCTGCTAATTTTAGATAATATGGTTTCCAAAAGAACAGAAACCGAATCAAGTCCAAGTAAAGGAACAAGTGAAGCAGCTAGGCTACATCCACCACTCTATGAGCTTGCTTTACAAGCGTTATCTCAATCGAGAGCAGAATATGATGAACATGGGGAGAAGGGATATTTCAAAAGAGATGATGCAGAGTCTAATAGACCTTCCACCGAAGAGCTGGTCAAAGACTTCAGCATTGATCATTATCCTGTGAGAATGTCGTGCCGCAGATTTAATGGGTGATTTCATGGTTAAGTCAGCCATGAGAAAATCTTTCGACGCCTTTAGAAAAATACTTCAAGAACAAAAATTGGATGCTTATTTCAGGGACAGCTGCTTTGAGAAATATCTTGATTTGCCGGAAGACAACAATGCTCGTTTCCAAATGAAAATGGAATATGAACTACTTAAGCGTAGGTTTATGTATGAAAACAAAGATAAGATGGATGAGGTGTGGATAAATTACTGTCGCATGCCTGTTTGTTTTGGTTGGAAGGAGTTTGCCATAGTTACTGAACTAAAATGTTATCCTCCTTATCAAATTATACCTATTCTAACCCAAAAAAAAGCACCCCGCATACCCAAAAAAGGCAAAGGCAAGTCGTGTGATTGTGATGACCTGGTGTCCATTGTTGGTCCAAGCTTCAAAAATAAAAATTTGATAGAAGCGTTGAAAGGTAAAGGACTTTTAAAGAATCATAAGCAGTCATTGTGCTTGGTTTGGTTTGTACATAATATTCTTTGGGCGAGAGACGTTAACAACAATATAAGCCTCGGTTTAATAAAGCTCTCCAAGGATCTTGATGCGTTTAGCAGCTATCCTTGGGGGTATGAAAGCTTCAAAATGACTATCAAATATTTGTTGACTCCGTTAGCGCCAAAGACAGTCAACTTATATGGCTTTCCATGGGCTTTCATGGTAAATATTTCTTTCTTCTATTATGATATCATTTATTTTTTTCGCTCAATAATGGTTTTGATTTATTGGCGTTATTTTATAGGCTTGGGCTTTTGAAACAATTCCTTATTTGAGACAATAAGTGAACTACTAGAAAGGAGTTTCCTGTCCAAGAATCTTGAGATGGTTGTCAGCCAAAACTGATAAAAGTGTAAAATTTCTTGATCTCTTCAACCCCCTGATGGATGCAGTAAGTATAATTATAATTAATTTTTTCTTTTAATTAATGATTTTTCTTAATGATCTAATCATCATTCTAATATATGTAATAATTTATGTTAGATTGTGCATGCGTCGCTAGTTCCGACCAATCGACAGTTGAAGATGCCATTTTTCTTACTTTACGGTCTGTGCAAACTTTATCGGATCCTAAGGTCATCGACAAAATAAAAATAAAATTATTTGGAGCAACAACCATTACAAGAAAAACAACTTTGGAGGGTAGGCTTGTTGTTGTTGTTGATGGTCTTAGTGGTGATAGAGCTGTTAATGGTGGTAGTGGTGCTGCTGTTGGTGCTAATGATGCTTCTCTTACAGTATTTAAAGCAAACCATTATGAGTACGATCATACTGGTTATACAGATTTTGCCTCTTCCAGCGAATGTTTTGCATGTAAATGTCCAGACTGCAGGACGAAACATGATGTAGTGATTAATGCTATTAATGTTTTAACTGCTTATGTAAAGGAATTGACATCTAAGAGGGGTCTCATTCCATCAAAGAGGATTTTATTTCCATCCGCTCCATTAGAGATTAGGGCTAAGAGGAGAAGGAGAGTGATTTCCAGGGCATTATCAAGCATCCAAAAAAGAAAAATTGCAAATCCTCTGTCTGTGTGTTGCACTGAGCAACGTACAATGTCCAAAGGAGAGCATCACGAGCTGAAGAAGGTGAATATATTATATGTCTTCCAACTGACAAAACAAACAGACACATATCTGTTTTAACTGATGACACATCTGCTGAAAATTATCAAACAGATATATACATCTGTTGAAATAGTTGACTAACCTGTTGTACTAGATACTTTATCTGGTGTAACATATGTCTCATCTGTTTTAGCAAATCAAACAGCCCTTTGTACTGCTTTTATTTGTACCAACAGACGACCTATATTCTGCAACAGATGATTCATATGTTGCAATGAATGGTTCATCCATTAGAAATTATCACACAGGGTCTTCCTCATGTAGAAATTTGTCCTAACAGTTGATTCATTGTTGCAACAGAAATATAATCTATTTGGGACAATTTAAAATGGGAGAAAAACCTGTTTGATTTGCTAGAAGAGATGAGTTATCCTTTTCTATTTTGTTGTATCTCCGTGATTAGCATTGACCAATTTTGGCTTTCCAGGCGGAAGTAGAAGAAGCTACTGCTGAACAACATTGACAATATGATACTCTTTTTATAGAAATACGGAGAACAGAAAGTGCAGAAACCGTACGTAAGCGACAATAAAGATCCACGATAAGCAAAGCCGAATTCCATAGCACCGGATGAAGAACAACTTTCCCATACTGAGTAGATCTTTATAGCTTGAGCTTTTCAAATCAAAGCAATCCTTGGTAGTATACTTAAATTGTTGTTGATGTATTTGTTGAAATCTGTACCCATAACAAGTTTTTTACATTTCATTTATTCGTTGACTTATTTCAGCTAATTTATGAAGGGTTAGATTTATTTTATTTTGTCTACGAATTTTATTTATTCCTTAGATTTGAACTTATTAATTGAAAAGGAATACTAGATTCAAATATTGCAACAGATAATGTATCTGTTGCAACAGACGACACATCTATTGGAAAAATCGAACAGATTTAGACATATGTTGCAACAGGTAAATAATCTGTTGGAATTTATCAAACAGGTCTTCCCACTGTTTCAATAGACGGACTTTAGATAAAAATATCAAGATAATGCAACAAATGACCAACCTATTGCAATAGATAAACTATATGTTAGAACAGGTAGGATAACTGTTACAACGGATGGAGAATCTGTTGCATTATAAAAATTCAACTTTCATTGGACATAAAAAATTGCCACTACGTGTAATAAGGTTAAAGCGAATTGAATTGAAATAAAAAAGGCGCAACCCATCGACGGTGTTGAGTTCAAACACCTAAAATAAGATAGGCATCAAGTAGACAGTGTTCATTTTAAACACATAAAATAAAATAGGCATCAAATGTGTCAGTGTCAGTCTGACACATTTCGCTGACTTGCCGTCACTTGCCCCCCAACAGTTATTTTTTTCTCCCCATTGTCTTATATATTCATCTTTCTCCTAAAATTTAACCCTAAATTTCCAAATCTTCTTCTTCATCGTCATCTTCTTTTATCTATTCAAATTATTTCTTTCCTTTTTTCCAACTGAGCTTGACAATGTCGAGCGCATCTTCCACTATTTTTTGTGATAAAGATTTTTGATATTGTAAGTGCGGTCATGAAGCTCTGTTAAAAACTTTTTGGACTCAACAAAATCCGGGTCGTAGGTTTTTTACTTGTAAGATTTCAAAGGTAATATTTTTTTATTTAATTAATTGATTAATTATTGACTTGTAATTATTTTGTAATTGTGTTCTCTTTTTTTTATAGAAATTGAGTGGATGCGATTAATTTGATTGGTATTTAGAACGACACCCTTCACAAGCAAATCGTGTAATCTGGGGTTTGTTGAACAAAGTCAAGGCTTCTGAAGAGAAACAAAATTGAGCAAGAAGATACTACATTGTTGCCGTTATTGCTACTGGTTTGGTGTTGTTGGACATATGGATATTCAAGCCTAATTGCTGAAATTTTCATGTTGGTGTGTATATTTTCTACTAGTTTGGTGTTGTCGAGCACATGGATATTCAAGCGTAACTGTTGGAAAATATCAAAAAGATTTAGGTATATGTTGTAAAATTTAGGTCATCTGTTAGAAATTATCAAACAGGTCTTCCCACTATTGCAACATATTAGACTTAGATTTTTAGATTATTCTTAGAAATAACATCGTCGTAATGCAACAAATGACCAACCTATTGTAACAGATAAACTATCTTCTAGAACGGATTAAAGATATTTTACAACAGATTTACAATCTAATCTATTGCATTATAAAAAACTCAACTTTCATCAGAAAAAAATTATTGTCACTACATGTACATGTAATAAAGTGAAGGGTGAGATGAAATTAAAAATTTCTTTTTCACAGGCTCTTCTATATACACATGCTTCAAGCGTCCAGTTCTCCAGTTAGTACCCCATAAGCCCAGATCTCTTGCAAGTTTTCCATAGCGTTGTCGCACAGAAAAGTTGTTGGCTCGGCCATTTTTGTGCCGGTCAGCAAATATTCGATGTGTGCAAGAACGTGCGAGCCGCTCGCTTTAGCATCATCATCTTTTGGAAGAATCATTCCCCCTTTTTGACCTTCAAAATATCATGATTTCTTCATCAACACTTCCTATGGCAAATGATTCATCAGTTTACTCTCCCTCAACAAGATGGGCAACAACACCATCAGTGGCTCCGCCAGGAGAAAAAGATTGAAATCATCGATCAGAGTTACGTTAGAGTCATAAACATTGATCTTTCCCTCCTCGATTAGTATCTCAACAGCCCGATAATGTATGCCGTTCACGCTAATGACTGCAAGAATTAATTTTACCTCAGTACAACTCTTGCCGTGTGGATTTGGCCTGTCCCCTCTAACATATCTTAACATTTCTTCTTATTCCAAGACCAACGTAGGAACTAGGAAATCAAGTCCCACGCCAAGGGCTGATGCCTCTCCATTGAGTTGATCGTACCTATCCTTGAGCTTCTTGTAGAAGTCAAGGTCCATTATCCTATCGGCAGCGTCATAAGCTTCTCGGTACATTAATTGCCTTTTCCTCATGAGGCAGAGAATTATGTCAACATGCTGTGAGATAAGAAGTCAATTTTTAAATAGGTTAGTAATTGTAAAGATGCAACGAATGGTTCATCTATTGCATAGGGTTCTCTGAATCAATAATCCAACGCAACTTATGCAGCAGATGGATAATAAGTTGGAACATAACCACTACCAGTTGCACCATTTTACCCAGCTGTTGCAACAAATGTGAAATCTGTTGCGTGGCTTCTTCTTCATGGGGTAGATTATAAGAGTTAGGTTAGGAAAAGTAAACTTGCCTTGTCCTCATACGGTATATGTATATCAGTCATAGTATGGAAGTCTTGGGGGGAAAAGGGAGGCCTGGGGTAATCTGGTGCGCCTGGCTTGGCATTCTTGGCCTGTCGCAGATCTCTCTTCTCTTCGGCGCCAAGTTCCGTGTATATGTACACTTTCTTAACTATACCCTAAACTTCAAAAGCTTTTGGAGAGGGAGGAATTATAATTTCTTTTGATTTTCGAGCAGAGAGTATGTCTCTAATTACTCTTTTCTTTCTCCTAACCAATGTTGTAGGAGTGTGTGGCTCTCTTACCTTCTTGGATGGTATGACACACCTCTTGGATTTGAATTCCTCTATAGATTTAGAGATAGCCTCTACTTTCTCAAAGAGTTTATCCTGTTTATCCTTGCAATCATCGCATTTGCAACGAGAACATGAGGGTGAAAAGGGGTGAGAGGGACCTGTGTAAAGGAAAAAAGAGGTGTTTTCAAACATATTTATTCTTTATTGAGCATTAACATGCTCATCATCATGAGTGGTAGCAACATCAACATGCCTGCCACCAACACCAACAACTCCACCAGAAGAAGTACCCGGATCTGCCTTAGTAAAAGGTTGTTCATGAAGAGCCTCAATATTAGGCTGACCCTACCTAACTGCTCTTCTTATGGCTATTCCTCCAGCCAATTCATTTTTTATTAACTCCACCGTTGGGTTTGCTATAGTATCAACATGACCTAAAGTAATATAAAAAGTCATTACTGACTCGTCCTCAGTAGGTACGATCCATGGATGCATAACCTATAAGAAAGAACAAAAAGACAGATGCATTTAAATCATATAATATAATAATTTTCACAGTTGGACTACGTTTTAAAAAAAAGACCTATCTGTTGCGTAGTTTGTAGTATATGATTAAAACTCGCTTGGGTCTAGTTCAGAGAAATAGAGCAACACATGGATAATCTGATGCAAAATATCAATCATTTGTTGCAATAATTGTACAAGACAGGTAATCTATTATGCAACAGATGATCTATACGTCGCAACAGATAAATAATATCTTATCATATTAAACATCTATTGCATAATTTGTAGTAGATGGTTAATCTTTTAGGAGTTGGGTTCAGGGAACCAAAGCAACAAATAAGTAACCTGATGCAAGATATACCCTGTCGCAACAGATGTCCCATTTGGTGTATCAGATATAACATCTGTTGCACCAGATATAACATTTGTTCAATATCTTTCTTATCTTTGAGTAGAATTATTTTACATGAAGAAGACGTACTGTATTATTCGGAGGGTTAAAGATATCAGCCTCCTTAATATTGGCGTTGCTCTTTGCAGCCAACCACCTAAACATCCTTGGATGAGAAACCTCATTCTGGTAATCCATTAACTGCTTTCGGAGGGGAGGAGTGGCTTCAAATGTCCAAGCCTAAAAAATGTAAACAGGAAGCAAGCAAAAAAAATCATAATAACTATATTCAATATAAATTAATGGATGAGTAAAATTAGTGATTAATTTTTCCATGTAAGCCCAAGAAAAGCCGTATAATATGGTCGTCCCTGAGGATAGCTTTGTCAGTAAATATTGGACAGTCAAGTAGATGCTGTCATATCCCCAAGGATAATTGTTGAATTTATCAAAATCCTCAGCATGCGCCAACAAATCATCTTTTATGACCTTGTTGACATCTCTTTCCAATATAACCGAATGGGCAAACAAGACTAAGCACAATTGCTCCCTGTACTGCTCTAGTAGGGTTTTATCCTCGAGATCTGTCAATAAATCCAATGCTTTGTAGCCACATCGAGCAATGTCAAACAACCCATCTATTTTTTATTACATTTTCTTGCCTTGGATCTTTTGTGGGGTGGTGGTCCTTCTGGACAATGGCATCTCAATCCCGTCACTATGGCAAACTCTTGCAAGCTAAAACAAACAGGCATGCCACAGTAGTTGATCCAGATTTCATCCATTTTCTTTCCCCCCCTCCTCCGAATCTTTATCATCCCCTGCGTACTTGATCCTGCTCTTAAGAAGACCATATATCATCATTATAGGAAACAAATACGGGAAGAGGGGTCCTCAGGCAGCTTAAGAAGGCGTCCAAAGCATCTCTTCTTAAAAAGTTCGCCTATGTTTTCGTTCTTCATAATTTTCATAAAATGTTTAAAAAATCTTCCCCATCTGACATTTAAGTACAATTTGACCAGTTAGTTGTTTTCCTTTTGGGTCATTTATTGGCATCGCAACTTGAAACCTATCAATACTAAAAGTTTTGACAGGATCATGCTGGGATGTCGATATTAACTCACGCCCCGTTGGTGATCCATTATCATCATGTTGATGATCATCCTCTTTCTCTTTCTGACTCTCTAATTCCTCCTCTTTCTTACTTTTATTTTCTTCATCACCATTTACGGACCCTTGTCCACCTCCCTCAACGTTGTTTTCACATCTCTCCTCAGCTTCACTTTTCCCTTACTGAGATTGTTCAGGAAGCTCCTCCGAATCCCTCTATACTGTAGCCTTTTTTTTAGTGGTCAGACGTTGATCCACCTTCACTTTCATTTTTTTTGGGAGACATGCTTTACCTATAGACAAAGAAAAACAAAAATTACATTACAGTTGATGTATGCATAGATTTTAAAAAATACATTACAAACACTACGAATTCCGACACACCAACAACCACCACCATAAACACCACCAACTAATGCCAACAAACAAGCAAACACCACGAATACCAACACCATCACAAACACCACCAACCAATACCACCACCGTTGCCACCACGATGACCACCACCACCACCACCACCAACACCAAAAACATCATTCAACTATATGACGCCAGTCAACGGAACACTACGACAAAAACTAGGGATTTCTCGAGTTCTTCCTACGATTTTACCATCAAAACTCAAAATTGTAAACCCATTCTCGAAGATAATACAATTAAAAGTTTTATTTTTCATCATTAACTTAAAAGCCATTATTTTTTAGAAAATAAATAAATATAGAGCTCTTCTCGAACTCTGTTGCCTACGAAGACAAAGAAAATGACTGATTCAAGCAAGAATGAAGTAAAAAATAACACCTATATGGTCGGAAAGAAAAGTGATCTATTGTGGAGGGTTGAGCAAATTTGTTGAGTAGTTATTGTCTGTACTGTATTGTTGAGTGAGAATGAGAGAGAAAGAGCAAGACCTCGATATTTGAAATGATGAAGCATTTTGTATGGGTTGATTTATATTTTGGAATAGAATAACAAGTAGTTTTGAAAATGTTAATTTGGTCCGAAATAATCTTAATTATTTTTAAAATCATAAAATATATGCATAATTTTTAACCCTCTCATCATGCAATTGTCAAAAGGGTAATTCAATTGAAATTGTATAAAAATAATTGAAGTTGTAGTTGACCGAGTACTCTAGGAGGTGATCGTGTGCAAACTCACCCCTGGTCCTAGATTAATCAATTTAGGTACTATTAGTCTAACATCAGAACTCAATTTAAATTGTAAAAAATAAATGTTCAACATGTTGCATCAAATTTCTCATCTGTTGTAAATTATCAATCGGATTAGGTAACAACAGATTATGAATCTGATGTAAATTATAAAACAGATTAAGTCTTCTGTTGCTACAAATTACCCATCTGTTGTAAATTATCAAATGAATTGTTATATGTTGCAACAGATTACCCATATGTTATAAATTATCAAATAGGCGCTGCCATCTGTTGTGGCTGACCCTATGAGAACTCACCCCTAGTCCTAGATTAATTGATAGTTTACCCTATGAGAACTCACCCCTAGTCCTATATTATTCTATTATGGTATTAGTACCCTAGTCCTAGATTAATCAATTAAGGTATTATTCTAACATATGAGGTAGTAAAAATCAGTTCGACTCAGAGTGATTGATTGATGACTCTGTCGGGAAGAATGCAGTACTGTCTCATTATGCAATTGACAAAAGACTCAATTGAAGTTGTAGTTGACTCTATAAGAATTCACCCCTAGTACCAGACTATTCAATTAAGGTATTAGTACCCTAGTCCTAAATTAATCAATTAAGGTATTAGTCTAACATATGAGGTAGTAAGAACCGATTCGGCTCAGAGTGATCGATCGACGACTCTGTCGGGAGGAACGCAGTACCATCTCATTATGCAATTTCCAAAAGGCTTAATTGAAGTTGTAGTTGACCCTATGAGAACTCACCCCTAGTCCCATACTATTCAATTAAGGTATTAGTACCCTAGTCCTAGATTAATCAATTAAGGTACTAGTCTAACATATGAGGTAGTAAGAATCGGTTTGGCTCAGAGTGATTGATCGACGACTCTGTCGGGAGAAACACAGTACCGTCTCATTATGCAATTGAAAAAAGACTCAATTGAAGTTGTAGTTGACCCTATGAGAACTCACCCCTAGTCCCAGACTATTCAATTAAGGTATTAGTACCCTAGTCCTAGATTAATCAATTAAGGTATTA
>NC_061111.1:248144156-248150431 GCF_002878395.1 Capsicum annuum | reverse complement strand
TCTGTCGGGAGGAACGCAGTACCATCTCATTATGCAATTTCCAAAAGGCTTAATTGAAGTTGTAGTTGACCCTATGAGAACTCACCCCTAGTCCCAGACTATTCAATTAAGGTATTAGTACCCTAGTCCTAGATTAATCAATTAAGGTATTAGTCTAACATATAAGATAGTAAGAATCAGTTTGGATCAGAGTGATCGATCGACGAATCTATAGGGAGGAACGCAGTACTGTCTCATTATGCAATTACCAAAAGACTCAATTAAAGTTGTAGTTGACCCTATGAGAACTCACCCCTAGTCCTAGACTATTCAATTAAGGTAATAGTACCCTAGTCCTATATTAATCAATTAAGGTATTAGTCTAACATATGTGATTGATCGCCGACTCTGGTCGGGAGGAACGCAGTACCGTGTCATCATGCAATTTCCAAACGTCTAAATTGAAGTTGTAGATGACCCTATGAGAACTCACATTCAATTAAGGTATTAGTCTAACATATGAACTCAATTGAAATATATATACACAAATGTTTAACATGTTGCAACAAATGTCTTTTCTTTTGGATCAAATCAAACAAATTATGTAATCAGTTACAACATATTATCCATCTATTGTAAACTATCAAACAAATTGATTCATTTGTTATGAGAGATCACGAATCTATTATAAACTATCAAATAGATTAAGTCATCTGTTACGACAGATTACCCATCTGTTGTAAATTATCAAATAGGCGCTGTCAACTATTGTAGTTGATATTATGAGAACTCACCCCTAATCCTAGATTAATTAATTAAGGTATTAGTTGAACATATGAGGTAGTAAGAATCGATTCGGCTCAGAGTGATCGATTGATGACTCTTGTCGGGAGGAACGCAGTCCCGTCTTATCATGCATTTGCTAAAAGACTCAATTAAAGTTATAGTTGGCCCTATGAGAACTCACCCCTAGTACCAGATTATTCAATTAAGGTATTAGTTAAATATATGAGGTAGTAAGAATCAGTTCATCTCAGAGAGATCAATCGATGACTCTTGTCAGGAGGAATGCAGTACCGTCTCATCATGCAATTGCCAAAAAACTCAATTGAAGTTGTAGTTGACCCTTTGTGCTAATTCATTCATCCCCAATTCCACCTAGATCAATGTGGGTACTATTATTAATCTTAGCATTAAGTTAATGAGAACACATTTCAACTCAGAGTGATCGATCGATGACTCAGGTCGTCATGAACGCAATACTAACACCATGCAAATGCAGCGACTTAATTGGATTTGTAGTTGACCCTGTGATCTCATTCATTCATTCCTCATTCCATCTAGATCGATGTAGATACTATTATTAATCTTAATATTAAGTTAATGAGGAGCTCATTCTTTCATCCCTAGTTCATCCTAAATCATTTGTAATGAAATCTGTTGCAACAAAAAACTGAGCTATTGGAGAATTTCAAACAGATAATAATATCTGTTGCAATAGATAACATTTCTTATTTAATTATCAAATAGACATTTGCATCTGTTATGACGGATGACTGTGCTGTTGGAAATTTTCAAACATATATATATATCTGTTACAACAGATGACGTTTCTGATTTAGTTATCAAATGACATTTCCATCTGTTGTCACAGATGACTCACCTGTTGGAATTTCTCAAACAGATATCTAAATCTGTTGCAACAGACGACATATCTGTTTGAAAATCTTTTTGTTTTCTTTTAATTTTAAAGCAAGCTACTGTCTGAGTAGATAAAGTATTAGTACTACTAAAGGCAGTAAAAAATATTTCTTGGATAACTCAAAAATTTCATTGAGAAGTCTTGTCCTATTTTTTCAATGTCACCCGTTTTCCCCCTCGTGCCCCTCAAATTATTAGTGAATATTAATTAATGAATATTGAAACCTCTAATACTTTTTTCGTTTCATATTGACTTGGCACTCCCATCAAGAAAATTTTAATTAGGGGGTTTATTTTACTACCAAATTAGTCTTATTAATTATGCTTTGAAAATACAAATTTGAATAAATACACTTTGTTTAGTCATTTAATATTAAGGGTAGTACATCTAGAAATTAGAATTATCTCATCTCTCCTCTCCCCTCCTTCAGTCCTAAATCTCTCATTTTTTTCTTTCTATCCTCTTTAGGGTTATCACAACCTTTTTTTTCTCTTATCTTTCTAAAAAAGTTTTATTTGAATCTAAACTGATTGATATCCATATCTTAGATTCCTCGACTGAAATTATTGTTTTGACCCCTTTTTGACATTAAGGTATGATATGATTCACTATTGCTCTTTCATTCTCGTCTTCTTCTTGTAACTTTATTTACATTTTTTTGTTTATTTAATTACTATTTTCCCATATCATATTTATTTAAAAAATTTGAAGGAACTTTTAATTGTTGGTTAAACATACCGAGAATTTTTATTATAAAATGCAAAAAAAAGTCATCTGTTGGGAGAAGTTTAAAAGCCTTGTTGGCAGTATCATTTTTTTTTATGTATTTTGTTTGTTTCTTTGTTGTTGATACTGTTATTGATGTTGTTCGTGGGGTTGGAATTGTTGGAACTTGTGGTGTGGTGTGATTTAGACGGTGGATGCTTCTTAGCTTAAAAATAGTAGAGTCCGAACAATCAACATAAGGAGTAAGGGAGAAAAAAATAAAAAGTTTAAAGTGAATAACGATAGGAGAGTTGATTACCAAAATTAAAAAAATATGTGCTGAGTGGGAATTGAACTCAAGACCAAAGGAAATAAATAGCCTTAAGCACCCATAAACAACTAGGCTAACCAAACAACTCTTACTATGGGTGCTCACTGATTAGATTATATACATTTTTTTCTTTATTTCCACATACATATATAAAGTTTGATATGAGTTCAGTCTGTGTTCGCGCACCCGGAGGACCCCATGTGGGTCCGTCCCTTATTGTTGATGGTGTTGGAACATAGGATGTATGCTTCTTTGTTGTTGATGATGTTGTTGGAACAAATGTTGTTGTTTTCTTTGTTGTTGATATTTTTTATTTGTTGTTTGTCGTTTATACTGTTGTTGATATTACAACAGATGGAGCAACTAATGGAACAAATCAAACCATCAGGAAGGCTTCTATGTATTCCAATAAACTCCATATCTGATGCAACAGACTCCATATCTGACGCAAATTATCCGAGATTTAATGTAATATTGCTGAAACTATTCGAGATTTATGTATTGTGTGTGTTACTTAAATAAAACAGGTGACTTTATTAATATGTAAATTAAAAAAAAGGATCTAAATACAACATTTTATCCTTTTGTTGTATTTTCGAAAGAGACAGATTGATAATCTATTGCAAAATATATTCCACCTGTCAGATAACTTACAACATATGGACATTATGTTGCAACAGATGGATATATCAATTTGCTTTTCCATCAGCTGTAGCATCTGTTGGAACTTGCTAGTCATCTGCTTATTTAATTTCATCGAGAGCAATAGATTTTTCTAAACACTTCTTGGCCAAACTCAGTTTTTGCTCTTGAATTGCTTCTTTTTTTTTCTTTGCATCCTTCAAGATGGCCTCCAAATTCAATTTTTCGCTCAACCCAATAGCAAAAATTTAGTTTGGTTGAAGGATGCAAAGAAAAAAAGAGAAGCAATCCAATAGCAAAAATTGAATGTGGCCAAGAAGTGTTTAGAAAAATCGATTGCTCTCGATGAAATTGAATAAACAGATGACTAGCAAGTTGCAACAGACGCCACAACTGATGGAAAAGCAAACTGATATATCTATCTGTTGCAACAGATTGTCCATATGTTGTAAGTTATCTGACAGGTGGAATATATTTTGCAGCAGATTACCAATCTTTCTCTTTTGGAAATACAACAAAAAGATAAAATGTTGTATTCAGATCCGTTTTTTTCTAATTTACTTATTGATAAAGTCACTAGTTTTATTTAAGTAACACTAACACACACAACACATAAATCCCGGATAGTTTCAGCAATATTACATTAACTCCCGGATAGTTTGCTAATTACATCTTATCCCGAAATTTTGAATTGTGATACATATGTTAAGCAGTGATACATATATGGACTAGCGAAACATATGTATATATATCACTAGTTTATACATATGTATACAGTAGTGATACATATAGCATATGTATTGCTAGTAAATATAAATCCGAGATTTTATGTAATTTTTTAAAACATTAAGGGATATTATGTAATATGGTGTCTTAAATATGAGATTTGTGTAATTTTTCCTTTTAAGGGATATGAACAGTCGTGGCTTTTTGTTTGACTAAGTCCAGTCCCTTCCAATTCAATCATTTTATAAATAGGTCCCTCCGGCCTCCTCACTCACTCTCACTCACTCTCGTTCATTCTACTATACTTACAATACTAATATGTTAGATCCAGATTCATACAAGAAGGTTCATATCGAGTCCTTGCAGGAACTTCAAAGGCAGTTTGATGAACTCCAGAGGGATTTGGCCGACTTCCGAGCAATGCTGAGGAGGGCCCTGCTGCTGCCGGATGAAAATTGTCAGGTTGACAATAATAATAGTAATAATAATAATAATAATAATAATAATAATAATAATAATAATAATAATAATAATAATAATAATAATTAGGTTATGTTTTTTCTTTCTTTTACCATATGTATTTCCCCTTTTTATATACGATCTACCTATAAGGGATTCAAAAAAATCCATGTATATGTTTGGTTTGGTTTGGTTTGGTTTGGTTTGGTTGATTTTGAATTTTTGATTCTTATTCAATATTTAATTATCATTCTATTTATTCCCTATTATCAACATGTCGGCGGTTGGAGTTAGGGATACGGTCATGATGAGAAATTCTCCTAAAAATGGTTCGTTAATAAATAATAAGGAACTAAATGATATTATAATCGTAAAAGAAAGATTATTTAATTTTAAAAAAGTCACAACATTGGATTAATTTAATTAAAATATATATATGATGATATGATTTTAAGAAAAAATTTAATGAACAGTCGTGACTGTGACTTTTGTCTAAACACATTCAATAAACAAACAAAAACAAAAAACGTTTTTGATGCATCAAATTCCTCATCTATCGCGACTTATGAATCAGTTAGAAGAAATAAAAAAAGCTCCTTAAACAGATGGTCGATTTATAGCAATAGATGGGTTATCTGATACAACAGATAGACAATCTGTTGCCATAACTCAATTAATAAAAATGGTTATTAAAGAAATAGAACGGTTATTGAAAATCAGGTGTATTCGATTTTTAAATTGAGAAAAAGGTTATTCAAAATTTAATAATATGAAAAGTCATGACTTGTCACAATAATAAGAAATCACCACTAGCTTGATTTAATTAAGTCATTTCTTTTCACAGAAAAGAATAAGGAAATAAATGATAAACACAATTTAAACCGTAAAAAACTCACCAGAAATATTCTTGTTTTTAAATCTTCTTTATTAATTTATATAATTAAAAAGTCAGAAAATTTGAATGTCATTAAGATAATTTTTTTTAAAAAAGATATATGTATTATATGTTGCAACAGATATATTATCTGATGCAACAGGTTAACTATTTGTTGAAATGGATGATATATTTGTTATAACAGATGATTTATCTGAGGCAACAAATATATAATATGTTGTGCAACTCAGTGTAAAAAATAAATGGTTGCTGGAAAGAGCTAGTTATTTTAATAATTATAAAGCTAAGCTTCAAGCTGAAAGTCACGACTTATCACAATATTGCTTAATTTAATTAAGTCAAATTTTTTTACAGTAATCAAGAATGTCATTAATAAATGGAGGTGAACAGTTGTGCCTTTAAATCTTCTTTATTAATTTATATAATTAAAAAGTCATAAAATTTGGATATTATGAAGATAATTTATTTTTTTTAAAAAAATATATATATTATATGTTGCAACAGTAATATTATCTGATGTAACAAGTTATCTATTTGATGCAAATGATGATATAACTGTTATAACAGATGATTTATCTAATGCAACAGATATATTATCTATCCAACTCAGCGTAAAAAAAATCGGTTCCTGAAAAGAACCAATTATTAATAATAATAAAGCTGAAAAGTTAATACTTATCACAATATTGTTTAATTTAATTAAGTCATAACTTCTAACAGTAATCAAGAATGTCATTAATAAATAGAGGTAAACAGTTGTGCCTTTAAATTTGCTTTATTAATTTATATAATTAAAAAGTCAAAAAATTTGGATGTCATGAAGATAATTTATTTTT
>NC_061111.1:248082123-248144056 GCF_002878395.1 Capsicum annuum | reverse complement strand
TTATATGTTGCAACAGATATATTATCTGATACAACAAGTTATCTATTTGTTGTAAATCATGATATATCTGTTGTAACAGATGATTTATTTGATGCAACAGATATATTATATGTTGTCCAACTCAGTGTAAAAAAATGATTCCTGAAAAGAATTAATTATTAATAATAATAAAGCTGAAAAGTCATGACTTATCATAATATTGATTAATTTAATTAAGTCATAACTTTTTACAATAATCAGGAATGTCATTAATAAATCAAGGTGAACAGCTGTGCCTTTAAATCTGCTTTATTAATTTATATAATTAAAAAGTAAAAAAATTTGGATGTCATGAAGATAATATATTTTTTTAAAAAAATATATAAATTATACGTTGCAACAGATATATTATCTTATATAACAGGTTATCTATTTGTTGCAACGGATGATATATTTGTTGTAATAGATGATTTATCTGATGCAACAGATATATAATCTGTTGTCCAACTCATTGTAAATAAAAAATGGTTCCTGTAAAGAATTAATTATTTTAATAAAAAATCTGAAAAGTCATGACTTATCACAATATTATTTAATTTAATTAACTCATAAATTTTTACAGTAATCAAGAATATCATTAATAAATGGAGATGAACAGTTGTGCCTTTAAATCTGCTTTATTAATTTATATAATTAAAAAGTCAGAAAATTTGAATGTCATGAAGATAATTTTTTTTTTAAAATATATATTATATGTTGCAACAGATATATTATCTGATACAACAGGTTATCTATTTGTTGCAAATCATGATATATCTGTTGTAACAGATGATTTATCTGATGTAACAGATATATTATATATTGTCCAAAACAGTGTAATTAAAATGGTTCCTGGAAAGAAATAATTATTAATAATAATAAAGCTGAAAAGTCATGACTTATCATAATATTGATTAATTTAATTAAGTCATAACTTTTTACAGTAATCAAGAATGTCATTAATAAATGGAGGTGAAAATTTGTGATTTTTTGCCTAACTTATTCAAGTTCAATCCTTTATAAATAGGTCCCTCCTTACTCAATCGTTCGTTCTACTACACACTATTTATTCCTCGCTCTTGTTACACCTTCAACTACTTTCTCTTCAAGGACTTGATAGCTTTTTTCTGTCTCTGGTAAGTTTTTTTCTTGATTTTTGTGTAAATATATTTTGTATTATATTACATTCGAATTCTTTCTTTTCTTTACTTTTGTGTTTACCTGTGTGTTTTGTCAACTTATGCATTTTATAGATATGATTGATCCTTTGTGGTATGTCGCTATTTTACGAGACACCATGAGGGAACTGCAGAAGGAGGTTCATGACTTGCATTGGGAGTTGGCCGTCGTCACAGTAAGGATACTGTGGGAGATCTGCAGGCTGCGGAGGGCGCTGCTGCTTTCTTTTGAAGATTGGCTGGCTTGCCATACAAATAATAATGATGTTAATAATGATGATAATAATAATTAAGCTTTTTTTTTTTTCTATTATCTATGTACTTTTTTTGTTTGTCTTATAAAAAATTATGTTTGATGCACTTGACTTTTTATTTCTTATTTAATTTTCGTGCTATCTATTTTTATTTCTTAACGAATGACATGTCTAAAATTAAGAAATAATTTGATTCTAGTATCAATAGCAAGAACATATGAGTTATCTGTTAGGCTTTGTGTGTGACAGGAGCTGTATCTGAATTTTTTTGTTCGAAACATATTAGTAATATGATAAAACAGATTATTTATCTGTTAAAACAGATTACTAATTTGGTGCAACAAAATACCGATCTATTCGATTCATATTACGGGCACCTAAAACCCTTAAACATGTATCCATCCAACATGAGTCTACTGTTACAACAGAACATTTATCTGTTGCCGCAGATAATGGATCAGTTTAAACTGATTGCTCTTGTATTGCATTCATGTTCGCGTGCAAGCTATTGTTGAAAAAACAACACACTAGCAGTTACCTAGATTCAACTAAAAAGCATAATCTGACTTACCAAAGTCTCCTCTCAAGTAAATTTCAAAGTTGAAAGTGATTTACGAAATAAAATTTGACATAAGAATTTGGTCAAAGAGCAGCAGTTGGGGTAGCAACAACAACAATGGTCAATAAGAAGAATATGAAGATGCTAATGAAGTATAAGATGATGATAATGAATCAGAAGATGATGAATAAAGCAACAACAACAATGAACAACAAATATCGCGAAGAGAGAGAAAATAACAATAGATGAGGAAAGAGAAAAAGGCGTCTTTTATCCCTTCGTTCCCCGTTATATATTAACTAACATTTAGATCAAGGTGTTAATTTAAAAACTTGTAGGTTATTTTGAAATTTCCAAAACTTTCTTATACCATAATTAACTAATTGTCATCTCTACTCAATTATTAAGACTTGTGTCACCTACACTTCATTTTAAAACTCTTTTGTCACCTGTGGCCCAAACCCCCTACATACATGCATATATATATATATATATATATATATATATATATATATAATTTTTTCATGAAACGAATTAATTTATTCTATTCCATTAAATGTATATCTTATATCTTTATAATTTACCAAAAAATATAATTCTTTATTAATATATGCACCTTTTTGCCCATAATCATTGCTACATCTTTAATTGGGTGAAAAACGTTTTTTTTCTCTCAACATTATTTTAAAAATCAAATTCTCACTTCAACTCTGAATAATAAGTATCCTTTCCCTTTTACCTTGACAATGTCTATTTTGACCTTGACATTTATAATTTTTCACCTATATAATATCTTTTTATACTCTACATATTTATTTTACTTAAGTATTTATATATTTTTTATTTAAAATTCTTTAGTATTATAAGTAAAAATAATATTTTTATGAACTTGTCAGAAAAGCTAATACTATTTTTTATGATTGCTATTTTATTACATGCATTAAGTATGTATATATACATATGTATGCACATGTATTGTGTGCATATTTAAGTTTCGCTTCTCTTATTTTCTATTGTTTATGTAGATAAATAAGTTTTGATTGTCATTAATGAAATATTCTAAATAATAAATTAAAATTTATTTACAATATAAGGAAACTTTAGGAACTAATTTGTTATAAAATACATCTCCTCTTTATAAATATTATTATATTAAATGCATTGAAATATTTTTATTACATTATTTTTATTTTTTATTTTCACTTGTATAAATAGATATTACAGTTTTGATTATTATGAATAAATTATTTTTTTTATTTCATTTAGAACATAATTACTTATATAATAAATTAAATTAAGGATTCTAACTTTCTTTTTTCGTCTAGAAAATAATACTTAACTTTTGTTTAAAGAAATTTGCTAAACATATTACAAAATTAAAAAAAAATCATGATTTTAAATAGGTAAAGAAAAATAAAGATTAATAGAGTAAGTGTAAAATAGGTATTTAAAAAGACAAATAGAAAAAAGGAGGGAGAATATTTATTGTTACAATTGAGGAGGAAGTTTGATTTTTAAAGTAAAATTAAGGAAGGTAAAAAGATTTTAACCCTTTATAATTTTGTATAAAAAGGGAAATAGAAAAATATATATAGGGATATCAACAAGCCTATGTAGCACATACGTGGCACAAGACATTGAAATGTCCACGTAGGCACACGTGTGTGCCACATATGTGCCAGGTAGGCACTAAGGGTGTCAAAATTACACTTTTAATTAGTTCAGGGGGTAATAGGACCCCCTTTAAGTTGAGGTATGTCATAGCCTTTTTAGGTATAGTTCAGGGGGTAATTGAGTATTTTCTCTTTGTTTTATTTAGTTTCTTATAAATAGAGATGTACTCTTCTATTTGAATCAATGAAAAGAATCAATATCAAGAGTTGTCATTCAGTTTCTATTTAATTTTCTTTCTTATCTTTTTCATTCCATAATAGTGGTATCAAGAGCCTTCATCGATCCTCATGGATCTGTGAATTTATTGAAGAAAAACTGTCAGCCATTTTCTAATCCATACCTATTTTAAACCTACTTTTAATCTTTACATTTATTTTTAACTTTGGACTATTTTTAACTCTTACTTTTATTTTTAACGTAGGCTATTTTTAATCGGATTTTAACATATATTATTTAAATCTTATTTTTCAAACCATGAAAACCAATACTCTCTCTTTCAATGCCCCACAAACTAGGGGCTTTGGGCTGTAAGTGACAAAAGAGTTTTAAAATGAGGTGTAGGTAACATAAGTCTTAATTATTAAGTGGAGGTGACAATTACTTTATTATAGATTAAGAAAATTTGGTAAGTTTGAGAATAGCCCAGGAGTTTTAAAATTTATACTTTGATCCAAATATTTACCTAATATAACGGGAAAGGAGGGAAAAAAGGCATCTTTCTCTCTCTTCTCATCCATGATTGTTTTCTCTCTCTTAGCAATTTTTGTTGTTCATTGTTGCTGCTGCTTTATTCATTATTTTCTGCTTCATTATCATCATCTTCTACTTCATTATCATCTTCATCTTCTTCTTGTTGACCATTTTCGTTGTTGTTGTTGTTGTTATCGCTACTGTTGCTATTTGATCAATTTCTTAGGTCAAATCTTGTTTCGTATATCACTTTCCACTTTGGCATTACTTCATAGGAGACTTTGGTAAGTAAAATTATGATGTTTAGTTGAATTTTTCATCTGGGTAATTGCTATTGTGCTGTTTTTCCAATAATGGATAGAACCTGATCATGAATCCAACATAAGACCCATCTGTTTAAACAAATAAATCATCTGTTATGACAGATAAGACATCTGTTTCAACGGAAGACTGATATGTTGGATTCATGTTTATGGTTCTATATACCGTAACATGAATCAAACAGATGGGTTATCTGTTGCAACAGATGATTTATCTATTTAAACAGATTAGTTATCTGGTGCAAGATGATAAATATCTGTTACAACATATTATAAACTTGTTGCAACAAAACCTGAACTCGATTCCAACAGACGTGTTGTCTGTTGCAACAAGGTAAGTATCTATTGCAACAGATTATTAACCTGTTGCAACAGAACTCAAGCTCTATTCCAACAGATGGTAAATATCTATTTCAATATATTAATAACCTGTTGTGATAGAACCTGACCTCGATTCCAACAGATCATAGTTTGTTGCAATAGGTAAATCATCTGTCGCAATAGGTTAATTGTCTGTTGGAACATGTCACTCATTTATTGGAATCAGCTTCAAAGGTGCCTCGGTACTATAATATCAATCCCAACAACTATATAATCTTTTGCAATATATGATTCACATGTTACAACAAATGACTCATCTGTTGAAATAAGCTTTTGGAGCGTAACATGAATCCCAACAGGTAAGTAATCTGTTGCAACTGATTACACATCTGTTGGGATTCATTTACGGCACTATGAAATCACTATTAACTTTTTTTAACAAATGACTTTATTTAGGTACCACTAATGGAGGGATCAATAATAATAGGGGTGGATTGTCATGGTCAATGGATCGAGAAGAGCAATCGATATGTATGGCGTTGGAACGAGGGTGAAATGCTAAAGATAATAGCTATGACTGTCCAAAGTGTTGTTTGTATGATGATTTTGTGAACTTAATCATCAGTTATTGTGGACTGAATTATCAATCGGAAGAACTTATCAACAGCTACATGCACAGCTCCTTTGAAAATCAGAGGGTACTGCCTTTTAAGATAACCGATCAGGTTTGATTGTGTGCTTATCTTAGTGATTCATCTAGGCCGGTGTTAAGGGTGTGCGTGGTTGAAAAGACTACAGAGAATGAGAATCATAACGTATAAGAAAAACAACAACAAGATATATTTGATGATAGGTTGGATGATCTAGACATGAATATTCCAGATGAAGATCAAACACCTACGCCCGTTGATGCGACCAATACGATGTGCAGTTCTTCTCAATTGACACAGTCTGAAAGTCTTCAAGACGATGGGAACGGATTTTTTATTAGAATGTCATTCAAGGACAAGAATAAACTATCTACAACTTTGTTTATTTTTTGCTTGAAAAAAGATTTCAGAATAAAGAAGGTGATTAATTTGAGCAGTGTCTTTAGCTTCAAATGTGCTAATTCAAAATGCAAGTGGTGGTTGAGAGCGGCGAAGTACATAGGTTTTGATAGATTTGACATTCATAAACATGAAAAGCATCACACATGTGGTTCGGATCACATCTCGGGCCAAAATACTCACGCCACGACAAAGGTCCTCGATGAATATTTCAGGAGTAGTTTCCCTAATGGCAAAGGCCCTTCAACAAGGGTTATGGCCAATCAAATCCTTGTGGAATTGGGTATCCTGGTCAGTTATTGGAAGATATATGTAGCCATGGGGATTGCCAAGGACTTGGTTAGGGGGACACTCGAGCATGGGTATGCAGTCCTGGATGCCTACCGTTACATGATTGAGTCCACAAATTCCGAAAGTAAGACGGCATTGCATCTTGATGAAAACGGAAGGTTCAATTACTTTTTTGTATCCTATGGTGCTTGGATTCAAGATTTTTGACATTTGAGAAAAGGCACAGCCGTCGACGGTACCTTCTTGAGGAGCAGGTATAATGGAGTTCTGCTAGCGATGGTGGCACAGGATGCAGAGAATCACATCTTTCCTGTCGCTTTTTATGTAGCGGACAAGGAATGTGATGCCTCTAATAGATTTTTTCTTAAACAGCTGCGAAGCTGCGTCGAATATACCGAAGGGTTATGTTTTGTATCGGATATTTATCCAAGTATTTCAAAGATGATTTCACGTTTCTTTACTTCAGCTTACTTTGGTTGTTGCATCAGGCATCTTGGAGAGACCATTCGGACCAACTATCACAATGAAAGGATCGTGACCCTCTTTTATAGAGCAACTAAAGCATATAGTAGAGAGGAGTTTTTATACCATTTCAATCAAATAACAGATGTGAATCCCAAGGTAGCATTATTTCTTGTATGTGTCGGTTTTGGGAGATGGTCCCGGGTATTCTGTCCATCGAATAGGTACATTCTTATATTGACCTACAGAGCTTATGGGAAGATTAATACCTCCTCCATATATTGACCCAAGCACTATCAAACCGGGAAGAAACCCAAATAAGAGGAGGCGTGGAGTTGGAGAATCATTTTCATCAAGAAGAAACAAGTGCTCCATATGTAAGCTCGCTGGCCACAAAAGAACTACATGCCTGAATCGTAATCTGCCATGATCGTTGTAATTGCAAAAACTTGTGTTGTTGTTTGTGGTGTACTTTTATATATTTAAATCATTGTTGTGAACGTAATGTTATCATTTATTATATATATAAGATATCTTTTTTAATAACTTGTGCATCAATAAAAAAAGGCAAAACATAAACTAAATAATACAACAGACCACAAGTATTTTCAACAGATTACCCATCTGTGGCAACAAATGAACATTAGCTGGAAGAAAATAATACATTTCCGTAAAAATGGAATGTTTTCATCCAACAGATGATAAATCTGTCACAACAAATGGATAATCTATTGACAAAAACCCAACCAATGACCAATCTGTTCTAACACATGGTCCATCTGTTGAAAGAACTCAAAAGCCAAAATTGCTATTTCTACTAGATTCAAAATTGCTCCTTACCTCCAACCGTCGACATGTTAACATGTAAAATTTTTAGAAGAAGAAATAGATAGAATAAAAATTGAATAAAAATTAAAAGTCAAAGTCAAGTAAAAATAAATTTTTCATTAAACAAAAACTAAAATACATTAGGTATAGATCCGATATAGAAAAATTAAAATACATATGCTAAAAGAAAAAGCACATTGTAATTATTATTATCATTATCATCATCATCATCATCATCATTAATGACAGCCGGCCAATCAACTCATAGCAGCAAGGTCCTCATCAACCTTTGCATCTCTCTGAACATCGTCGCTCTCATGGCGACCAACTCCATCTACAAGTCACTAACCTGTAGTTCCCATATGGTGTTGTGCAGAATAGCAATGTCCCAAACAGGATCAGCCTTATCTAGAACACTTATGAATTCACAAATGTAAACAAAAGAGTCCAAATGTAATACAACGTATACTACAAACTGGTAGATTTACACCAGAAAAAACTTACCTCAACGACAAAGGAATATGCTCTTTGAAGAAATTGTTGAAGATGTCACATGAAAAGAAAAAATGCAGAAAATAAATAAAGTTTAGCAGAATGAAGATTAATGAGGGACCTATTTATAAAGGATTGAATCTGGATGTGTAAGGACAAAAGGCACGTCTGTCAAGCTCCATTGTATTAATTACATTCAAACTGGTAACATTTTGTTTCTGTGAAAAGTCGTGACTTTTTCGTTTACATTAATACTTTTCACCTTTTCAAAATGGTTTTGAGAATTAATAACAATCGTTATTATTGAGCTGTTGCAATAGATCGTCTATCTGCCACAATAGATTTACCATTTGTTGCAACATATAAATTATCTTTTGTGACAGATGGACCATATATTGGAGATGTTTTGATTTCTTCTAACATTTGATTCATCAGTTACAACAGATAGAGAATTTGATTCATCAGCTGTTTTGAATGTGTTAGATAAAAAGTCACCAATGCCTCTTTTTTAATAGTCACCACATACGTGTAGATGAATAAACCTTGTCCGGTCTGTCGCAACAGATTTACCATCTATTGCAATATATAGATTATCTGTTGGGACAGATGGATCATATGTTGGAGATATTTTGATTTCTTGTAACAGCTGATTCATCAGTTACAATAGATGGAGAATTCGGTTCATCAGCTATTTTAAATGTGTTAAACAAAAAGTCATGACTCTTCACCTCTTTTTTAGTAGTCATCACATACGTGCAGATGAATAAACAATGTTTGGTCTATCGCAATAGATTTACAATCTGTTGCAACATATGGATTATCTGTTGTGACAGATAGACCATATATTAGAGGAGATATTTTGACTTCTTCCAACAGTTGATTCATCAATTGCAATAGATAGAGATTTTGATTCATCAATAGTTTTGAATGTGTTAAGATAAAAAGTCACGACTCTTCACAGCTCTTTTTTAATAGTCATCACATGTGTGCAGATGAATAAACAATACTGTAGTGTCTTTGATGGGGCAGGAAGAATAAGGTACGTGCAATGGATCTACTTTCATGCATGGGAGTTATGTATTATGATCAGTCTACCGCGACAAACACACATAAAGTGCAATGATTTTGTGAATGTAGTTTTTTTACAGATTAGACACTAGTCCTTCAAATAAGATCCTGTATTGTACAGTTTAATTTGATAGGTGCAAACTGATAAGATTGAAGGGTTCCAATACAGTGGTGTCGATACCCTATTATAATTTAAAAACGGTCTATGCTTATGTTTTTTTGTCAATTTTGGGGAGAGGTTCAAGTTTTTGGCAACAGTGTAAATATCCAATAGTGATTGGACTAGTTTTAATGGTACAATGGACTTCTTAAAAGGCCTTCAAAGCCTCGCACTGCAGCAAAAAATAATGAAACCAATAGAAATTCCCCTATTCCAAAATTATATAGACGGATTGCTGGAGGAGACTTTTATACAACAAAAGGTGCTTGGGAGAATACCTGTGCGGGAAGGGGTGGTGGTAGGGAAATCCATATATCATCTCAGACCTTGTTTAAGAGGATGGAAACACAGGGGAGCAAGAAAGGAAATTCTAGCGAATCTGGCCAATGAAATTGACATGAGAAATGGAAAACTAGATGAGCTTCAGATGTGGAAATGTATCCAAATATAAAAATCCGTCAGTCGTTGAAAAAAAGAATGGTCAACAGGACTGGAGCTGGACACTTTGCTAAAGAATGTAACAAGCGAGCATGGCCTCCATGAAGACTCTCACAAAGTGCAGGATCAGAGCTCTAAGATAGAAGTTTCACGAGTAAAGGAAATTGATACCATTGTCGGTTAGAATTGAAACCTGAACCAACTACTCCTAAATTAAAAATACGGGATCAAGCCAAGGTGGCAATTTCTTAAGTTAAAATTGCATACCATGCCTTCTGTTTGTGGCTATGATCAGGTTGATGGCAGTAAACAAAAAGGTCTGAAGTTAGACAAAAATCTCATGCCTTGTTGTTTCCACTGCCTTTGACCTGAACAGAGCCATAAACAAGAGGCATGGGATGCAAGTTTAACTTGAGAAATTACCACCTTGTCTTGATCCCGTATTTTTAATTCAGGAGTAGTTGGTTCAGGTTTCAATTTTGACCAACAATCTTACAACCTTCCATGCTCGCGAAGCTACTTCCTTAGAGTTCTGGTCCTATATTTTGTGGGTCTTCATTGAGGCCACGCTCACTAGTTGTAGTCTCTAGAAAAGTGACCAGCTTCAGTCCTCTTGAGCATTCTTCTTTTACTTTAACGACTGATGGATTTTCATTTTTGGATACGCTTTCACATTCGCAGCTCATCCTATTTTTTTATTTTTCATGTCAATTTCATCAGCCAATTTTGCTACACTTTCCTTCCTAACTTGTGTTTTCTCTTAAACAAGGTCTGAGATGATATATGACCTTCTCAACCTCCCCCTTCCCATACAAGTATTCTCCCAAGCACATACTGCTGTATAATAGTCTTCTCTAATAAGCCATCCATATAAATTTGGACCAGGGGAATTTCTATTAGTTCCATTAGTGTTTGCTGCAGTGCGAGGCTTTGGAGGTCTTTCAAGAAGTCCATTAAGCCATTAAAACCGGTCCAATCACTATTGAATATTTACACTGCCGCTAAAAACTTGAACCCTTCCCTAAACTTGACATAAAAACATGAGCATAAATAGTCATTAAATTGTAACAGGGTATCGACACCACCTACTTGGTCCCTCAACCTTACTATTTTGAACCTAACAATCTTAACTGTAAAATGTCATATATTGTTTGAAGAATTAATGCGTAATAGGTAAAGAACAAATATTCACAAAATCATTGTACTGGATGTGTGTTTTCACGATAAGTTGATCAGTAATACATACCTCCCACCTATAAAGTGGTTCCATCTGCAAGCAGCTTATTCCTCTGAACCCATTTTTACACTAGTCTTTGATACTGGTCAGGCAAAAAATGATCTAGTTTCACTTTCTTTTATCTACAAATAAGAGAAATACATTTGATGTCAAACAAAAGAAGAAGAAAAAGAACATTACAAAAGTAACACAAAATTGAGAGAATCAATAGATGACCAATCTGATATAATAGATTACCCATCTACTCAACTGATGAGGCATCTGTTGCAACAGATGGATGACATGTTACAATAGATGGATCATCTATTTGAATAAATCAAATCAGCCTTGCTACTGGTTTGATTTCTAAAAACACTTGCTCTATTTGTACCAAAGGGTAATACAAAATTAAGTTAATCAACAGATGACCAATCTGATGGAACATATTACCCATCTGTTCAATTGATAAGGCATTTTGTAACAGATATAAAAACAAAGGTTCGTTCTTTCAAGACTTAAAAATCACCTTTCGTTCAATTTTCTCAATAAATAAAAAACAGGTAATGGGTAAATCATCAATAGCAACAAATGTAAATATCTAATTCAAATGACATACCAAAAAGAAGACGAGATGGAAATAGCAATAGTGAACCATACCTGCAATGTCAAAAAAGTAAAGGGATCAGAACATCCAATTTAGTCGAGAAAAGATATTGATCGGTTGAGATCCGAAAGCATCCTCATTCGAAAGAAGAGAGAAAAAAGAGGCAAAAAGGAAAGAAAGAAAGAGTGATAGATGAGTTGAGTTGAGTCTTGAGTCTTACTTATGTTATGACTGAAGGAAAGAGTATTCTTCTAGATATAGGTTGTAAATATTCATTAATAACTTTTATCTTTTAAGGGGCACAAGGAGACGGTGACATTGAAAAGACCAGATTAGACTACTCACTCAGGAGATTTTTGAGTTATCCAAGTAATATTTTTTACTGCCTTAGTATTTTACCTTTTTTTTTTATCTCGGACAGGAATTACCTAAATTGCTTTAGAAAAAAAAGGGTCTTTAAATATCTAAGTGCAATAGATAAAAATTTCTATTTGAAAATTACCAAAGCTCGGTCATCCGTCGTAACAGATGCGTAATATGTTGCAATAGATGACTTAATCTATTTGATTAAATCCAACAGAAAAGACATTTGTTGCAATAGGTTGAACATTTGTTTTAATACAATTTTAATTGATTTCACATGTTAGACAAATAGCTTAATTGATTAATATAGGACCAGGGGTGAGTTCTCATAGGGTCAACTACAACTTCAATTGAGTCTTTTGGTAATTGAATAATGAGACGGTATTGCATTTCTCTTTACCAGAGTTGTTGATCGATCACTTTGAGCTGAACTGATTCTTACTACCTCATATATTAGACTAAAACCTTAATTGATTAATCTAGCACCAGAGGTGAGTTCTCATAGGGTCAACTACAACTTCAATTGAGTCTTTTGGCAATTGAATGATGAGACGGTATTGCGTTTCTTTCGATAAGAGTCATCGACCAGAGTTATCGATAGATCACTATAAGCTGAACCAATTCTTACTACCTCATATGTTAGACTAATACCTTAATTGATTAATCTAGGACCAGAGGTGAGTTATCATAGGGTCAACTACAACTTCAACTGCGTCTTTTGTCAATTGAATGATGAGATGATATTGCGTTCCTCCCAACCAGAGTCATCGATCGATCACTCTAAGCTGAACCAATTCTTCCTACCTCATATGTTAGACTAATACCTTAATGGATTAATCTAGGACCAGGGGTGAGTTCTCATAGGGTCAACTACAACTTTAATTGAGTCTTTTAGTAATTAAATGATGAGACGACATTGTATTTCTCCCGACCAGAGTCGTCGATCGATCACTCTGAGTTGAACCAATTCTTACTACCTCATATGTTAGACTAATACCTTAATTGATTAATCTAGGAACAGGGGTGAGTTCTCATAGGGTCAACTACAACTTTAATTGAGTCTTTTGGCAATCGAATGATGAGACAGTATTCCATTCCTCTCGACCAAAGTCGTCGATCGATCACTCTAAGTTGAACCAATTCTTACTACCTCATATGTTAGACTAATACTTTAATTTATCAATCTAGGACCAGGGGAGAGTTCTCATAGAGTAAACTACAACTTTAATTGAGTCTTTTGGCAATTGAATAATGAGATGGTATTGTGTTCCTCCAGACCACAGTCGTTAATCGATCAATCTTAGCTGAACCGATTCTTACTACATCATATATTAGACTAATACCTTAATTGATTAATCTAGGACTAGGGGTGAGTACTCATAAGGTCAATTACAACTTTAATTGAGTCTTTTGGCAATTGAATGATGAGACAGTATTACATTCCTCCCTACCAAAGTCGCGATTGATCACTCTGAGATGAACCAATTCTTACTACCTCATATGTTAGACTAATACCTTAATTAATTAATCTAGGACCAGGGGTGAGTTCTCATAGGGTCAACTACAACTTTAATTGAGTCTTTTGGCAATCGAATGATGAGACAGTATTGCATTCCTCTCGACCAAAGTCGTCGATCGATCACTCTGACCTGAACCGATTCTTACTACCTCATATATTAGACTAATACCTTAATAGATTAATGAAGGACTAGGGGTAAGTTCTCATAGGGTCAACTACAACTTCAATTGAGTCTTTTGGGAATTAATGATGAGACGGTATTGCGTTTCTCCCAACCAGAGTCATCGATCGATCACACTGAGCTAAACTGATTCTTACTACTTTATATGTTAGACTAATATCTTAATTGATAAATCTAGGACCAGGGCTGAGTTCTCATAGGGTCAGCTACAACTTTTATTGACTTTTTTGGCAATTAAATGATGAGACGGTATTGCGTTTCTCCCGACCAGAGTTGTCGATCGATCACTCTGAGCTGAACGGATTTTTACTACCTCATATATTGGGCTAATACCTTAATTGATTAATCTAGGACTAGGGGTGAGTTCTCATAGGGTCAACTACAACTTCAGTTGAGTCTTTTGGCAATTGAATGATAAGACGGTATTGCTCTTCTCCCAACCAGAGTTGTCGATCGTTCATTCTGAGCTGAACCAATTCTTACTACCTTATATGTTAGACTAATACCTTAATTGATTAATCTAGGACCAGGGGTAAGTTCTCATAGGATTAACTACAACTTCAATTGAGTTTTTTGGAAATTGAATGATAAGATGGTATTGCGTTCCTCCAGACCAGAGTCGTAGATTGATTACTCTGAGATGAACCAATACGTACTACCTCATATGTTTGAATAATACCTTAATTGATTAATCTAGGACCAAGGGTGAGTTCTCATAGGGTCAACGGCAACTTCAATTTAGTATTTTGGCAATTAAATGATCAGATGGTATTGCTTTCCTCCCGACCAGAGTCATCGATCGATCATTTTGAGATGAACCGATTCTTACTACCTCATATGTTAGACTAATACCTTAATTGATTAATCTAGGACCAGGCTCATAGGGTCAACTATAATTTCAATTGAGTCTTTTGGAAATTGAATGATAAAATGGTATAGCGTTTCTCCCGACCAGAGTTATCGATCGATCACTCTAAGCTGAACCAATTCTTACTACCTCATATTTTAGACTAATACCTTAATTGATTAATCTAGGACCATGGGTGATTTCTCATAGGGTCAACTACAACTTCTATTGACTCTTTTGGCAATTGAATAATAAGACGGTATTGGATTTCTCCTGACTATATTCGTCGATCAGTCACTCTGAGATTAATCGATTCTTACTACCTCATATGTTAGACAAATACCTTAATTGATTAATCTAGGACTAGGGGTGAGTTCTCATAGGGTCAACTACAATTTTAATTAAGTATTTTGGCAGTTAAGTGATCAGATGGTATTGCGTTTCTCCCAACCAGAGTCGTCGATCGATCACTCTGAGCTTAACTGATTCTTACTACCTCATATGTTAGACTAATACCTTAATTGATTAATCTAGGATCAGGGGTGAGTTCTCATAGGGTCAACTATAACTTTAATTGAGTTTTTTGGCCATTGAATGATGAGACGGTATTGCGTTCCTCCCGACCAGAGTCACCGATCGATCACTCTAAGCTGAACTAATTCTTAGCACCTCATATGTTAGACTAATACCTTAATTGATTAATCTAGGACCAGGGGTAAGTTCTCATAGGGTAAAGTACAACTTCAATTGAGTTTTTTGGCAATTGAATAATGAGATGGTATTGCATTCCTCCCGACCAGAATCGTTGATCGATTACTCTGAGATGAACCAATTCTTACAACCTCATATTTTAGACTAATACCTAATTTGATTAATCTAGGACCAAGGTTCAGTTCTCATAGGGTCAACTACTACTTCAATTGAGTCTTTTGGCAATTGAATGGTGAGATGGTATTGCGTTCCTCCCGACCAGAGTCGTCGATCGATCACTATGAACTAAACCAATTCTTACTACCTCATATGTTAGACTAATACCTTAATTGATTAATCTAGGACCAGGGGTAAGTTTTCATAGGGTAAACTACAACAGATGGAAGCCCCTATTTGATGATTTACAACAGATGGGTAATTTGTCGTAACAGATTACTTAATCTGTTTGATAATTTACAATAGATGATTATCTGATGTAACAGGTTGAACATTTATTTTTATACAATTTCAATTGAGTTCATATACCTAAATTGATTAATCTAGGACCAGGGGTGGGTGAGTTATGTCATAGGGTCAACTACAACTTCAATTGAGTCTTTTGGCAATTGCATGATAAGAGTGTTAAAAATTACGCATATCTTTTATAATTTTAAAAAAATAATTTAGGTCACTTCGGACCATATTAACATTTTCAAAGCTTGTCATTCTTTTCCAAAATACAAATCAACCCTTACAAATCATCTATTTGAGAGAAAAATATTTCATGATTTTAAATCTCGAGTTCTCGCTCTTTTCTCTTTCTCACTCAATTATACAGTACAAACAACCACTACAACTACTTAACAAATTGCTCTACCCTTCACAACAGATTGATTTTCTTCTCATTTTCGATCACATAGATGTTATTTTTGACTCCATTCTTGCTTGTATCAGTAATTTTCTCTGTCTTCATAGGTAACAGAGTTTGAGAAGAGTTCTATATTTGTTATTTTTTTCTAAAAAAATAGGACTTTTAAGTTAATGATGAAAAAGAAAACTTTTAGTTGTATTATCTTCGAGAATGGGTTTACAATTTTTAGTTTTGATGGTAAAATCATAGAAAGAACTTGAGAAAATCCTAGTTTCTATCGCAATGTTTCATTGACGATCGTGGTATTGTTGGTTGGTATTTGTGGTAATTATGGTGATGGTCATCGTCGTCGTCATCATGGTGGAACTGGTGGTGGCTGTTGGTGGCATTGGTTGGTGGTGTTTGTGGTGGTATTGGTTGGGGATGTTTGTGGTGGCTATCGATGGTGTCAGTATTCGTGGTATTTGTGGCATTTGTTGGTGGTGTTTGTAATGTATTTTTTAAAATTTATGCATACATCAATTGTAATGTAATTTTTATTTTTTCTGTTGTTTGTAGGTAAAATATGTCTCCCAAAAGAAAAGAAAGTGAAAGTGGATCAATGTCTGACCACCCCCAAAAAAGGCTACAGTACAGAGGGATTCGGAGGAGCTTCTTGAACATTCTCAGTCAGGGAAAAAAAGTAAAGTTGAGGAGAGATATAAAAATAACATTGAGGGAGGTGGACAAGGGTATTTTGACGGTGATGAAGAAAATCAAAGTGAGAAAGAGGAGAAATTAGAGAGTGAGAAAGAGAAAAAGAAAGAGGATGATTATAAACATGATGATAATGGATCACCAATGGGGCGTGAATTAATATCGACATCCCAGCATGATCCTATCAAAACTTTTAGAATTGACAGGTTTTAAGTTGCGATGCCGATAAATGACAAAAAAGCAGAATAAGAACTAACTGGTGAAATTATACTTAAATGTAAGATGGGGAGTAAATTTATTTATTTTAGGAAAATTATGAAGTACAAAAACATAGATAGACTTTTTAAGAAGAGCTTCTTTGGATGTTTTATTGAGCTGTTTGAGTCCCTTGCCCATTTCCATATGAGGATGTTATATGGTCTTCTCAAGCACAAGATCAAGTACGTGGGGGATGATGAAGATCTGAAAGACGGGGGCAACAAAATGATGGATGAAATATGGATCAACTACTGTGGCATACCAGTTTGTTTTGGCTTGCAAGAGTTTACCATAGTGACGGGCTTGAGATGCCATCATCCAGAAGAACCACCTATTGCCAAGAGAACACCCTGCAAAAGATCCAAGGCAAGAAAACGCAAGAAAAAAATAGATGGGTTATTTGACATTGCTCGACGTGGCTACAAAGCATCGGATTTGTTGACTGATCTCATGGATAAAACCATACCAAAGCAGTACAGGTAACAATTATGCTTAGTTTGGTTTTCCCATTTGGTTATATTCGCAAGAGATGTCAACAAGGTCATAGAAGATGATTTGTTGGCGCGTGTTGAGGATTTTGATAAATTCAACAATTATATCTGGGGATATGACAACTTCTACTTAACTGTCCAATAATTACTAAAAAATAATCCTCAAGGACGACCACATTATACGGCTTTCCTTAGGCTTTCATGGTAAAATTAATCACTATTTTAACTTATCCATTAAGTTATATTGAATATAGTTATTATGACTTTTTTTTGCTCGCTTCCTGTTTATATTTTTTAGGCTTAAGCATTTGAAGCCATTCCTCCTCTCCAAAAGCAGGTAATGGATTACCCGGATGAGGTTTCTCATCCAAGGATGTTTAGATGGTTGGCTGCAAAGAGCAACACAAAAATTAAGGAGGTTGATCTCTTTAACCCCCCGGATGATGCAGTACGTCTTCTTCAAGTAAAATAATTTTACTCAATGAAAGATATTGATCAGATGTTATATCTGCTGCAATAGATGTTATATCTGATGCACTAGATGGGACATCTATTGCAATTGATTACTCGTCCTGTGCCAATCGGTGCAATAGATGGATAATCTGTTGCAACAGAGATTGATATCTTACATCAGATTACCCATCTGTTGCTTTAGTTGTCTGAACTCGACTCCTAAAATATTAACCATCTACTACAAATTATGCAACAGATGTGTAATCTAATGTAACATATTATTAATACATATACAGATCATCTGTTGCATAACATGTAACCCAACAGATTTCCCATCTTGTTTAACTAGTGCAACAGATTAGTAATCTGTTGTGACAGACGATTGATATTTTGTATTAGATTATCCTTGTGTTTCTCTGATTCTCTGAACCCGACTCAAATAGATTTTAACCAAATACTACAAACTATGCAATAGAAGGGTAATCTGATACAACATATTATTAATCTGTTGCAGAAGTTGACCGTTAAAATGTTAACCCAACTATGAAAATTAGTATATTATATGGTTTAAATATATCCGTCATTTTTTTCTAGGTTGTGCATCCATGGATCGTGCCTACTGAGGCGGAGTCGTTGATGACTTTTTATATTACTCTAGGTCATGTTGATACTATAGCAGACTTAATGGTGGAGTTAATAAGAAAGGAATTGGCTGGAGCAACAGCCATAAGAAGAGCAGTTAGGCAAGGTTAGCCCAATGTTGAGGATCTTCATGACCAATCTACTAAGGAAGATTTGGGTGCTTCTTCTGGTGGATTTGTTGGTGTTGGAGGCAGGCATGCTGATGCTGCTACCATTCATGATGATAAGCATGTTGATGCTCAAGAAAAAATAAATATGTTTGAAAACACCCATTTTCACCCTTACACAGGTCCTCTCACCCCTCTTCACCCTCGTGTTCTCATTACGAATGCGAAGAGTGCAAGGACAATAAGATAAACTCTTTGAAAAAGTAGAGGCTATTTCTAAAGCTGTTGAGGAATTCAAATCCAAGAGGGGTATAATACCATCCAAGAAGGTAAGGGAGCCATACACTCCTACAGTGTTGGTTAGGAGAAAGAAAAGAGCAATAATCGACGTACTCTCCTATCGAAAATAAAAAATAATTGCAACTTCTACCACTCAAAAAGTTGTTGAAGTTCATGGGCCATTCAAGAAAGTGGACATATACACGGAACTTGGCCCCAAAGAGAAGAGGGATCTGCGACAGGCCAAGAATGCCAAGCCAGGCGCACCAGATTACCCCACGCCTCCCTTTCCCCCCCAAGACTTCCAAATTATGATAGATATGCGTATGTTGAATGAGGACAAGACAAGTTTGCTTTTTCTAACCTAGCCTTTTAATCTAATCTACCCCATGAAAAAAAAGCTATACAACAGATGTGAAATCTGTTGCAACACCTGGGTATTCTAGTGCAACTGGTAGTGGTTCTGTTGCAACTTACTATCCATCTGTTGTATAAGTTGCGTTGGATTATTGATTCAGAGAACCCTATGCTACAGATAAACCAACTTTACAACTAACCTATTTAAAAATTGTCTTCTTATATAACATGTTGACAAAATTCTCTGCCTCGTGAGAAAAAGGCAATTAACTTATTCGGAAGCTTATGACGCTACCCGGAAGATTATGATGCTGTCGATAGGATAATGGACCTCAACTTCTGCAAGAAGCTCAAGGATAAGTACGATCAACTCAATTCTGAAACGTCATCCTGTGGCGCGGGACTTGATTTCTTAATTCTACATTGGACTTAGAGGAAGAAAAAATGATAAAATATATTAGAGGAGAGAGGCCAAATTCACACGGCAAGAGCTAGACCGATGAAAAGAGGATTATTGCAGTCATTAGCGTGAACGACATACATTATAGGGCTTTTGAGATACTACTCGATGAGGGAAAGATCAAAGTTTATGACTGTAATGATCCTGTCGTCGACGATGTCGATCTTTTTCTCCTCGTGCAGCCACTGATGGAGTTGTTGCCCATCTTATTGAGGGAGAGTAAACTAATAAATCATTTACCAAAGGAAGTGTTGATGAAGAAATCATGGGATTTAGAAAGTCGAAACAAGGGCATGACCCTTCCAAAAAATGATACAGGTTATGCGAACGGCTCGCACGCTCTTGCACACACTGAATGTTTGTTGATCAAAACAGAAATGGCCGAGCCAACAAACTTTTTGTATGACAACGCTGTGGTAAACCTGCAAGAGGTCTGGGCTTATGGGGTACTAATTGGACGCTTGGATCCTGTGTATATAGAAGAGTCTGTGAAATAATAATTTTTTATTTCTAGTCACACTTCACTTTACTTTAAATTACATGTAGATGTAGTGGCAATAACTTTATTCTGATGAATAAAAGTTGAGTTTTTTATAATGCAATAGATTGTCAATCTGTTGTAAAATATATTCTATCTGGTCTAGCAGATAGTTTATCTGTTGTAATAGGTTGGTCATCTGTTGCATTATGTCGATGTTATTTCTTTCTAATCTAAGTCTAATCTATTGCAACAATGGAAAGACCTGTTTGATAATTTCCAACAGATGACCTAAATTTTAGAATATATGCCTAAATCTGTTTGATATTTTGTAATAATTACGCTTGAATATCCTTGTGCTCGACAACCCCAAACCAGTAGCAAATACACCACTATGAAAATTTCAGCAATTAGGCTTGAAAATTCATGTACCCAACACCACCAAACTAGTAGCAATAACAACAATAATGTAGTATCTTCTTGCTCGATTTTGTTTCTCTTAGAAGCCTTGACTTTCAGATTACACGATTTACTTGTGAAGGGTGTCATTCTTCATACCAATCAAAGTAATCGCATCCACCCAATTTCTATAAAAACAAAAATACAATTACAAAATAATTACAGGTCAGTAATTAATCAACTAATTAAATAAAAAAAATTATCTTTGAAATCTTACAAGTAAAAAAACTACGACCTGGATTTTATTGAGTTCAATAAGTCTTCTATAGAGCTTTATGACCGCACTTACAATATCGAAAATCGTTATCACAAAAACAGTGAAAAATGCGCTCGACATTGTCAAACTCAGTTGAAAAAAATAAAAAAAAATGAAGAAAAGAAAGACCAAATGCAAATAATTTGAAGAATTTGGATAGATAAAAAAATTAACGACGAAGAAGAAGATTTAGGAATTTAGGGTTAAATTTTAGGAAAAAGATGAATATATAGGACAATGGAGGAAAAATGACCGTTGGGGGCCAAATTAGATGCCAAGTCAGCAAAAAGTGCCAACCTGATACATTTGTGCTTATTTTATTTTACGTATTTAGAATGAACATTGTCTACTTGATGCCTATTTTATTTTATGTGTTAGAATTGAACACTGTCGATGGGTTCTACCTTTTTTATTTTAATTTACTTTCACTTTTTTACATGTAGTGATAATTTTTTTTTATGTCCAATGAAAGTTGAATTTTTATAATACAACAGATTCTCCATCCATTGTAACAAATATTCTACCTATTCTGACATATAATTTATTTGTTGTAATAGTTTGGTCATCTATTGCATTATGTCGGTGTTTCTACCTAAGTCTATCTGTTGCAGCAGTGGGAAGACATGTTTGATAAATTTCAATAGATTATATACCTATTGCAACATATGTTAAATCTGTTCGATATTTTTCAACAGATGTGCCATCTGTTGCGACAGATACATTATCAGTTGTAATATTTAAATCTAGTTATTCCATTTCAATTAATAAGTTCAAATCTAAGAAAAAAATAAAATTCATAGACAAAATAAAATAAATCGAAGCCTTAAGAAATTAGCTAAAATAAAATCAACGAATAATGAAATGTAAAAAAATTATTATGGGTACAAATCTCATCAAATACACCAATAATTTAAGTATTGATGCCAAGGATTTCGAAGGAGGGGTGAGGTTATTACTTTGATAGACTCAAGCTATAAAGATCTACTCAATATGGACAAATTGTTCTTCATTCAGTGCTATGGAATTTGGATTTTCTTGGCGTGAATCTTTATTGTCGCTTACGTATGGTTTCTGCGCTTTCTGTTCTTCCTATTTTCATAAAAAGAGTATAGTAGCATATCGTCAATACCGCTTAGAAATATCTTTTACATCCACCTGAAAAGTCAAAATTGGTCAATGCTAATCATGGAGATACAACAAAACGGAAAAGGATAACTCATCTGTTCTAGCAAATCAAACAGGTCTTTCTCCTGTTTTAAATTGTCCCAAACAGATTATATTTTTGTTGCAACAATGAATCAACTGTTGGGTCAAATTTCTACATGAGGAAGACCCGTATGATAATTTCCAACGGATGAACCATCTGTTGCAACATATGACTCATATGTTGCAGTAGATAGGTCATCTGTTGGTAAAAATAAAAGTGGTATGAAGAGCTGTTTGATTTACTAAAATAGATGATACATATGTCGCAACAGGTACTTTATCTGGTGCAATAAGTTAGTTAACTGTTGTAACAAATGCATATATTTGTTTGATAATTTTCAGCAGATGTGTCATCTGTTAAAACAGAAATGTGTCTATTTGTTAGTTGGAAGACATATATATTCACTTTGTTCAGCTCGTGTTACTCTTCTTTGGACATTGTACATTGCTCAGTGCAACACACGGACAGAGGAGTTGTAATTTTCGCTTTTTTGGATGCTTGATAATGCCTTAGAAATCACTTTTCTTCTCCTCTTAGCCTTAATCTCTAATGGAGTGGATGAAAATAAAATCCTTTTTGATGGAATGACACCCCTCTTAGATGTCAATTTCTTTACAGAAGCAGTTAATGCATTAATAGCATTAATCATTTCATCATGTTTCGCCCTACAGTCTTGATATTTGTATGCACAACATTCATTATGGAAGGCAAAATCTGTATAACCAGTATGATCATACTCATAATGGTTTGTTTTAAATACTGTAAGAGGAGCATCATTAGCACCAACAACAGCACCACTACCACCACCAATAGCTCTATCACCACTGAGACCATCAACAACAACAAGTCCACCCTCCAAAATTATTTTTCTTGTAATGGTTGTTGCTCCAAACAATTCTATTTTTATTCCGTCGATGATCTTAGGATCCGATAAAGTTGTACAGACCATACAGTAAGAAAAAATGGCATCTTCAACTCTCAATTGGTCGGAACTAGCGACGGATGCACAATCTAAAATAAATCATTACATATATTAGAATGATGATTAGATCATTCAAAGAAATCTTTAATTAAAATAAAAACTTAATTATAATTATACTTACTGTATCCTTCGGGGGATTGAAGAGATCAAGAAATTTTACATTTTTATCAGGTTTAGCCGACAACCACCTCAAGATTCTTGGACAAGAAACTTCTTCCTGGTAGTTCACTTGTTGTCTCAAATGAGGAATGACTTCAAACGTCCAAGCCTAAAAAATAACGCCAATAAATCAAAATCATTATTTAGTAAAAAAAATGAATGATATCATAATAAAAGAAAGAAATATTTACCATAAAAGCACATGGAAAGCCATATAAGTTGACTGTCTTTGGCGCTAACAGAGTCAACAAATATTGGACAGTCATTTTGAAGCTTTTATAACCCCAAGGATAACTGTTAAACGCCTTAAGATCCTATGATAGCTTTATTAAATCAATGTTTATGTTGTTAACGTCTCTCGCCCAAAGAATATTATGTACAAACAAAATCAAGCACAATGACTGCTTATGCTTCTTTGAAAGTTCTTTACCTTTCAACGCTTCTATCAACTTTTTATTTTTGAAGCGTGGACCAACAATGGACATCAGGTCATCACGATCAAACGACTTGCCTTTGCCTATTTTGGGTGTGCAGGGTATTTTTTTTTGGGTTAGAATAGGTATAACTTGACAAGGAGGATAACATTTTAGTCCAATAACTATGGCAAACTCCTTCCAACCAAAACAAACAGGTATGCCACAGTAATTTATCCACACCTCATCCATCTTATCTTTGTTTTTGTACATAAACCTATGCTTGAGAAGTTCATATACCATTTTCATTTGGAAACGAGCATTTTTATCCTCTGGCAAATCAAGATATTTTTCAAAGTAGCTGTCCCTGAAATAAGCATCCAATTTTTATTCTCGAAGTATTTTTTTGAAGGTGTCGAAAGATTTTCCCATGACTGACTTAACCACGAAATCACCCTTTAAATTTGTGGCACCATCGCACTGCATTCTCACAAGATAATAATCAATGCTGAAGGTTTTGACCAACTCTTCGGCGGAAGGGCTATTAGCATTTGGATCATCTCTTCTGAAATATTTCTCCTCTCTGTGTTCATCATATTCTGCTCGTGATTGAGATAACATTTGTAAAGCAAGCTCATAGATGGTGGATGTATCCTAACTGCTTCACTTGTTCCTTTACTTGGACTTGACTCAATTTCTGTTCTTTTGGGAGCCATATTATCTAAAATTAATAGGAACATAAAAAAATATATTATAGTTGATTAATGTATCGTTAAAAAAGGATAATAGTAAATCTAACAAGCAAAACAGTAAAATAACAGTTCCAACAAGTTACTTATCTGTTGCACAGGTAGTATATCTGTTGCAGTATATAACAAACCTGTTGCAGCAGGTGAGCAATCTGTTGCAACAATACAAAATGTATCACTCATCTTTTAAGATAGATGAATGGTCTGTGCAACAGATCACACATTATTGCAACATGAGTGATCAGTTGGAACAGTTAAATAACATATTGCAACGGATGAGTAATCTGTTGCAATAATACAAAATATATCACTCATCTGTTGAGAAAAATGAATGGTTTATGCAGCAGATCACACATCTATTGCAACATATGAGTGATAAGTTGGAACAGTTAACTAACCTCCAACAACGACTAAGTAATCTGTTGTGACAATACAAAACATATCACTCATCCATTGAGAAAGATGAATAGTCAGTGTAATAGGTCATACTTCTGTTGCAACACATGAGTGATCTGTTGGAACAATTATCAACGGTCAATATTGTTTAGATTTCTTCCAACATAGGGTCGTCTATCGCGGCAGATGAATGATCAGTTGAAAAAATCATGTCTTGGACATGTCCTGTTGGAAGAGTTGATATGATTTTATCCAACAAGAGGTGCATCTGTTGCATCAGAACATTAATTTGATGGTTCTTCCGTTGCATCAGATGGTTAATTAGTTGCATCAGATTTTTTATCCAATTCTTAATCTGTTGCAACATATGGTTAATATGTTGAATCAAATAGTTTAACTATTGCATCATATGTTAAATCTGTTGCATCAAAATTATAATCTGATGGTTCCTCTAGTGCATCAGATGGTTGATCTATTGCATCATCTGACAAATCTGTTGCATCGGATGGTTATATGTTGCACCAGAAGGATAATCTGTTCGATAAAAAAAACAGTAGCACGATTTTGTTCAACAGAAAAACAATATCACCATTTTTACCAAGAACAAGAAAAGAACAAATCAACCCAAATTGTTGTTTTGTTTTTATAAACACAAACAAAGAAAATCAAACTTAAAAAAAACACAACAAACAACAAAAAATAATTATTCACTTCGAAAAGAGAAGAGAAGAAATACCAGAAATTAAGGTTTTATTGAGACCGCATTTCAAATTAAAATAATAAATATTGAAATTATTAACAATACTATAAGAGAAGTTGACTCAAGTTCCTCGTTTTCTTCAAAACTAAAAAGACCATAAATTTTTACCTGTGAAAGAAGAAAAGGAACGATGATGAATTCGAAGCTGTTGTGGCCGGAGAGCAAGGCTGTCACGTCGATTGAAGGTTGAAGAATTCGAAGCTGTTGTGGCCAGAGAGTAAGGCTGTCACATCGATTGAAGGTTGAAGTCGAAAAGGAACTCGAATCCCAACTATTTGTTGTCAGATGTTGAAGTTGCGGAGGATTGAAAGGAGAAATTTGCAAAACTGTTGGTTGAGAGAGAGTTGAGAGAAACTATCGAGAAAGAGAAGAGAGACTGGTTGATTTGGATTGAAAAGGGGTGTGGGTTAGGTTGATTTGTATTTTTTAAAAGATTAGAAAGTTTTGAAAATATTAATCAAGTTCACAATTAACTTAATCAAGTTTTCTAATAATGTTTGACCCTTTAAGTTGGTCAATGTCACCAATCCTTCATTCAAGACTTAAAAGACATCTCTCCTTCAATTTTCTCCACAAACTTCACTGGTGAAAATTATCAAATTTGGGCAGTTAAGATAAAATTTTAATTTGAAGCTTATGATTTGTCGGAAGTTGTAAAGAAAGAGAAACCTATACAACCACTCACAGCTAAATCTTCTGCTGCCGAAATCAAACTTTACTCAAAAGAGAAATAAAAAAAAATATAAAGAAAAAATTGTAATTCAAAATTCAGTTGTTGATTCAATTTTTTCAAAAATCATTGCATGCGAAACAACAAAAGAAGCTTAAGAAAAGTTTGAAAAGGAGCACCAAGGAAGTAAACGAGGTAGACAAAATCAAACTCTGAATTTAAAAAAAAGATTTTGAATCTCTTAGGATGCAAGAAGGTGAGACAATTATTAAGTATTCTGATAGAATTTCTTTTATTGTCAATATAATCAGATTGTTTGGCAAAGATTTTAAAGACAATAAAATAGTTGAAAAATTTTGGTGACTTTTCCTGAAAGATTTGAGTCCAAAATCTCCACTTTAGAAGAGTCTAAAGATCTCTCTGTCATCTCTCTTGCTGAATTGATAAGCATTGTCATACCTGATTTTTTTATCTAAGATCAAAACAAACACGACATTATCGACTCTAAAAGAATAAATTACGTACAGAGTCGCCACCTAATATTTAAGAAAAATAAGGAAAGCTATTTATGTATTAATATGTATGACTTGTGGTTTACTTTACTAATCAATTTAGATTCTAGATAAGTGTTCAAATTATTCCAAAGAAAAGGTATTAGACACCCTTCAGAATCCACAAATGTGGTTTCCGACTAAACTTAGGTTTATTAAAAAAAAGAGAAAAAATTGATGTTTGTAAATACAAATACAAAATAAGTATTAAAACAATATAAACAATTTATATATAATGAATGTGTAAATTACATATGTTATCGTAAAATATATATATAAAAAGTGTATGAAAATAAACAAAAGTACATGAGAATATATATGAAAAATAAAAAGATTAAATAAAGAAAAATTTGTTCAAAAAAAAAGATTACGTAATGTTTTTAGGTTAAAAAATATGAATTATTCGATTAAATATCTAAATCAATTTAATCCTTTTATATAAATAGTAACGACCTAAATTTTTCTAACGCGTGATGATAATTGGGTAAATAAAGAATATTCCTTCCAACACTAAAAAAATAAAATTTCACTATGATAATATTTGTACAAGTATAAAAATATAAAAAATATAATGCAAATTTAAAGTTTCTTTGAAAATCATTCTTGATGAGTAATCTCAATAGTCTGTACAAAACACTCTCATAATGTACTCAAATAAAATTTTAAAAATATTATAAGAATTTCGCCACTTATTCGTATAGGTAAAATTCTATCTTTTTATTGGTGAAGGCCTCGAAAATCAATGAATAATTTCTCCATCGGTCAAAGTAATATAGTATTGATTTGTTATCAGTATTTTACAAGGATAATCATCCAATAATATTAAAAAATCAGCAATCTAAACAAATGAAAACTAAAGTTGTCACAAGGACATAACAGAGCAAAACCAATACCAGAGCAACATAAGCAAGCAGCAATCCAGTGAGTAATATTATCCGGCAAAATTATACCAAATCATCAGAATCAAAACAGTCTAGCAAATCATAAAAAAAAAACATATGAGAACACAAAAATATGTCCAAACTTATATGAAAAAGACATTAACGAGTCGAGGGGTCGCCGGCGTTAGTGGGGACTCACCCAAATTTGAGCTCTTTTTTTGGTATCATGGCCATGGCTGCTGCCAAATATGAAATCAAATAAAAATAGAGACCAATAGGGAATGGGTCACCGGCGTTGCTTCAACGGCAATCGCCGGAAAAATAAAACACGACCAGATCTGGGCTATTTTTGGTGGACAGCATCGGTGTGGTGTGTCGGAGCTCGGATCTTGGATCATTTCGTCCAGATCTGGCCGGAGCAGTGATGGAGTTCACCGGCTGATTTGTGCGTCGCTTATATTTTACCGGCGTCGAGCAGCAGTAGGGTAAAAGGGAGAAGGGAAAGGGAACTCGGCTGATTGGAACTCGCCGGTCACTACCTCCGGCGAGCCATTGGTACCGGCGGCGGTGAGTTTGGGAGAGAGAAAGAGAGAAAGGAGAGGGAAAGTGATATGTACGTCTGTTGGTGTGTGTTTTGTGTGTATGTGTATTTTTTAGTGTAAATTATTAAAACTTTCTTCCCTTATTTATAAACTACTTCTTCCGTCTCATTTTATTCCATTTAAATTTTTTAATTTGATGTCTTATTTTATTTGTCATATTTTACTTATCAAGATAAAATAATTTTTTTTTCATTATACTCTTAGTCTAATTGATTATTGCTTGTTGTTAGTATTCTTGAAAAATGTTATAAAGAGGAGTACCATTAAAAATATAAATAATGTTTTGATATTAGTCATCCATTAATATCGAAACTAACAACAAGACCCAATTAAGAGAGGCAAAATGATAAAGTTATATTACCAATCATTTTTAATAATATATATCGCTCTCATTGTTCAAACTTTTATGACACTGATAGTCAATTATATTTTTTAAATAATTTAAGTTTTTAAATTATTGTGATATATAATATTTTTTCTTCTATTTCAATTTAAGTGTCATAATGTTTAGATAAACATAATAATTAATTATGAGTGATATAGTAAAGTTACGTATCTTAATAACTCACGGCAACTAATTAGAAGTGATATAACAAAATTAAAATAAAACATACTTGTGAAATTTTTTTGATTAACTTATTATTTTATATCTATTTTACCTTTTTTTTATCAAATATTATTAATTGACACAATGCTTAAATGGTCATAATAATTAATTAGGAGTGACATAGTAAAATTACGGTTGAAACAACGAAGCAGACATGTCTAATTAGAAGTGATATAACAAAATTACTAAACAAAAATACTTGCAAAAAAAATTAAATGGGTCTCATATAAAATGTTAAGTAAATTTAACATTAATTATTATAAATGTTTTAATACTTAAATGACTTTGTGATAATTTTTTAATAATTAATTAGAGATGACATAATAAAATTACGAAAAAAGCAGCTGATAAACCAGGCAAGAGAAGTAGTCAGGAGAAGCAGGCATGTTGACGAGTCTTGCCTGCTTCTCCCACGAATTTTAACCAAAGGATTTTGCATCCTTTTAACTAATAAATAAAAATATTTATTCAATGGATGAAACCTCAACCCGTCAATTCAAATATCACTTTTTAAAAAGTGACAAGACCTTGACTTAACTGAGTTGTTACTTTATGTATTAAAATAATTGAGTAGATATTACTGTTGCAGACTGTATTAAATAATGTATAAAATATGAATGTCGATGTATAGTTACAGAAAAATGCAAACAACAAATATAATATAATTAAATTTAAAAATGCATTACGTTATAAACAATTGAAATTATAATATGTAAAAGAAAAGTTGTAGTGTTACGTTATGTACGTAGGTAGATGTCTGCACAAAGAATATTAAAATAATAATAAATTGATAAAAATTGTAAAATTTATGAAATTAAGAATAATTATTAATAAATTATGTAAATTTAAAATATGACAATAAATTAATAAAAATCCTAAAATAATGATGATTATCAATAGTTTGTTAAAAATTATAAAAATATGTAAAAAAATAAATGTACTTTGTGCCCTTTAACGGTCAGAAAGTCTGAATGCGTTAATTTTAGGCATGAAAAATTAAAATTGGGTGTCAACAAACGTTCTTCAAGCACAAGAGCAAAGAAGAGCTCACAGGAAAGAAAAAGTTGTTGAAGGTATTTTTATGTGAACCATAAAAAAAGAAAGGTTGATTATCCACCTTGAAAATATTGCAAAAAGAAAACACACTTAGAAAAATTTTGTTGGTGGTGATCCGATGCATTATGTGAAAGTTGCAAACAAAAAGGTCATGTCACAAAAGTATGCAAGTTCAAATACACTCAAGATAATTCAAAAGCACTACTTATGAAAGAGAAGCATGAACATGAGGAAGACCAACTTTTTTAGATTGTTGCAACAAATTCAAAGAAAAGTGGGTTTTCAAGAATAATTAAGTGTTCAAACTCAAGTTGGATACATCAACTTGAGTTTGAGGAAGGGATGCTGAGATTTACCTGCCTTCTATTTTGTGATTTTCATTAATGGTTGAATATATATATATATATATATATATATATATATATATATATATATATATATATATATTCTAGTGTAAGAATATTTTATATTATTTACTTCCTTTTAAGTCTAGGATTTATTAATTATAGAATATTTAGTCTATTAGCTATAAGGAAAATATCATATTTTCCTAATTTATTTTATTTAGTTTCTTATAAATAGAGATGCACTCTTATATTTGAATCAATGAAAAGAATCAATATCAAGAGTTATCATTCAATTTCTGTTTAATTTTCTTTCTTGTCTCTTTCATTCCATAACAGGATGGTGGTGAGCTTCTGCACCAACATAAGATAAATCATATTTGTTTAGGATGAAATTGAGAGATTAAATGTTAGGGAACATTGGTCTAAGCCAGGGGTCTATTAGTAGCAACCGCTCTACCTCACCTCTGAGGTACTGGTATGATACAAACCAAACAAGGAATGCACCAAAACAGGCCAAAATAGTCCATAAACACAAGGTGAAACCGAGACCACAATGGAACCAAATCTCGGCCAACACAACTACAAGAGAATAACAAGATAACAAGGTGTTTAACACCCATTTCCAGCCAGCCCCAAACTAGATTAACAACAACAAGATGAAGAAAACAAGATGAGAACAACAACGACACACGGTTAAGATTACTAGAACACAAACTACACGATTACAACAAAACAAAGGGATAGGAACACCTACTCTCTTACGTGGACATAAGAGGGACCTCAATCCTTCAAACGCCCAACGTTTCCAAGCTTGAACAAACAACATAAGTGAAATCCTCGCTTGTGAACCTAGTTTTGGTTTGCCTCAAAGGAGAGAGGACTTTGTGTCTCAAAATGTTTTGTCTTACAATATCCAAAAACTAACTACTAAAACCTTAAAATATTCCTTATGTAGTTATTACAAAATATAAGTTAAAATAACCAAAAGAACCCTTAAGTGAGAGGCGCCCATCAAGTGTAGTTCAAGTCTAGTGTATGGACGATTTTGGTGTGTATTTTGATGATACTTTGCACTTTATTTGTACACTCCAAGTCTTGAGTCCAACACGTACTCTCATAAGTCCATCTCCGTGGTCATTCTTGTATCAGTCTATTCATCTTGAAAGGAATTTGCCCACAAATTCAAGACTTCATCACCCGCAAGCTCTCCTCTTGGAGTCAACTCTTCATGTCCTTTCCCGAGGCTAGGATGTTCTACCAAGGAATCCATGGAATCATCAAGCATTCTCTTTGGACTTACATGTTCTACAACCTGTACATAAGAAGATTTGATACTAGCCAAAGGGCTAGTATCTAGGTTAATGAATAACAAAGAGCTCTTGTGGGAAAATCCCACCATCATGATTCTCGACTTCTCTTTTTATCCACCCTCCTCACTCTCGGCTTCTTCTTCTAAGACCTCACTAATCATGAATCTCCTTGTCATATAACTAGGCACTTCAACCTCACAATCACACGGTCACACACCTTTCTCGCCTTCATCAATTTTCACTTTAGCTTCTTGCTCTCATCTTGAACTTTTCATCACCCTTATCCTATTTAAGTCCCACCTCCTCACCAAGGTAATACAATTTTACCTCCCTAAGGATTACATTTCTCTGGTTTGGGCATTCACTAGCCTTGTTCCCCCATCCTTGATATTGAAACATTGAAATCCCTTAGGATGAGAAGTAGGATTTGGCTTACCTTCGTTTCTTGGAGGATACCTTTGGGCAGCCTTGGTTTTGGTTTGGACAACTTTGTTCTTGTTTTGGTTGGCATGAATGAGTGCTCTTTATGTTGGTGCCAATTCGAGAAAGGTTGTTGATTACTCTTGGACTTGGAAACCGAGAGTTCCTTTTCAACTTCCAATGTCGCTTGGAAGATACCATCGATGGTGTCAAACTTGTGGAGGGTCATGCGAGAAGCTATGTCTCTATTCAACCCGATCTTGAATCGTATAATGTCATGGCTCACATATTCCCCTCGATGATCAAACTTTAACATCAATTGTTGAAACTCGTCATAGTATGCCATGACACTTTTGTTTCCTTGCCTTAAGTTGTACAACTTGGCAAAAAGCTCATGTTTGTATCCCTCGGGTAAGTACCTTTGACGCATAAGGTACCTCAATCTAAACTATAGAGGTGTCTTCCCGACAATCAACACATCAACAAACCTCTTCACATACTCCTACTAAGTGTTTGCATAATCCTCAAAGTGAGGAATAGCATAACAACTCTTCTTCTCTTTGGTTAGATTATTTACATGGAATATCTTGTCACAAGATGAGTCCCAAGAAAGATACGCCTCGGAATCACTCTCACCCTTGAAGATTGGAAGACTAACTTTGACGGTATTGATGCCTAGCTGTCGGGTTTAGTGGACGCCCCTCACCTCTCAGCCTAAATCACCTTGCCTACCCTTCACCTTTTTTTCTCTCAAGTAAACATTACCATAATATCCATAACCCCCATATTGTTCCTCCCTACTATATCCCTCTACACGGTTAGGTTGGTTTGGATTAAGTGGATTTGGATTTGGTGGAAAGTAAGGCCTTTGGTTTAATAGAGAGGCTTTGGTTAAGAAGAGGGCTTGGGTTTGGTGGTGGAATTCGGGTTCCAAATCCTTCTTGTTGGACTTAGTGAAGTGGAGGGTGGATTGTTCTTTCATACTCTTGACCTTAGGGAGCATTTGGTGGTTGTCTTGAAGGATGGATCATTTGGTGTAATATTTTGGGGGTATTGGTTTTAGAAGTATTTTGAGGAGTAGAAGGTCGGGAACTTCTTTGGCTTTCTACCCGTACCAAAGTCCCACTCATAGTGGTCATATCTCCTTTTATTGATGTTACTTCCCCTTTCACCGAAGACATATCCATTTCTAACTTCCCAAGACTCACTTGTATTCTTTCCAAAGTGCGGTTGAGGCCCTCAATAGAAGCCATGAGGATATTGGTATTATTGTTGCCCATGGTTTGGGAAGTCGCTCCCTCCATCGCAATGTACCTAAGAAAGCACCTACCAAACAATAACAAGTTAGCTCAAAAATAACCTCGCCACACTCTCATACTTTGATTACCTTACTCGTAGCTTCACAAGTGTTGTAAGTCAGCTAAGGAATCCACGAGGAGTTGAGGATTGAGTCTACTCTTGTCCGGATTAGAATTTTGTTTTAAAACTCAAACGAATCTTGTAGGACGTGATTCAAAAACTAATCAACGATTTAGAAAAGGCAAAAAGCACACAAATAAGGCTTACCATGAACAAATGGACACAAAACTAACTTACAATCTAGTAGGAGTTTACTAGCTTGTCAATTAGTGTTCGAACCAACAAACGCAAATAAGGAATAATAAAATGAAACTAAAGAATCTAAAAATTTGAGCTTAAAAATGTTGTATGAACAGTAAATTAGTGACATGGCAGTCCACTATTGGCCACGGTTTTGTCAAATTTTACCTTTCGATTTCAAGTCTTGACCAAGTTTATAATTTGGAATTGGTGGATTTGATTAATGGAGGGAAATATGGTCTTGGAGCTTCTTTTTCAAATTCAAAAGAAAGATTTGACCTTCTTTGTACTTTGTTCTTGAAACAAGGTCCTTAAATCATGGAAAGCAGGTGAAAAGTGGTTGTCAAGTCTTTTGAGTGATGTGATCATGTTCTTTTACCAACAAGTACTACAACTTGGTTTTTCACCTTTGTAAATCTAATGTTCACTTTTTGTTTTAACAAGAGATTAAAGGAGTGAAGAACAACAAGAACACAACAACAACCTTTGAAGAAAAACAACAATATCGACCAACGTCCAACCAAATCCACAGCAAGATCACCACACGGCCAAGAACAACAACATCAACACACGGCCACTACCTTGTTCACAATAACAACCTCAACAATTTAAGCTCAAATCTAGATCTAGACTCAAAGTGCTAGTAAAGAACAAGGGTAACACTAGAAACAACAAAACAAACAAAATAAATCCTATACCTAGACTTAAGTTTTTCAGCCAAGACAACAACAACAAGAACCTCAAGTTCTCGGCCAAGGATACAACAAGAACACTTTTTTTTTTTTTTTGAAATTTTCAAGTGCCAAGGCCAAGATTGATTTTGTTGAAAAAAAATCAACCACAAGCTCTAATATTAAATGATACAAATCAAACAAAGAATGCACCGAAATAAGCCAAAATAGTCCACAACCACAAGGTGAAACCGAGACCACAATGGAACCAAATCTCGGCTAAGACAACTACAAGAGAATAATAAGATAACAAGGTGTTTAACACCTATTTTTAGCTAGACCTAAACTAGATTAACAACAACAAGATGAGAACAACAACATGTGATTAAGATTACAAGAACACAAACTTCACGAATATAACAAAACAAAGGGATAGGTAGAGTGACATACACTATCTCATGAACTAAGAACCTAAGTGTGATTCAAACACATAGACCCTTAATACAATGATAATAGGAACATCTACTCTCTTACATGGACACAAGAGGGACCTCAATCCTTCAAGCACCCAATGTTTCCAAGCTTGAACAAACAACATAAGTGAAATCCTCACTTGTGAACCTAGTTTCGATTTGCCTCAAAGGAGAGAGGACTTTGTATCTCAAAATGTTATGTCTTACAATATCCAAAAACTAACTAATAAAACCCTAAAATGTTCCTTATATAGTTATTACAAAATATAATTTAAAATGACCAAAAGGTCCCTTAAGTGAGAGACGCCCATCAAGTTTAGTTCAAGTGTGGTGTATGGACGGTTTTGGTGTGTATTTTGGTGCTCCGTTGCACTTTATTTGCACACTCCAAGTCTCGGGTCCAACACGCACTCTCATAAGTCCATCTCTGTGATCATTCTTGTATCATGGTATGTACTGCATACATTACCCTCTCCAGATCCCACTCCGTGGGAATATAATGGGTATGTTATATGTTACCTTAGGCAAATTTTTTTAGTACCTCTTGCAATGGCTTAGACTTCACATTCATGTGTAGTATCCTCTCCTATTGTACCACACCTTCTCATATGTTTCAAACATGATCCCTATGACCATTTATGCCATCTATATCAAATTTTTCCTAATATATTTCTCAAATGACATTAAACAAGAAACTCATAATTTTAAAACTAATAATTATAAAAACAACATTTAATCATGAAGGTTCTAAGTGGTAAGATGAACACTACTGATACTTTTGTTAGAGTGGGGGAAAAAGTCGAGTAATAAGTAGATAATTCTGTTCACAGAAGACTCTGCACCCTTTGGCCTTTACAACGGGACAGGATAATGGAAGTATGAGGATTAACACTTTGATCTTTTCACCCAATGATATAAACCAAACAGGAGAGTCCAATCCGAAAGACTAATCTGTACGACCTCGTTGGTTATGGCTGAGTCCAGTTGGTCACGGCTGGTACCCTTCTTGGGTGATAGATGGGAGACCCCATTTAGCCTGTAAACCCATCAGTATTTCTCTATTTTTCCAATGTGGGAAAATTGGTATATAACACCAGGTCGAAAATACGCAAACAGCAAGGGTACCGGAAACAAAACTTCAGCTATTAAGAAAAAAATGCTCTTACTGATTACTAGCACAACACACCGTACAAGTGTAAAATCAAATGTTTAAAAATAATCTACATTGCTTTATTTACTCCCCTAATTAGCATGGACCAAAGCAAACAACTAATGTTCAAATATTGATTCTTTAGGCAATGCAAATCGCGAGGTTTCAATTACGGCTAAAGTATTCGAACAAACCTCAGGTATATGTTCACGTCTTTATCACAACTAGGTACAGACATGTGTTTCCGTGTGTTCTTTTAGACTTAATGATATATGTAGTTAATATTCTATGAAACAAATCCTTAAAGATAATATACTTGTTTATAATTACCGACATAATACTATAGACCAAGAACTATACTCTTACTAGTCTAAAATTTTACAACTCTCAAGTAACATGGTTACTATATTTACATTAAGAACTTTTCCCTAGTCTCAAGGTGAGCAAAGAAATCAATGTTTACCTAAACAGTTAGAGGTACCTACGTTATATTACGGAATGCATTGATAGTGTTATAGGATTGAGTATAATTGACTCAAGTTGAACGTTGCAGATGAGTAATAGCCATAACAAAGGGACAGGGTAATGGAAGTATGAGTAATAGCCACAACAAAGGGATAGGGTAACGGAAGTATGGGGACTGGGGAGGGTAAAGTATACGTTGTCCGTAACACTACCTCAGATAGAATAGATAGGCTGTTTCTGATAGATACTCAGCTCATGACAAATAATAGTATAACAAATAAAAAACATAAAAACAAACAACAAAATGGGATAACGCACCACTAAAAAATAAAAGAAACATGCAACCCATAGAATAATACAATAATCTATCTATCCGAAATCACAAACATTACCAAAACACTACAACCAAGTAACTACAAGACACATGCAAAACACTGTAACTATAGAAAAACTACAAACAAGGCACTCCTCCCTATGCGACAACTCTATTCCCAACTCGAAATCCATAAAGGACTTTACAGGACAGAAAATAGGGGACCCTATACCATACATCTTGCTGCACATTACATCATAGCAGAACAACCAGACGGAGGTGGAAAACCCTTGTATAGGTTGGGCTCTAGCTAGCGCCTTCCTTATACTAATATAAAATGTTAGGCCTTCCACTTATTTAATTTATTACTATTAGTAAAGCTGCTCGAGGACTTCTACTAGAAATGAAAGTTCCTTATTATATCCAGGTGAAAAACGTACAAACAACAAGAGTACCAAAAAACTAAACTTCAGCTATAAAAATAAGCAATATCCACAACAAAGGGACAACATAATGGAAGTATGAGGACCATTCAGTGTAGAGAAATAACATAAGAAAGTATAATCGGGTAAATCTTCTGCTAGCCCAAGATGTTAACTAAGATCTGTTGAGTCTGTTTTTTCTTTTTTCTCCAGCTTTTTTTTTACCTACGAATCCTAGTTAAATTAGGATTTCTATCTTTGGTAGGAAACTAATTAGTTACTTATATATTGTTATTTTATCTGTACTTCGGGTACACATAATCTGTATATACAGAAAAATAACTTCAACTAGAGTTCAAGTATAAACAAGAACACAATGAAGTATATCAAATACCCTCAACACAAGATCAAAATGACCTCTTCAAGAGGTGTATTTTATTCTTTTAGAATGTAGATGAAACAGAAATAAATAAGGCCAAGTCGTCCGAATTCACGGAGTTTCCTTAAGAAAATAATTTCCCTCACTGTACCCGAGGTTGTGGAATTCTTCCTCCCAGGATAAAATGGCCAAACAGACCAATTGTAGCGGTACCTCAAATAATTGGAATATCTTCGAACGCACAGAATGTTTTGATTGATCACATAGAGTAATTTGTAAGACATGAAGTATTTTGTATTCTGAAAATTTTCGTATGTAAACCCGTGGATGAAAGCAGGTTTATATAGCCACAAGATGCCTCTTCTGAAAAGTGGCAAAGGTACATCTAAAAGGTGTAACCTTTTCTAAAAATTCATGTCCATTCATCCAAACAGTGTGACTATTCTGAACAGGCATGCCATTTCGTGAATAAGTGTGTCAGTTCGTCGAAACAATGCATCGGTTTACTAAAACAGTGCATCAGTTTACTGAAATAGTGCATCCGTTCAAACTTCTGTATGCATGTATAAATGGAGTACCAAAACTAGAAAATATTTTACTGCGTTTTTTGTATTTTCGGATTAGATTTCTGTCTAGATTTTTTTATTTCCGTCAAATAAACTTTTTCCAAAAAGATAGATCTCATTGATCGATCCTTTGCTAAATCCAAATCCGAAGACGAGCCGAGCGAGCGACGACGACGACGGCGCAAGGCATCTCTTATTTCTTGCCTCACTTACCATGTGGAGTAAGTGTTCTTATTATAAACACTCCAAAGTTTCCTTCAACCACCAATGTGGGAGAATTAGTAAACTTTCCAATTTGGAGTACACTTTCTAAACTGGGTGTCTCCTTTCCTCCACCATTTTCTATTTTCCATTTTCCATTCACACTTCATACACACTTTGAACTCAAAAATCCCCCACATGAATGGGGAATGACTATTTTTCATAAAAGTTGTACGGAAAAGTATGTGATCATCAAGCAAAGACTGATTGCATCTGGATAAGTAGGTTTCCCTTTGAACTTTCCATAGTGAACATGCATCGGATGCACTTGGTCAATTAGTAGATTTAATATCTTTGAAACATCGAGATTTAATGTACACCTAGACAATACATGTCACACAACCAGCCTTTTAACATTTATGGTTCTCACGGTTTTATTCTTTTCAGCCATGAACACATCTCGGTTTCATGAGAGCTTAGAGAATAGACCTTTACTAATATTCTCCTTAAAGCGGCTTCCACTTCGCCTTCGCATAGGTGATTTCTAAACATTCAATCTTGTAAATTAAACTATTTGGTCAAATCTGCCAAATTTAGATAATCGTTAAAAGACTTTTCACTTTAAGTCTTATCCTAGTTTACTGTACATTGTCTACATTATGAGAATGAGTTGGGTAATTGACAATGTTGAACCTAACAGACACAAATTTATTTGATCTCCTTGAACCTAGCTCTTGGGATTTCCAGTCTGCTAGGTAGAGTTACCGTCATGCTGACTTGCCCTAGGCCTTAAACCCATTCCCTTAGATGTTCTTTCTACTATTTCTCTAGATAGGACTTTTGTAAGTGGATCCGACATATTATCCTTTGACTTTACATAGACTACAGTGATAATTCCACTAGAGAAAAGTTCTCTAACAGTATTATATCTTTGTCTTATATGATGAGATTTACCGTTATACATCATGCTCCCTGCCCTACCTATTGCCGCTTAGCTATCACAGTGTATACATATTGGTGCCACTAGCTTGGGCCAATACGGAATATCTTCTAAGAAATTCCAGAGCCATTCTGCTTCTTCACCGGCTTTATCTAATGTGATAAATTCAGGTTCTATTGTAGAGTGAGCGACACAAGTCTGTTTAGATGATTTCCAAGAAACTGCTCCTCCACCGATAGTAAATACATATTCACTTGTGGATTTTACTTCATTCGATCCGGTGATCTAATTTGCATCACTATATCCGTCAAGTACCGCAGGATATTTATTATAATCCAAAGCATAGTTTTGAGTGTATTTAAGATACCCCAAAACTCTTTTCATTGCCATCCAATGAGTTTTGTTGGGATTCAATCATAGTTGCTTGATCCTTCTTTTTTCCTTTCTTTGGGGCACGACAATCTGTGGACTTGTGGCCAATATTGCCACAGTTGAAGCATTTTCCCTTAAAATTTTTCTTGGTTTGATTGCTTCCTTGTTCAACTTTCTTCCTTTTCTTGGAATTGTTTTGATCATCTTTTACAATATGTGCTCCATTAATTGTAGAATTTTCCTTTGACCTTCTTTCGGCAGCTTTATTATCCTCTTCAATATGAAGTTAGACAATAAGATCTTCAACAGTCATCTCCTTGCGTTTACTCTTTAAGTAGTTTTTGAAGTCTTTCCACAAAGGTGGTAGCTTCTCAACTATCGCTGCTACTTGGAAAGAATCATTCACAATTAAACCTACAAAATAGTTTATGTGAGTATTAAGAACATTTTTAATTTGTTCAACTAAGATATTTTTCAAAGATATACCTCCTGCTAGGAGATCATGTATGATGACTTGGAACTCCTGTACTTGAGAGACAACAGATTTGCTATCTATCATTTTGAAGTCCAGGAACCGTGCAACAAGGAATTTCTTAATTCCCGCATCCTCAGTCTTATATTTTTGTTCAAGTGCCCCCCCATAGTTCCTTTGATGTCTTGGTTCCACTATAAACTTTATAAAGGTTGTCTTGGAGACCACTCAGAATATAATTCCTGCAAAGGAAGTCCGAAGTTTCTAAGCTTCTACAATAATGAAGCGGTCTTTGTCCGAGGTTCCCTCGGGTACCTCAGGAGTTTCTTCGCTAGTGAACCATTGCATACATAAAGTGGTGAGGTCAAAGAACATCTTTTCCTGACACCGCTTGAAGTCAATGCCCAAAAATTTCCCGGGCTTCTTCGCCGGTGCCATTGTTGGCGGAGCATTTGTGCGACTTGATGTGGCAATATTAGTTGCCCCCATAGATGTTGTCGCATCCATCATTTGACTTTCGTTATTTATCTTTCCTGTCAATAGAAGACAAAAAAATTTAGTATTTTTAGAATACTACTTATAAAGTTAAATAACTTTTCAACTTTTCTTTTTGTTTCTAATTAATGATGAAGTTTTTATAACTTCAAATCGTCAACCGAGTGAACTTTAACTTGTGATGAAGATTTTGTCTTCTAATCACTAGTTAAATTCAAGCAGAGTAGAAAGCTTAAAGCTTTAATCTCTAAAAATAAGTTGTACAGATTCTGTAAATTTATTTCCTTAAGATTGTTATTTTATCTGTACTTCGGGTACAAAAAATCTGTATATGCAGAACAATAACTTCAACTAGAATTCAAGTATAAACAAGAACACAATAAAGTATATCAAATACCCTCAACACAAGATCAAAATAACCTTTTCAAGAGGTGTATTTTATTCTTTTAGAAAGTAGATAAAACAGAAATGAATAAGCCAAGTCGTCTGAATTCACGGAGCTTCCTTAAGGAAATAATTCCCCTCACTGTACCTAAGGTTGTGGAATTCTTTCTCCCAGGATAAAATGGCCAAACAGACCAATTGTAGCGGTACCTCAAACAATTGGAATAGCTTCGAACGCAAAGAATGTCTTGATTGATCACACAGAGTAATTTGTAAGACAAGAAGTGTTTTGTATTCTGAAAATTTTTGTATGTAAACCTGTGGGTGAAAACAGGTTTATATAGCCACAAGATGCCTCTTCTAAAAAGTGGCAAAGGTTCCTCTAAAAGGTGTAACCTTTTCTAAAAATTCATGTCCATTCATCCAAACAGTGTGACTGTTCTGAACAGGCATGCCATTTCGTGAATAAGTGTGTCAGTTTGTCAAAAAAATGCATCAGTTTACTGAAATAGTGCATCAGTTTACTGAAACAGTGCATCAGTTCAAACTTCTGTATGCATGTATAAATAGAGTACCAAAATCAGAAAATATTTTACTGTGCTTTTTGTATTTTTGAATTAGATTTCTGTCTGGATTTCTTTATTTTCATCAAATAAACTTTATCCAAAGAGATAGATCTCATCGATCGATTATTTGCCAAATCCAAATTTGAAGCCGAACCGAGCGACGACGACGACGACGACGACGACGATGTGAGGCATCTCTTATTTCTTGCCTCACTTACCATGTGGATTAAGTGTTCTTATTATAAACACTCCAAAGTTCCCTTCTCCCACCAATGTGCGAGAATTAGTGAATTTTCCAATTTGGAGTACACTTTCTAAATTGGGTGTCTCCTTTCCTCCACCATTTTCCATTTTCCATTCACACTTCATACACACTTTGAACCCAACATATTTTTGGTAGAAATAGGTTTTATTTTGTCCTATTTTTAGTTGTAATAGCAACTATTTAAGTTAACCAGCTGATGATCAATAAGACACGGCTTTTATAAGAAAATAATCAACCTCTCTGCCTATTCTCTTCTTTGAACTCCATCTCTGTTTCAGCGGCTAGCTTTTGAACTGAATTCTTGCATTATTTCCTTTTAAATATTTTAAACCACAATTGGTATCGAAGCTTTAATCTTAAGGGACCTATGAGTGTGTACATTAATATGATCCAGTGGATATCATGAACGGAGAAGCAAATTTTTCTTCAATGGCACCACCAACTTTCGATGGAGAAAGTTATCAAATCTGGGCAGTTAGAATGTGGATATATCTACAAGCTTTGGATCTCTAGTAAGCTGTTGAAGATGAATATGAGATAGCTCCCTTGCCGGACAATCCCACGGTGGCGCAGATTAAAACTCATAAGGAAAGGAATACTAGGAAATCAAAGGCAATGGCATACTTATTTACTGCAGTTTTATCTAATATCTTAACTCATATCATATCTCTGCAATCACCAAAAAAGGTATGAGATTATCTCAAGACTGAGTATGAAGGAGATGAAAGGATTCGAGGGATACAAGTGTTGAATCTGGTATGTGAATTTGAGCTTCAAAAGATGAATAGCTGAGTCGTGGCTGATCAATAGCTGATGCACAAACCATATGACTTGCGATAATGATATTTTCAAATATTTGAGGTCTACTAAAGTTATAAAAGTTAGAATCATCCATGGGGGTTATATTTCAGCAAAAGGAATGGGAACCATTACAGTTGAAACACAATCGGACACTAAAATAATTTCTGATGTTCTTTATATACCAGATTTGGACTAGAACTTGTTAAGTGTTGGTCAGTTATTATAAAAAGGTTTCAAATTATATTTTGAAGATAAATACTGCTTGATCAAGGAAGCATCTGGACAAGACCTATTTTAAGTCAAAATGAGAGGCAGAAATTTCTCATAAATCAATTGGAAGAAGACAGATGGTGTATTCAGCAAAAAAAAAAACATTGCTGAGTTATGGCAGAGGAAACTCGGGCACTATCATTATCAAGGGCTTTTAAAAATGCAAAAATTGAATATGGTGAAGAGCTTATCCAATTTGGATGTTAACGCTTCTGAATGTCTTGCCTGCCAATTCAGTAAGCAACACAGAAAACCTTTACCAAAATCAACTTGGAGAGCTTCACAAAAGATGCAACTAATTCACACTGTAGACACCTAATTTTGTCCCTCTAGAAAACCCAATTCATCCATTTTTACCTCACGTTATCATACACCCTCACCCATATAATTATACCTCACAAAAAGACAAAAAATAACAAAATTTCAATAAATTCCTAACAAATTAAATCCCTAATATTCCCTTATTCTAACAAAATTTATCTCAACCAACTCACCCCACCCCACCCCACCCCTACCCCACTTTACCCCTAACCCACGTTACCCTATCCATGCACCTCCCTCTTGGTTATATTTTTTCCCTTCAACTAAGGATATACCACACTAACAGATTCTGATACACCACACACAAATAGAGGACCACACAATACACCCAGGGGGACTTCATTCTTTTCTCTTCTTTTTTTCTTCCTAGCAATGCACACACATATCTACACAGTAAATCGCACATACGCACATAGCTACAAAAACACCCACTGTTTGCACTCAGTAAGGGAAAAATAAAAATAGAGGGTGATTGATGGACATCCAACGAAGAGATAAAAAAAAAGTGAAAAACCCGATTCCCTTTCACATTTTCCAACTGAATCTGCACTGAAATCAATATCTGTCGTCAGTTTTGGTTGAACCAGTCTCAAAATTGCCAAAATCCCTTTATTTCTCTTCGATTGCTAAATGATATCTAGATGAAATTTGGCTGTTTCAGTTGTTTTGGGTCATTGTCAGCTCACCGGAGCTTAGTTTCTATCGATTTTTGGTTCTTTGTCAGATTTGAGGGGCTTTAGTGCTTCTGTTTCAGTGACTTGTCCTCGTTATCGTGTTGTGGGGGGATTTTTTGCAGTCCAAAAGGTTTAATTCATGAGTTGGAGCTCTATTCGTCGTGGGGTTCTTTGTTCGAGGATTTTGATTTTTGGATTTTCTTTATTATCGACGAAAACAAGTTCTATTAAGGTCCATTTCTTCAACCCCCAACCCGTTCTCTTTTCTTTATTTTTGAATTGGTTGAATTGGCTATGATTATGTGTTGGTTGATTATGATTGTTTGATTTCGTTGATGTTCATGCATTTGATCACAAAATTTGAGTGATGTTGATTTGTTGTTTAAATTCGGTAATAAAAAATGATCAAGGATTATTGAAATGGTGATTGTAAATTGTGGAAATTCGATGTTAAAAGATAATTCGGGGTGAAATTGAGAAGTTGATTAAAGAGTGAATTTAGATTAACTTTTATTTATTATTATTTTTGTTTAACTCGGAATGAGCATGAATATTGTTAAACGTGATAGTATCATGTTTTAGGTCGAGTTGGGTAGGCAAATGCGGCAAATTTTAGGTGGTGTTTTGTTGAATGATTGAATGTGCATGTCAATGTTTCTTTCTACTTTATCACACAAGATTTGAAGATGTATTCATTTGACCGGGGAATGCCCCGAGGTATTTTTGTTTATTCATCGGGGAATGCCCCAAAGTATTTTGTATCCGGAGGACAGTCGTGACAAAGACCCAAGGCACTGGGTAAGCATTGGGGCATAGTTTAGGATTAGTGTAGGTTAGCGTAGGTTTATATTTCTGTATTTTTTTATTTTGGACTGTATAATTGGACTGAACACTATATTTTGAATTTATTTTATTTTATGTGTTTGATTGATTGTTTTATGTGTTTTGTGTGGTTTATACATTCATAGTGTTAAATTAGCCGATATGCTTAACCAAGTGACCGTGGTCGAACCTCGGTATTGAGGGGCGCCTAACATCTTTCCCTCGGTCAACAGAATTCCTTAGCGGAATCTCTGTTCGTAAACCAGTTTTAAAGAGTCAAATCATTTTAAAAAGGGTTTTCCAAAGGTGACTTGGCACACCGGATTATGCCAAGTGGTGACTCTGAGTTTTGAATGTAAAAATAATTTTTTTTTGGAACCAATCTTCATTTTGTCATTTTAATAATAAAAACCCTTTTGAACTTAAAATGAATAATCTTTTTGGTTAAAAAAGGGGTGTGACAGCTCTGGCGACTCTGCTGGAGATTTTTAGAATTTGAGCTTATTTTTTGGAGTTTTATCAGCTTAGTTTGACATTATGGGTGTATAGACATTGTTTGTATTTATTTTATCATTATTGAGTGCCTACGTGCTACGTGTTTACAGTCTTTCTTCTTATGTGTTACCTCTTTATATCTGGCATCATGTGCATAGCCCGAGTTATTCTTTCTACAACAAGTCTGTAGTACACGTGTTGTACACGAACTCTAGCTGAGTCACCCTTATTTTAGGAGGGGGAGCCGTCGGTGTCATGGAGTGGGTAAAAAGCTCTTGCAGCCACTATCAATCATATGCTCTCCCGAATAACCTCATTAGTGAGCCCCAGCATAGGTCATCCTTTAGGACATGCTTATTTGCATCATATTAAGACCTAGCAGGACCCGCGAGACCCTTTGTAGGAGACTCACCTCTAAAGCATCCCTACGTGCTAAATGTTGAATCTCTGAGGGTAACATGGTCATTTGATGGATCAATTTGTGGAAAGCATGTGTTAGAAGTAAAGTGTGTAGACAAGAAAGTGTTGAAAAAAGAGAAAAAGAAAAGGTGAGTCAAAAAAGAGTGTTTCGTAGTTTTTTTTAGAGTTCTTTATGGCTTTCGTTTTTCACAATTCAAAAATCCAAAAAGATTTTTTACTTTTTGCATTCATTTTCCAAAAAAAAAAAATAAATCAAAAACGTCAAAAAGATTTTCCTTTGTCTTCTTTAGCAAGCATTCATAATTCAAAAATTTCAAAATTTTTCTTTTTCGGAGTTTTTATAAAAGAAAATTAAAAAATGATAGAAGTTTTGTACATTTCATATAATGAAAATATCAAAAAGATTTTCTTTCATAGTTGTTGGTGTCAGTTTTATGTGTCGCATTGAAAACTCAAAAAATATTTTATTCATCTACCTTTGGTCGTGTCTCTTAAGTTAGGGTCATTTTGTCAGTTAATCTTTAATTGTCCAATCTGGACGAACTACACACCCCTGATTCTCCTCTCTCGGAAGTGAGATACGTAGGCAGCCTATTGTTGGTTCGGGGATCTTATTTAAAAAATTGAAAAAGATTTTCTTCACTCTTTATTAGATTAAGTATTTCATAAACATCTTTAAAAGAAAACTACAAAATGATTTTCTTTAATAGTTTCAAGTTTTATCATCATATGAAATTCAAAATCAAAAATCCAAAAAAGATTTTTTTTGGTAATCATAGGTTGCATCTTGTATAGGAATATGAAAAATTCAAAAAATATTTTCTTCACTCTTCATTTAGAGTAGGTGTTTCATATACATCTTTAAAAGAAAACTACAAAATGATTTTTCTTTAATAGTTTCAAGTTTTATTTTTGTATGAAATTCAGAATTGAAAACAGAAATTTTTTTTCCTTTGGTAATCATAGGTTCCATTTTGTACAGGGATTTAAACATGAAAAAATGCAAAAAGATTTTCGTTAGTTCTTTTGACAATTTGTTACTTTCTTTTCTTTTTAAAGTTTCAAGAAAAAAGGGGAAAGGAAAAAGAGTTTAATGGCCATTTCGGCAAGACTTCACGAACTATGCACACCTGATTATCCCCTCTCAGGGGTGAGATATGTAGGCGCCCTTCTCGGGTTCGGTGATCTTTTCAAAAGAAAAAAAAAAGAAAAAGATTTTGAGAAAGTGTAGAACTCTAACAATTTTGTTATCTCTTGTTCAGTCAGTTTAAGGTGGTTGATTTGTGGAATTGTAGCTGGTCCTCAGTATTACACCAAATCCAAGAAAGGGTTAATTGTGTCCAACAAGGATATAGAGAGTGACATAATGGATTGAACAATGAGTCAGGAAAGTGAGAGTTTAAAGCTAGAGATTAGGATACTAAGGCAACAGATGACGAAAATGCATCGAGCTTGGGCTAGTGGGTTTCCTCCTTCTCCATTCCCCGCTATTGATCCCATAAATACCTCGAGTCTTTCACTAAAATTGTAAAGTCGGTTTCCTACCATTGTTGATGCACTATAACATGACTCAGAATCCATTTCAAGCCAAAATCATCCCAATACTTCCATCACTCTTTCTCTATCTCCTCAGTATAAGCCTGCTACATTCACAACACCACATGTCATCTGTGATTTTATTGCTCAATCCTCTACTGATACATCCACATTGGCTAACTGCCCAATGAATGTACTTTCCTATGCTGCTAGTGGACCCACGTTCAATACTCTTGATGATCATCTCTATATTCTTGAGCCTACAGTTAAGTTAAGTGGACTGCTAAAATTTCTTACCAAGAAGCCTAGTATGCCAGAAAAGCCCGACGAAATGGTAGGGAAAGTGAAGAGTGTAGAAAATGATACAAAAAGTTCCCTAGGATTTGTGGGTTGTAAAGATGTTTTATATAAATATTGGGACATGTTTTCAAGTGTTAAACTTCCTCCAAGCTTGGAGACATCAAAATTTGAGGAGCTTGATAGACAGAAGGATTCTGTGAAATATTTAGGACGATATTATAATCAATCAAGGAAAACTGAAGAAAAGGAGATAGAAAATGCACCTATTGTCATGACAGGGCCAAAGAAGAGTTTGAGAGGTCCAACCCACCAATACTGTCAGCCTCAATCCCAAGCTTACATATTAGATCCACATAACCACTTGCAACAATGTTCCTTTCTCCAAAATCCGAGAAATCTCATTTTACTTTCTCAATATCTATTGAACAATGGCGTTCCCCGATCCCTCAATGTCATCCTCGACCCCCACAAGTTTACCAAGGAACCTCTAAATCCAAGTTTCATCCGAGGCCAGAGTTTACAATGAGGAGGAAGGCAAAGGATAATTTCACGCCAATTGGGGGGGTCCTATACCAATTTGTTCTAGACATTGAGATAATGGAGCATGATTACTCCTATCCCTGGGTATACTCCCAATCCACAGTAAAAAATTTTTGATCCTAATGTACGATGTGCTTATCATTCTAATATGCAAGGTCACAGTACTGAAGATTGTCGTATTTTTAAAAGAAAAATAGAGAAGATGATTCAAGAAAAATTGATTGTGGAGTAAAACATTGGCCCCTCAATCATCCCACAGAGTTCTTCACCAGCACTTGGTTCTGCACAATATATGGGAGGTAGTAAGTTAACCATGGGGATCCAAAACTTATTCGTTGAAGGGAATGTGTCTGACAGTGGTGGAAGCTCTAGTCATGCTGATATGCAAACCAGTGACTCATATGTCAGGCTGAGCAATTGAGAAGTCACCCCTCTCCCTACTAGGAAGAGGTCTGGTAGTTATTTTTTTATTTTCTGTTATCCAAATTATCAGGGTTGTAGTTCAGGATTGATCTTGTTTTATTCCTTTGTCGTTTATCTTTAAACCCTTCAATATTTTGTTTCAACTAAATAGAGTGTCCCTTTTCCCTTTGTGTTTTAAATATGTGTTATTTGTTTGTTACATTTATACAGTACATTTTATGTTAGTTCTAGCGATATGACATGGCTGCGAAATTTTTAGCTAGATCTTAAAATCCAATTTAACCATGCAACATTGAATCAGAGGGCTAAAGTAAGAAAAAACATCTAAGAAAATAGGTAGAGTGTTGAGACATTTGGTGAGAAGTTGAAGCCTTCTTTGAAAATTAAAGCAATTATTTTGAGAATCACAAGAATAACTTGGTCATCAATTGAAAGACATGTCTCAATTAGGTCAAATTGTGGATGTGTGATCCTACATCAAAAGGAATAGAAATAAAATCAACTCCATGAAAGCATGAGTCATGCGATGTTAGGAATGTACAACAAAGGTGGAGTTTGCAGAAGAAGTAGCGATGCACAGGATTAGTTAAAATTAGTGCAGTAAAAAATGTCACAAGTGATCTTCATCTTTCACTTTCATATTGCATGATGTGTACGTGCATTTTCAAGGATTGATATGACGAAGGCATTTCATTCTGCTATCCAAACATCGTGTCATCCTTTGTTTACCCCCATTTGAGATTTAGTCTTTTTTTCTTTGATACCCCTCTTCTGGAATCAGGATAAAGTCAGCAAAGCTCAAAAAAGAAATGTCGAGCAAAAGAATAGTGTCAGAAAAGTTTCAATAAAACAAGAGAGAAAAAAATGTGTCCAAAAAGAAAGAAAATAGAAAAGTGTCAAGAAAAATACAAAGTCAGAAAAAGTCCCAAAGAGAAAAAGAGTCAACAAAAGAAAAAATCAGAATCAAGCAAAAGAACAAGCTACCGAAACTACGTGTGACCTGATTCTTCTATTTCGGAGATGAGATACGTAGGCTGCCCTACTCTGGACTCGGTCCAACCAAATAAAAATTTAGAATTACCAGTCAAAATAAATTGGGGCATGAGTTAATCCTCATTGTTTGAGTCGATTCCAAAAGTTGTAAGTCCTAACCCACTTCAAGTGTCATTTGGGCCTTATGTCATCCTTTCTTTCTAACCCTATCCAAAAGCCAAGTTACAATCAAAGAAAGACCTTCAGATCAATCTTTGAGAATTTTATTATCTTCCTCAATATAAGGAATCAAGAGAGAAATAAAAATGAGAGATCCTTATTGGTGAAAACCCTCGCGGGCACTGTAAGGCGACTGTGAGTAGAGAGAAATGAAAATAAGAGAGTCTCATTGGTGAAAAACCCTCACGGATATCATAAGGCGATGGTGAGCTGAGAGAAAGAAAATGAGAGAGGCTTGTTGGAGAAAACCCTTCAAGGCTCCACTAGCCGAATGAGGTCTCCGAATGTAATTGGCCCAAGGAAGTAATCAGTTTCAAGGCCATTAACCCAAGAACAATTGGTAGAAAGTTTGAATGGAAAGATCAAACACCTTAATCCAAAATGCCTGGCATAATCATTAGAGTTGACTGTCATTTTTAGATAAATTTTTTATTTCTTTATTTCAAATGGGGACATTCATCGTCTTTTCTTTCTTCTCTTTATTTTTATTTTGTTTTCTTGAGTTATTTATCCAAATAAAAAAAATCATTGTCATTTTTCTCTTGTCTTTGAGTCAAGTTTATGTCAAAAGAAGTGAAAAGATTTCAAAACTGGCTACCAGCTTCTTCTATTGTACAAAGCAAGATAAAAGGCCAACACATGAAAGAGATATAATTGTGAGCCAAAATAAGGCATGCAGAAATTTTTTCAACCAACAAGTCTGGGAACTCATAGAAATACCAAGGTTCAAAGGGTTTATCTGAGAAACATGGCAAAGCAGAGATACTGTGTCTATTTTAGAGTCACTCTTAATAATCTGAGTTTGGGTTAATGATGCAACAAGTCAATGACATATGCTAATGGTTGAAAGCAAGATTAAATGTGACAGGGGCAAGAGCGATTTCCATGAAATCCAAAGCCACAAACCAGCTACCATGTTTTTAAACTAACAAGTTTTTTTGTATGAAACAGAAATACATGTTGTTACCTTCAAATCAAGGATTTCAAAGCCTAAACATCAAAGGCCGTAATATTCTCACTTCTACAAATGCGAGAGACAATATTGATGCACAGATTTGGTATTCAAAACCATGGTAAAACTCATAATCCAATATCTCTAGGAGACATACTTCCTTTTCTAGGAGACGCATTTCCTTGAATAATTTAAGTGACTTTTGTAAGGAGACGTACTTCCTTGTTTGGATAATTCAAGAAACATTTGTGAAGAGATACACTTTCTTATTTGGGTAATTCAAGTGACATTTGTAAGGAGACACACTTCCTTGTTTGGGTAATTCAAATGACATTTATAAGGAGACACACTTCCTTGTTTGGATAATTCAAGCGACATTTGTAAGGAGACGCACTTCCTTGTTTGGGTAATTCAAGCAACATTTGTAAGAAGATGCACTTTCTTGTTTGGACAATTCAAGCAATATTTGTAAGGAGACGCACTTCCTTATTTTGATAATTCAAGAGGCATTTATAAGGAGACGCACTTCCTTGTTTGGGTAATTCAAGCAATATTTGTAAGGAGATGCACTTCCTTATTTGGACAATTCAAGCAACATTTGTAATGAGATGCACTTTCTTATTTTGATAATTCAAGCGGCATTTGTAAGGACACATACTTCCTTATTTGGGTAATTCAACCGATATTTATAAGGAGACGCACTTACTTGTTTGGGTAATTCAAGCAGCATTTGTAAAGAGACACACTTCCTTATTTGGTAATTCAAGCAACATTTGTAAGGAGATGCACTTCCTTGTTTGGGTAATTCAAGCAGTATTAGTAAGAAGACGCACTTCCTTGATTAAGTAATTCAAATTTTACTTATTAGGTGATGCACTTCCTAGCTTAAGTCTTAATTTCTAGAAGATGCACTTCCTAGTTGAGTCAGTCCCCTTGATTCCTAGAAGATGTATTTCCTGGTTGAGTCAGTCCCCTTGATTCCTAGAAGATGTACTTCCTGGTCGAGTCAGTCTCTCTTGATTCCTAAAAGATGAACTTCCTGGTCGAGTCAGTCTCCTTGATTCCTAGATGATGTACTTCCTGGTCAAGTCATTCCTCTTGATTTCTAGAAGACGTACCCCCTAGTCGGTTCAGTCCCCTTGATTTCTAGAAGATGTACTTCCTGGTCGAGTCATTTCCCTTGATTCCTAGAAGATGTACTTCCTAGTTGAGTCATCGTACTTAACCTTTAGGAGATGCACTTCCTTGTTAGTTTTCATTTGTCAGGTGGCATACTTTCTAACCCAAACCTTTATCCCTAGAAGACACACTTTCTAGTTTGAATTCCTCACTTTAATTTTTAGGAGATGTACTTCCTAGTCTTGGTCATTTAATTTTACTTCAAGAAATGCACTTCTTGGTCAGAATCTTGATTCATCATTGCAACATGCAAATATTTATGATTAGATCTGGCATTAGCAAAAGTTTTCTGATGATAAACTGGGGCAAAAAATTTAATTCTTGTTGTTTGAAATTTTACTTTTCTGACAAATGCAATCTCTCTTTATCATAATCTTTATTTGGAATAATTTTCTTTCTAGTTTTGATGTGATTTTAGGAGCTCGTCTGATGAACAGGGTGATAAAATTGAAGGTCAAGTAACAAGGGTAAAAGATGAAAAGTCAAGTAACAAAGTGAAGAAATTGAAAGACAAGCAACAAAGTGATGAAATTACAAGTCGGGAGTCCGCCCGGAGAACAGGGTGATGAAACTCAAGTCAAGAGTCCAAAAGAAGCTGTATAGATAGGATTTTCGTAATTTCATTTAAGTTTAAACATGTAATTTTTGTTTTTAAATGTAATGACAGAGCTGCGGAGCGAAACCTCGATGGAACCTTACTCGACTCTCCTACTCGGTTGTCCTTCCTCCTTCTGTTTCTTTCTTTGAATAATGGTTGGGTCAAAATTTGGTCTCGTTGTCTACTTTTTTTGTCTGAAAACACTTTTTATTTACACCCAAAAAGGGGCATGATGTAGACACCTAATTTTGTCCCTCCCGAAAACCCAATTCATCCATTTTTACCTCACATTATCATACACCCTCACCCATATAATTATACCCCACAAAAAGACAAAAAATAACAAAATTTTAATAAATCCCTAACAAATTAAATTCCTAATATTTCCTTATCCTAACAAACTTTATCTCAACCAACTCACGCCACCCCACCCCTACCCCACCTCACCCCTAACCCATGTTACCCCATCCACGTGCCATCCTATCTTGGTCACATTTTTCTCTTAGACTAAGGATATACCAGACTAACAGATTCTGATACACCACACACAAATATAGGACCACACATACACCCAGGGGGAATTCATTATTTTCTCTTTTTTACTTCTTCCTGGCAACACGCACACACATCTACACAGTAAATCGCACACACATACACAGCTACAAAAACACCCATTGTTCACACTCAGTAAGGGAAAAATGAAAATAGAGGGTGATTGATGAAGATCCGGCGAAGAGATTGGAAAATAGTGCAAATACTCGATTCCCTTTCACATTTTCCAGCAATATCTGCATCGAAATCAGCATCCGTCATCAGTTTTGGTTGAACCAGTCTCAAAATCACCCAAATACCTTTATTTCTCTTCGATTGGTGGACAAGATATAGACGGAATCCAACTGTTTCAGTTGTTTTTGGTCACTATCAGCTCACCGGAGCTCAGTTTCTATTGGTTTTTGGTTCTTTGTCAGATTTTAGGGGGCTTCGGTGCTTCTATTTCCATGACTTGTCCTCGTTATTGTGCTGGGGGGGGGGGATTTTTTGCAGTCCAAAAGGTTCAATTCGTGAGTTGGAACTCTATTTGTCGTGGGGTTCTTTGTTCGAGGATTTTGGTTTTTGAATTTTCTTTATTATCGATGAAAACAAGTTCTATTCAGGTCCATTTCTTCAACCCATTCTCTTTTCTTTATTTTTAAATTGGTTGAATTGGCTATGATTATGTGTTGGTTGATTATGATTGTTTGATTTCGTTGATTTTCATGCATTTGATGACGAGATTTGAGTGATATTGATTTGTTGTTTAAATTTGTTAATAAAAAATGATCAAGGATTGTTGAAATGGTGATTCCGAAATGTGGAAATTCGACATTAAAAGGGAATTTGGGGTAAAATTGAGAAGTTGATAAAAAAGTGAATTTATATTAACTTTGGTTTGTTATTGTTTTTGTTTAATTCGGAATGAGCATGAATATTGTTAAACGTGATAGAATCATGTTTTAGGTCGAGTTGGGTAGGTAAATGCTATGTTGGGTAGGCAAATTTTAGGTGGTGTTTTGTAGAATGATTGAATGTGCGTGCGAATGTTTCTTTCTACTTTATCGCACAAGATTTGAAGATGATTTATTTGGCCGAGGAATGCCCCGAGGTATTTTTGTTTATTCGTCGATGAATGTCTCGAAGTATTTTGTATTCGGAGGGCGTTCGTGACGAAGGCCCAAGGCATCGGGTAAGCATTGGAGTGTAGTTTAGGATTAGTGTAGGTTATCGTAGGTTTACATTTTCTCATTTTTTTTTATTTTTGGATTGTATAATTGGACTGAACACTATATTTTGGATTTATTTTGATTTGTGTTTGATTGATTATTTTATGTGTTTTGTATGGTTTATACATTCATAGTATCAAATTTGCTGATATGCTTTACCAAGAGACCATGGTCGAACCATGGGATCGAGGGGTGCCTAATACCTTTCCCTTGGTCAACAGAATTTCTTAGCCGGAATCTCTATTCGCAAACCAGTTTTAAAGAGTTAAATCATTTTGAAAAGGATTTTCCAAAGGTGACTTGGCACACCGGATTATGCCAAGTGGCGACTCTGAGTTTTGAATGTAAAAATAATCCTTTTTTTGGAACCAATCTTCATTTTATCACTTTAATAATAAAAACCCTTTCAAACTTAAAATTAATCTTTTTGGTTATAAAAGGAGTGTGACACACACCGATGTCACCGGACCTCAAATAACTCCATCGCTAAAAGGTAGCATCTATTGCGTTCTTTTCATTGATGATTTTACAAGAATGTGTTGGATTGTTTTCTTGAAATTAAAGTCAGAAGTTACTGGTGTATTATGAAAATTCAAGAAACTGGTGGAAAATCAAAGTGGTTGTATAATTCAAGCTTTGAGGTCTGATAATGGAAAGAAATATACCTCAACAAAATTTGATTCATTCTGTCAGGAGGCCAACATTATGCATCAACTTACAAGTCCATACACACCAGAACAAAATGGTGTCAGTGAAAGAAAAAATAGATGGATAATAGAGATGGCCAGGTGTATATTACATGAGTGGAGCTGCCTAAAACATTCTGGGCAGAGGCAACATATACTACAGTCTTTGTGCAAAATCGAATTCCAATGAAGTCTTTGGAAGATAAAACACCATTTGAAGCTTGGTATGGGTTTAAACATTCACTAAGTTTTCTTAAAGTGTTAGGTTGTGTGTGTTTTGTTCGTATTCTTTGGGTTAAATGTGACAAACTTGACAAGAAGGGGATTCCTGACATCTTTATAGGCTACAGTACTGTGTCCAAAGCATATAAGGTCTATCAACCTCAAACGGAGAAAATTGTTGTAACTAGAGATGTTCACTTTATTGAAGACCAACACTGAAATTGGGAGAAGCCCAAGAAATAACCAACAATTATCACTCAATTAGATCCAAAAGATCTAGTGGATGATCCTCTTGTTAGAGGCACTAGGTTGATCTCTTGTGGTGAAGGGCTATGCTCAGATCTTCAGAGTCGACTACTCTAAAGCTTTCGCACCAATTGCTCGCCTTAAAAAAATTAGATTGCTACTAGCCATTGCAGCTAAAAAAATTGGAAACTTTATCAACTAGACGTTAAGTCAACCTTTCTCAATGGTCTTCTCCAGGAGGAGATTTCTGTTGAGCAACTAAATGATTTTGTTGTCAACGGACATGAAAATAAGGTTTATTTGCTAAAGACAACTCTCTATGGTTTAAGGAAAGCATCAAGAGCTTGGTATAGCAGGATAGATGATCATCTGTTAGGCTTGGGTTTCGAAAAAAGCTTATCAGAATCCACTTTTTATGTAAAACACAATGATAATGATATTCTTATTATGTTGATGATCTTCTGCTAATAGGAAATAATTTAAAGTTGGTTGACGAGAAGAAATAATGCAAGTTTTTGAAATGACAGATCTTGATCTTATGTCCTATTTTCTTGGGATGGAGATCAAGCAAAGCAAAAGTGAAGTATTCATTTGCCAAAAGAAATACACAAAGGAAATTCGGAAGGAATTTCAAATGGAGGATTGCAAGCCGATGAGCACACCAATGAATAAAAAAGAGAAACTTTCTAAAGAAAATGGAGCCGATAAAGTTGATGAAGGGTATTACAGAAGCTTGATCGGATGCTTAACGTATCTCACTGTGATAAGACCGGATATTCTATTTGTTGTAAAACTCTTATCTCATTTTATGCATTGTGCAAGTGAGATGCATTTAGGAGTAGCAAAAAGAATATTAAGATATATCAAAGGAACGGTTGACTATGGTGTAAAGTTTGAAAAGTCTCAAAGCTTCAAGTTGCTTGGTTTCTTGGGTGGTGATTGGGCTGGATCCATTTATGATATGATAAGTACTTCTGGACATTGTTTCAGCCTAGGTTTAGGAATCTTTTCATGGTCATCTAAGAAGCAGAAAGTTGTTGCACAATCTACTGCAGAGGCTGAATTCATAGCAGCAACGGCAGTAGTAAACCAAGCACTGTGGCTCAGAAAGATGATGTGTGATTTACATATGGAACAAAATGATAGTACTGAGATTCTATGCGACAACCAGGCCGCTATTGCAATCTCAAATAATCCGTTTTTTCATAAGAAGACCAAATATTTCAATATCAAGCTCTATTTCTTGAGAGAAGTGCAGCAAAAGGGAGAAGTGACTCTAATCTACTGCAAGTCTGAAAACCAGCTGGCAGACCGGTTCACTAAGCCACTTCCCCTCATCAAGTTCGAGCTTCTAAGGCAAAGAATTGGTGTTTGCATTTCATAAAGCAAGGAAGAGTGTTGAAAGTTGCTTTAAGAATACAACATGATTTTTTCTTTTTTCTCCAGCTTTTTTTTTACTTACAAATCCTAGTTAAATTGGGATTCCTATCTTTGGTAGGAAACTGATTAGTTACTTATATTTTTGGTAGAAACAGGTTGTTTTTTTGGTCCTATTTTTAGTTGTAATAGCAACTATTTAAGTTAATAACCAACAGATGATCGATAAGACACGACTTTTACAAGAAAATAATCAACCTCTCTGCATATTCTCTTATTTAAACTCCATCTCTGTGTCAGCGGTTAGCTTTTGAATTGAATTCCTGCATTATTTCTTTTTAATGGTTTTAAACCAACAAGATTGAAAGATTCAACTAAAAAAGAAGAAGCTAGAAAAGAAGGAATATTTTGGTGTGAAACAATATTTAGATGTGCTTTTTTTACGATTAACTCTTATCAAAACAATACAATTGCGAAACAATGTCACAACCATCACATCAAAACAAATAGTAAGGAACAAAAAACAAAAGAAAACAAAAAAAAAAAATCACCTAAACATAACAACAATACCTTCATTTCATAATTTACTACTGCAATTTACAAATGATATAAAGTGCAACGGATGTAAATCATCTTTTTTCTTATCTTGCACCAAGAGAGATAGTCTACCAACAAACTCTTTGAATTTCTTCTCATAATAAGCTTATTTTCCACCTCTCTCACTCTTTAAATCTTCAATCCTCTCATATAACAACAGAATTTTCTCCTTATAATCCTCAACACGCTCTGCTTATAATAGCAGAGCATCTTGAGGACTAAAAAGAGAAAACCAAATTGCTATATGAAAGAATTGAAGAAATAAAGAGTGACAAAAGTGCAAAAGAGGATTATAATGAGGAGAAATTCAAAGAGTTTATACGTGAAATTTCTCTTTTAGAGAAAAAAATGATGATTTTCACGTTTAAATCATCTGAAAATTGCAGTGATAAATAAAGAAATGAAGGAATTACAGTTATGTTTTATGTCAATATTTTGTTTTGTTTTGTTATTTTGATCCTTAAGCTTGTTTTGATTTGATAGTTGTTACATATTGCTACGTAATGTATTGTATTGGTGCGAGTTAAAGGTAAATGAACAAACCTAAACTATCACATCTAAGCTTGTTTAATGGTTGTTGCATATTATAATATGGTTGCAACTCATGTATAAAATTTACTAAACTTAATTCGACTAGTAAACCAAATAAAATTAGGAAAGAATCTGTACATGTAGGTATAAGATAATTTTTTAGCGAAAAGATTTACTGTCTTACTTCAACTAATCTAACCAAACTAGTTATCTTCCCATAGGGTAAGGTTACCATTTGATAAGATAATGAAACTTTATTGGATGTCAGTACTACATCTTAATCACTTTAGTTTACGTGATTAAAGAATTTAATTTTCTTTATGTCACAAATACCCAGGATGTTGTGGCTACTCCCAAGCACATGTAGAATAGAACACAAAATGACATCTCACATGAGTTAACTTTAATAATTAACTTATATAAAGTATTAATTATTAAAATGCAGAGTTAAAATACAGAGGAATAGTAAACAGAAACGCACCTTCGATCATGAAAAAACAACCTGAGAGAGAACTAATTTCACAGTACAAGCTTGGGAGTCTTCTAGCTTATGCTTGTTGAAATGTAAAAAAGGCACAATCGTACTGTATTTATAAGTAGGGTAAAGACGATGAAACTTTAACCTAGGGACTTCTCCGTAAAATATGATTGCCCTAGGAACTTCTAGTTAATAGGGGAAAAAGTATATTTTGATCCTCCCGTTATTGCCTTGTTGTTGTTTAGGTCGTCGGGATATATGACTTGACACATGTAACCTTCAATTAATTAAAATGTGTTATTTAATCCCCAAAGCTAACGGATATTAAAAGTTAACATAATGCATTATACCTTTGTGACTTGATTGACCACTGCTATTTTCGGTTGAACTGCAGACTGATTTTGGATCATGTGAAAATGCTCCTCGGGCGAATCAATTATCCCATCTTTGCCTTGAGAATATTCCAAGTTGTCACTGATCTTCAAGTTAACCCTAGTAGCACCAGAAGCTTGTTGGGTTGTTTCCACCTCCAAATCTAAGTCCTCACTTATCCCAGCTTCACTTAAAAGGTACTTAGTTTTGAACATGTGTGTTGTACGTGCATTCCGAGCTAATCAGTACAAACATTTTAAAATAATATAAATAAATTAGATGAAGTGTTTTATGAAATTTAAAGGAAAAAATGCAACTTATGGATTATTCGATCGTCATATACTATCGTTCGAACACTTAATTATACTGAAATTGCTATCAAATGAAATTGAAAGGATATCCCTATCTTTGAAAAGAAATAAAGTTTCTTTGTAGCTACATGGTAAATTAAAGTTTTATAAATTTTTCATATACAAATTCTACTATTATATCAAATTTTAACTTACCAGTTTTTTTTTTTTTTTTTTTTGATACTACAACACCACACAATTTAAATGTAAATCTGAGCAAATGGACATATGGCTGCAAAGGCATCATCTTAAGAAACTCTACTTTTCTTTTCAATAGTCAATTCTAAAAAATACTTCATAATTATTAATATCAGAAAGATTAAGCACGCACATGTATTTAAAATTGTGAATCCTTTCCATTTATGAATTTGATAAAAGTATAATTACGAAATATGATACGATAATCACTTTCTAGGTGTTAGTAATTCGATATTTTAATTCTTTGAGAAACATTTAGCACCCTTTGGAATCAAAATAAAATTAAAGAAGAGTTAATTAAGAGAAGGAAAAAAAATTCTTATAAGATAAAATAAGACTTCTTGCAGTAGCAAAATCCTATAACAGAAAATATACATTTTACACACACATATAAACGATATAAAGGGAAAAAATGCCATAGAATTTCTTTGGCAACTAATGAGAATTGAGAGTTAAATGGATAAATCAAATCCAGGCAGTTGAAGATAAGTTAATTCATGATATTGGTCTCAACCAGCTACAGCTACAAAGTTAGTGACAAAGTAATTTTATCAGTATTAATAATCTTTTTAGTGACGAAAAGATATTATCAGCCACAAAGTTCTATACTTTTTTTGACGATTGAGTTTGTCATAAATATTGTGCATTTGGGGGCAGAAAATAAGTAGTTAATAACTATTATATAGCTACCAAACACTAGGTTGTCTTTGTAAACATTTAGCGACCAATGTTTAGGAATGATTGTTTGACGATTTTTTTCATCACAAAAAGTATTTCATGACAAAATATGATGTTTAGGTTGCAAAATAATTCATCGCCAGTAATCAAATTTGTTGTAGTGAGTATCAACTGATCCATAGAAATTCCTCCATCAACACAGAAAAAAGAAGGTGAAAAAACAACACAAATGGCTTGATTGGCATTTTGGTAGGTAGCTTGCTGGGCATAGGAAATAATGGATGTGCTTTAGCAAATAAATAAAGGTGAATACAAAACATACATAAATGTACAATAAACTTAAACATAAATTGCACAGTATTTCCTTCGTCCAATAATACTTGTCCACTATTGACTTAATATACATGTGAACCTTTAGAACCTTTAGAAACAATAATGTAACACTCCAAAAACTTTAGAACCTTCGTGCACCCAACATCATATAAAATGCAAGTACGTTTGAAAACAAACTTCATGTCTTTGCAGTATTGGTAGTGATTTATACATGTATTAAGGCCTCACGTAACTCTAAACTCTGAGCCAACTTAAAAACTCCCTTACCGATTGATTTCTCATGAAGTGTTTTGATATAGTCAACTTCAAACAAGTATAAATCCTAAATTGTAACACCCCGCATTTCGGGCTAGAATAAAAACCGTCGTTTCTATGCTTAGATGATCCAAAACCCATAAATCCTATGTAAATTTGGCATGTTAATCAATTATGTAGTGTGTGAACCTATTTAAGCATGAATTGAGATCATAGAGGTCCCCTAACTCAAGGACGAGTTGAAAGCTTTCCTATCATTCGAGTTTGAGTGAGCATCGAAACTTGGGTCAACTTCAATTGATCATAAATCTTTTTATATAATGAATTAGAGGGATTAATATATATCAAATGAAAGCTCTTCGAATTAACTTTCCAACGATACCAATTTCGCTTAAATCCGATACCCGAGCAAAAAGTTATGGCCATTTTAGTGACTGAGACAGTAGCATCATGTGATAAGCGTGTGATGCATGCCCTATCACACACACCAAAATTTCAGCTTCTGTTTTCGCATTTTTAAGGGAAAAATGGGTATCTTCCATCCCTTATCCAGCTATAACATGGGATTAAACTCCCAAAACACCAAAATATGATTATTTTCTCTCAAAATCACCAAGAACACTCCTTAGGGTTTCAACCCAAGGATTAATAAATCTCAAGATTTAACCATGGGTTTTCCTTAATTCTTCAAGATTTGGATTCCCTATTACGAGGGCTACAAGAAGCACCCATCAATCGTACGTATAGCATCTCAAAAGCTAGAGTTCATTCAAAAGCTTCTAATTTAAGGTACGCGGGGTTTTTCTAAAATCTCATGGGTATGGAAATCTTGATTTTAAGAAAGGGTTTTTCAGATTTATGAATATATTCATGCTTTAGAAGCATTGATGATATTGTTTTGGCCTTTAGGATTTCCCCCAAATTGATTTGAAATTATATATATATTGTAAGCATGTGTTTTAAGGGTGATGATTGAATTGAGAGCATGATTCATGAAAAATCCCTCTCTTGTGATGATTTTAATTTACTTATGATATACTATGAAATCGTTTGAATGCATCTTGAAAAGCATGTTATGAAATGTCTTGAATAATGTAATATTTGGATTATGATTTTGATTTCAAAAGAGAGAGGGTTGTTTATGTTGATGAATGTTGAACATAATCATATAATGAGAAGGGTTGCATGATTTGTTAAAGATTACATGACCACCACTTATTTATTGAAAGGATGGGAATTTTGCATAGTTTTGACTTATGTTTTCGAAACATGAATTCCCTTTGTTAAATTGCATGTTTGGGTGGTCTGAACTATGTTTTAATGAAAGAATCATGCATGATGCATTATGGCTCAGAAATAGGACTTGCAAGTCTTGGTGTGACGACACCAATCCAGATAATGCCATGGTAATTCAGAACAGAATAGAATGCATGTT
>NC_061111.1:248078519-248079123 GCF_002878395.1 Capsicum annuum | reverse complement strand
CCCTGTGGCGTATCAGACTCAGATACTCCAACCTTTGTGGCACACTTGGGTTGGGAGCTTCCCCGCTGAGTGAATGGAGGATTTCATATAGCCTGTGGAATATATGACTTGTAGGGGAGTGCCACCTAAATCAGAAGTAATACAAAGATCAGAAACTGTTTTTGACAAAAAAGTTTTTTATGTTTTTTCAAGAATGCCCATGTGTTTTGAAAATTATATCTTTCATGATGTTTATGACTAGCTCTCAACTATTTTATTTATATAAAAGCTTTATTTTGGATTACTCTGCGTACCAATACATCTGTATTGACCCCCCTCCCTCTAGGTTCTGAGGCACAGTGTAGGGGTCCTGATAAGCAGTAGTTTTCATCAGACAGGAGTGAAGAGTACCATTTGGTGAGCCTTCTATATTTCAGAAGGCCTAGTTTCTTTCAAACAGTTATTATTTATTATAGTTTTGGTCTATTGGGGGCCTTGTCCCAGTTTTCAGACAGTTATTATTTGATCATGTAGTAGAGATTTCGCAGACGGTTTTCAGACGATGTTTAGTTGATATTGGATTTTATTCCTTATTGTTAAACTAAATTTATATATGATCATGTTT
>NC_061111.1:248073736-248078419 GCF_002878395.1 Capsicum annuum | reverse complement strand
CTATTTATATATGAATGGTGTATATGATTACAAGTTAGAAGGGCTCTCGGGCCTTCATGGTTTGGGATGTCCATCATGGACAGGGCCCTAGTTCGGGTCATGACAAATTTGGTATCAGAGCATGGTTCATAGTCCCAAGGTGTCTGTAAAATCACGTCGGGTAGAGTCTTATTTATGGGTGTATAGCGCGCCACACTTATAAGCAAGAGGCTACTAAGCATTTAGGAATGTTTTTCTTTCTTCATGTTCTAGTTTGTTCTATTGAGCCAAAATGTTCCTTTTCCATACTCTAATTCGTGCTATGGTGTCGCCCATACGAAAGTAAAGTTATCCCAATTCTTTTCTTGCTTTGATATGCCCAGATATGTCTCGTTATTGGGGTGATTCAAGTGCAGAAGTTCAGAGTCTAAATGGAATGGTCCTTTTTGATTGAGCCATATAAGAGTTTAAAAGTTTTGTAAGGACTTGAGAAAAGTCCGTTACTGCTTCAGAGTGTATTGATTTTTGTGTGAACTTTGATTCTGATGAAATCGTACTTTTTGGCCTGCGGTATTAAGAGTATTCCATCTCTTTTTAAAATTTATGTTGCAGATGTCATGTTTCAGGGGGAATGATGTGTAGCAGAGTGTTGGAACTGTATTTCCACCCGATTAGTAGTATAAGTTAAAGTATCGGTGTCATGACCTATTGGTAGTGAGATTAGACCAAGAGGTTGGTGATATGAAGACACAAAGTTAGAAATCAGAGTGAGGGTGACTTTTGTGTAAATAAATATTTTAGTTGAATAACCGATGTTTGAGGATGATCTACCACTTTATAGTGATAAACTAATGTGGTAGCTAGTAGCATGTGTGGATTGTATGGTAGTCTGTGGGGGAGGGGAAGTGTAGCATGTGTGGATTGTATGGTAGTCTGTGGGGGAGGGGAAGTGTTTGACTCAGATTTTTATTTATACAGAGTAAGATGTGTATCCTTAGATCATTGAATATTGTGTGTCAATTTTCTATCTCTTGTAAAGTCTAGTGAAGCCGTGTGGGGCTCTTTCGATTCACTAGCATAGTTGCTTTGTTATTCATTCATTTTCTTGTTCAAAACACAAAAATCAAAGTCTAGTGAAGCCGTGTGAGGCCTATTTTCATTCACTAGCAACTTGTTGTTCTTATGTTGGTTGAATATATGTATAGTCAAATCTTTTCGCATGAAATTGAGTTGGTAATAAAGTGATACATCCTTGTGTGTTAGTTTAGTAGAAGGTAGAGAAGGAGTTATTAGTTAAGGTGAATTGTTGTCTGCTTGAAGTATGAAAATGGCTAGATGAGCCAATAAGTTATAATTATAGACTCATGATTTTTTGTGGAATTTGAAGGTAGTCTAAATGTACGCTTGGGTAAGTAAGTGTGATATGAGAAATCCGTATAAGTAGATAAGATTGTATGGGGTTATAATATAAGATTAAGGTTGACCATATTTATTATGTGACTTTACCTCCCTTGACCTTCTTTTTGTTGGTAGTTGTAAACTAGTACTACTTGTGAGAAGGTATGTAGTAGATTTTTGAGGTATTTGGATAGAATGTCCCAATTTAATGGACTAGTATATTATGTTTCCTTCTTCATTGGTGGTAGATGATTGATGCTAGACTATTGGCTTGAATTTAATGTAGGATGTGGATGTAAGAATAGTGGCTTAAGATTAATGATGAATGTTTTGTGAGAATTGTGTGTCAGGTTGGGCTATAAATCATGCTTAGCACTAGACCTTAAGTTTGAACAGTTGATGTCTATAAAGGTGTATGTGATGATTTCTTGGTTAATGATACTAGTTATATGGAAGTGATCTAATAGGCTTGAATGGTGTATGCAATAGATTAAGTTTATTTGATTAGTAACAAAGTATGATGTTGTATGTATGAGGTAGAAGTATGCCTAAAGTGATATGGAGTTGCGGCATTTTCTAAGACTATTACATGTTGCGTGTGGCTAGTAGACATAATAGTACCGTTGAGTTGCTAGGTGGAGAAAGACTAGTAGTATGATTCATCAAAGGCTTGGTGATATCCATGATTAAGTGTTATAATCTAAGTTTGAATTTTTGAAGGTTGAAATGACATAAATAAGAGTTGAAGTGCAATAGGGTGTGTACTTCGACTATGGGAATACTCATGAGGATTCGAAGTTAGTAAGTATTCAAGTATTATGTTATTTACTATTGAGGATATAGAAAGATAGAGTGTGTCTCAGAAGGTAGGATTAGCAGTGGGTTTTCCCCTTCCAGGTGTAGCCATTCGGGTTAAGTTCTATTAATTACGTGTATTGTCATATTCCAAACCCTAGAGTGCAGTGAGTGTAGTTTAGTTTAGACTCTAGTATGGTATCTCTCGAACTTAAGATGATGACTTAAATCTTAGGGGGAGATGATAGAACAAGTAACTAAGTCAGGCTCTCAGATTTTAGTAGTGATGTCAGTATGATATAGAACATCAGAAAGTGAGGGTAAGACTCAACCTATTCTTATCTCAGTATTTTTCTGTGATCCCAATACCTACTCATGCCTTACATTTCAGTTTCATGATCATAGTTCATGTTCATGTATATGATAGAGAATCACGTGCTTTTCCAGTTCTAAAATGAGGAGTTCCAGTTCATTCAGTAGTCGGAATCACATTCCATATGTTATGAACTTCAAATTGAGGTCATGCAGCTCATGACTCATGTACTCACGCTTTATAGTGTGCTCAGTTCCTATAATTCATGCTATACTCTTTATGATTGACGAGATTCAGCTTATAGTCACGTATGCCACAATTCAGATCACTTTGATGAATCCCTGATGTTGATTTGCTATTCCTTCAGCCTCAGTTAAGTGTCAAGTCTCGTATAATATCCTTCCATGCTTCAAGGTCTTATGTTCTAACCTTTTAGTGACTCCTCCTTATGTGATGATAGTGGTGATGAGTAAATATTTCTTGTTAATGGAAGATCATAGTATGCTTGTTTTAGATAAGGCCATAAGTGTGAAGTAAGATCTGGGGCCAAGTCTTGGATATATGTGATGGTTAGTGGAAATTTTTGTGTGTATGTTCTTGGGGTAGCGCGTGGGAGTTATATTGATAGTGGATTAGAGAATATGTGAAGTATGTCCTCATGGGTGCTTGCCTTGGAGTTCATATGTGGTTATAAAGATAGGCTTGAATGACATGTTGAGATTTAAGTGGAGGAACACAATATGCACTAGTGAATCCACAGTAAGAGATCAGAGTTAGTCATTGAAGTGGTAAGGCACGATATGCTTAGGGTGTGATCTCTCTCTCTCTCTATATATATATATATATATATATATATATAGAGAGAGAGAGAGAGAGAGAGAAAAGATTGAATCATATGGTTTAGACTAGTATTGTGGTGTGGCATGTTGTATTTTATGATTTGAAGTTAGGCTTGATCATGGTGAGAGGACTTATGTTACTTTAGACATTAGTAGAAAAATTTATCAATGCCTATATAAGAATTCTAAGTTGAATCAAATAAGTATGGTATTAAAATGGAATAATATAGTTGAGGGAATATTCGAGAAGTGCGCTAAGCTTGAAAGTAAGAAGTTCCATTGCCTAAGGCCTGGTAATTCTATCCTAGTTTATGAGTTATATGTCTATATTCCATGCTATAGAGTAGTGTCACTATTGTGATTCCTTAGTTGGGTGTCTTGTGCAACTCATGCCCAAGATTCTTTTCTCCCGAATGCTACTAGAACTTCTTTAGAAAGAGTGTTGAAGAGATACTCCATTTAAGTATAAGTTTCCAGTATAATTCAGCCATTATAACCAGCAGTTCAGTTTAACAGTCAGGCAGACAAGTTACTGTGGTTTTACACCTTTACACCCAGTCTTGCTATCCGAAATCCCATGTGTATGACCATCCCAAGAGATAATCTATTCCATCCATGTAAATTGAAAATTCAGTTCAGTCTGAACATCATGTTTCAGATTCAGCTATTTAGTCATGACTCAGTTCATAAGAGTTCGTCGCATAGTCTCAAATCTCTCTAGGCATTTTAGCTCAAGTAGTGTTATACCTTTGAACGATCTAAATCTTGCTGTCTCAAGATTCATACTTACATAAGTTATCACTTCTCAATTCGATATGTATGATTGGATTATGAACACCTCAAGGGAATCCTAAATTCTCAGCATGAATCAACTCCTTAAAGCAAGTAAGGGCAAGTCAGTTCAGAATTTAGTTTCATGATAGAAATTTAAATGTTTCAGATCAGTATATTCTTTCTTAGAATACATATCACGTCCACATTATTCCATACCTTTAAGACTTCAACATTTCTACCTATCATCCAGGGACAAATGATCCTAAGGGGGAGATAATGTAACACCCCGCATTTCGGGCTAGAATAAAAACCATCGTTTCTATGCATAGATGATCCAAAAGTCATAAATCCTATGAAAATTTGGCATGTTAATCAATTATGTAGTGTGTGAACCTATTTAAGCATGAATTGAGATCATAGAGGTCCCTTAAATAAAGGACGAGTTGAAAGCTTTCCTATCATTAGAGTTTGAGTGAGCGTCGAAACTTGGGTCAAATTCAATCGACCATAACTCTTTTTATATAATGAATTAGAGGGCATAATATATATCAAATGAAATCTCTTCAAATTAACTTTCCAACAATA
>NC_061111.1:248030922-248070736 GCF_002878395.1 Capsicum annuum | reverse complement strand
ATAATATATATCAAATGAAATCTCTTCAAATTAACTTTCCAACAATACCAATTTCGCCTAAATCCGATACCCGTGCAAAAAGTTATGACCATTTTAGTGACTGAGACAGTAACATCATGCGATAAGCGTACGACATATGCCCTATCGTACACACCAAAATTTTAGGTTCTATTTCCATATTTTTAAGGGCAAAATTGGTATCTTCCATCCCTAATCCAGCTATAACACGGGATTAAACTCCCAAAACACCAAAATATGATTATTTTCTCTCAAAATCACCAAGAACACTCCTTAGGGTTTCAACCCAAAGATTAATATATCTCAAGATTTAACCGTGGATTTTCCTTAATTCTTCAAGATTCGGAATCCCCATTATGAGGGCTACAAGAAGCACCCATCAGTCGTACGTATAGCATCTCAAAAGCTAGAGTTCATTCAAAAGCTTCTAATTTAAGGTACGCGGGGTTTTCCTAAAATCTCATGGGTATGGAAATCTTGATTTTAAGAAAGGGTTTTTCAGATTTATGAATATATTCATGCTTTAGAAGCATTGATGATATTGTTTTGGCCTTTAGGCTTTCCCCCAAATTGATTTGAAATTATATATATATTGTAAGCATGTGTTTTAAGGGTGATGATTGAATTGAGAGCATGAGTCATGAAAAATCTCTCTCTTGTGATGATTTTCATTTACTTATGATATACTATGAAATCGTCTGAATGCATCTTGAAAAGCATGTTATGAAATGTCTTGAATAATGTTATATTTGGATTATGATTTTGATTTCAAAAGAAAGAGGGTTGTTTATGTTGATGAATGTTGAACATAATCATATAATAAAAAGGGTTGCATGGTTTGTTAAAGATTACATGACCACCACTTATTTATTGAAAGGATGGGAATTTTGCATAGTTTTGACTTATGTTTTCGGAACATGACTTCCCTTTGTTAAATTGAATGTTTGCTTTTAATAGAAAGGTTTTTAATGTGTTTTCAAGAATGCCCATGTGTTTTGAAAATTATATCTTTCTTGATGTTTATGACTAGCTCTCAACTATTTTATTTATATAAAAGCTTTATTTTGGATTACTCTGCGTACCAGTATGTCTGTATTGATCCCCCTCCCTCTAGGTTCTGAGGCACAGCGTAGGGGTCCTGATAAGCAGTAGTTTTCATCAGACAGGAGTGAAGAGTACCATTTGGTGAGCCTTCTGTATTTCAGAAGGCCTAGTTTCTTTCAGACAGTTATTATTTATTATAGTTTTGGTCTACTGGGGGCCTTGTCCCAGTTTTTAGACAGTTGTTATTTGATCATGTAGTAGAGATTTTGTAGATGGTTTTCAGATGGTGTTTAGTTGATATTGGATTTTATTCCTTATTGTTAAACTAAATTTATATTATGATCATGTTTCCGTAGCAGATTTTATTTCTGCATTTCCTATTTATATATGAATGGTGTATATGATTACAAGTTAGAAGGGCTCTCGAGCCTTCATGGTTTGGGATGTCTGTCACGGCCAGGGTCCTGGTTCGGGTCTTGACATAAATTACATAGTTTTTTTGAGCTCAAGACCCACGAAATAATATATAATTGAGTTATCTTTCCAACGCATCTAGTTTCATCTTAATCCAATATTGAAGTAAAAAGTTATGATCATTTCACTGAAGCTCTGTCAAGTTGTCTGATTTTCATGACCCTACCTACCCTCCGTAGGTTCAACCTACAATCCGTAGGTTGAGTCGTAAGTAGGGTCCTAAAAGCTGAAAAATGGTCTGATTCTTATGACTCTACCTACTATCCTGGGTTAAACTGTGGAAAATTGTTTCTGAAAATTTTTTTTGGGTAAGCTTAGGGGAATTTTGGTAATTTTCTTAAGAGGTCTGACCCGACATTTATATGCTTAAAATCCCTTTTGAACACTCAGTTATAAACTTTTTCAAAAGGAATACGGTTAGAAACTCCTTCTCTTACCCCAAAATATTGTAAGAGGCAAGAACACCTATGGTTCATGATTCAAGGCTCAAAGTCAAGCTCTATTTATCAAAAACTCATGTTGAACACTTCTCAATTTAAGTATTACTATATTTTGTCAATTTATTTAATAATTGTGTGTTCTTTAATCACCGTTTGAAACTAGGGTCAGAGAGATTGTTGTGAAAAACTTTATATGGATTTCTCTTCTTATTTTATGGGTTTTCTAAGTATTATTAATGGGTTTGAGATGTAATATATTCTATAGAAATGATGAACTTGATAACATCAATTCACAACCTTTAAGGATTTTGTAAGATGAAAATATGAACCTAAATCCACTTCAAAACTTGATTTTTTTCATGGAAATTATGATTTTCACATCACCTTTTGAATAAGGTATGAGATGAAAGAATGAAAGGCTAATGACTTTTTGAAAACACATGGGGGGGGGGGGGTATATTTATCAACTTTAAAGATCAATTTGGGAGTTTAAAACATTATATGAAAACGGTTTGAAATGTTATAGATGACTTGCAAGTCTTGATTTAACGATACCAATACGAGAACTCCTTAATAAAATATCTCATGGATAATAATGTGTGTAAAAATGCTTTAATTGGGTCTAAAAGAGAAATATGCCGCTTCACCGTGAAGGCATACGTCCTTGTGACCAATGCCCAAAACCTATTATTTGCCAACATAGAAATGACGTACCTTAATTGGATGATGAATGGTGTCCTTAACATGAGGATAATATGGTGAATCTAGTCTATTAGTAATTTTAGTCTAATCTCAGTCGGTGCAGCAAAAATGGACTGAGGCCCCACTGGTTGGGGAGTACCGGACCCATATAGCCTATGAGTTACTGGATGACGGTGAAAAACTACATAGTTCAAGATTAAGTTTTAAATGGTTATGTATTTACATCGTCCTATGTCCCTGATCCCCTAATTTATTATTAATATGGACATTTAAATGCGTTATGACTTGCTTTATAAAATGTTTATTTCTCTTTTCTTGGGTTTCATGCCAGTACTGATACAAGTGCAACTAGCTCAAAACGATTCATTCGTAGCAAAGCATGGGAGTTACAAAAACTCCAAGCCATGTTCATGCAAAGGGCCGTGTGCGAGTGTGTAATTAATTCATCTAAGGGATTCCATGTTTTTAAATTTGAAGAGGGGTTTTGAAGTGTAAGTTTGTTACACTCCAAAGCCACCCAATACCAAGGCTAGAATGGTCATTTTTCTTTCATTTTTGTGGAGTACTATATATAGACAATATTAGGGCTATTTATTTCACTTAGTTCATTCATGATATTTTGAGAAACATGACTTGTAATTTTTTTGAACTTCTCTTATCCATTGAGAGGTCCAAAACTGAAACTCACAAGTGGAGTGACACTTGGGTTGTATCTTGGCTAGAAACTTAGGTCTTGAGGTTCATGAGTTCCTCTTGGTCCAAGTAAGAGTTTGGTGTTAACATTCATTAATCTTAGGGTCCTTACATGTTGTTAGGGTTCTTAGATTCTTGAATATTGTATGTCAAACTATCTATCCATCTCTCTTGATATCATTGTATTATTGTTGAACTTTAAAGACCAGTGAAGTTGTGTGGGGATCTTTTTGATTCACTAGCATTTTTGAACTTATTTTTCTTTTTGTCAACTTCTTTCTCTTGTTCTAAACGAAAGCTTGGAGACTAGTGAAGCCGTGTGTGACCTATTTTGATTTACTAGAACTTTGTTGTTCACCTTATAGTTCTTGTGATAACTTGATTTTCTTGATACACCTCTTGATACACACTCACTCTTGTATCATTTAGTATCAAAGCTCAAGGCTTTGTTTTATTCTTACAAAACCAATCTTATGATGATCTTACCAAAGTTAGAAACATTATGTTGTGTTGGACCTTGGCCAAAACTTGGAGAAATTGTGTTGACTTGTCCAAGAGTTTTGCGACTAGATCTAGAAGTCTTTTACTTGTTTAGTGTGTTCCTAGTGTTGGTTTCTTTCTCATCAACACTAAAAGTGTCTAGATCTAAAGTTGAGCTTATAAATTAACCATTGTTGTGGTGACTTAAAGATGGCCGTATGTTGTACCTTGTTGTTGACAATTGGTGGTGTTGTGTTGTGTTCTTGAAGAAGTTGTTATTGTTTTCTTAAAGGTTGGTGTGGTGTTCATCTTGTTCTTTATCTATTCTTACAACTTAAGACAACAAAAAAAGTGTAAAATAGATCCAAAAAGTTGTAAGACAAGAGTTGTAAAGTTGTTTGTGAGAAGACTTGGACACATCACTTCCTAGACTTGACAACCACTTTTCCTTAAATCAAGGGACCTCGTCTTGTGGGACTAGTAAAGTCAAATCTTACCTTTTTGAGTTTGAAGGGTTGAAAAAGACTACAAGACTTTTACTTTTCCTCCAATATCAAGTCCATTACAAAAAAATTATGTAAAGATTAAGACTTCAAGTTGATGAACAAATTGTGTGGGTCGTGACCGATTGTAAGCTGCCACATCACCTTAAAACACTGTTCACATCAAGATTAAGCTTAAATTTGGATTTTCTTCATTTCTAATTATTGATTCTTGGTTTCCCTTAGTTGTTTCGAGAACTAATTAACAAACTAGTACATTCCTACTAGTTTGTTACTTAGCCATTTGAAGCCTTGAGTTCGTGTCATCATTTGCTTATGTGCTTTTGTCGTTTAAACACGTTGAAACTTCTTGATTCTAGTCCGACGATAATTCTTTGAGTCTTCAAACAAGAATCCACTTCTGACAAGAGCCTACTCATACTTTAAGGTTTCACGGATTACGAGCCAATCTACAACACTTGTGGAACTAAAATGTGAGTTGATCTAAAGAGTGTGAGTGAGGATATGGCTACACTAACTTGTTTATTGATTTTGTAGGAGATACCTTGAAAATGGAGGGAACCACATCTCAAACTGTGGATTCCAATGCTATTGAGACTATGAGGGCCATTCTTGAGGCTATGACCCGAACTCTTGAATGGTTGAATATGGAAGTTGGAGCCGTGAGAGGGGATTTGACCACAATAAAGGGAGATGTGTCGACTATTAGTGGGAGATTAGAACAAGTGGAGAGTCAAAGGAACTCTCTCCCTTCTACTCCTCAACATGGTTCTTCAAATGGACATGATAGAACTTCTCCGCCACCTTTGCTCCCGAAACATGGCACCAAATGCTAAATCCACAACAATCTCCACTAAATGCCGCAAGACAAACCACTTCTTTCCCTCCAAAATGTGACTCCACTAGACCAATACATTCCTAAACTCCTCAAGTTCCACAAGAGGGACTTGGACGTCAAGTACCTCCACTAAATCTGAACCTTCCCTTCCAAGCTTCACTAAACCAAAGACCACCACCTCCACAAAATCCAATTCCTCTAAATCAAGTTCCAAATATCCAAAACCAACCTGTCGACTTTGAGAAATATGGTAGAGAGAAGTATGAAGGTTATGGAGCCTTTGATGATGCTTACTTGAAGGAGGAGGAAATGAGAGGGGGTCGTGTGGATCTAAGGAGATACCGAGGGTATGGAGAAAAGAGAAATCGACACTAAGAGAGAGACATAGGCATCAACACCATCAAGTTGAGCCTACCAATCTTTAAAGGTGAAAGTGACCTTAAGGCCTACTTATCTTGGGAAGCAGCTTGCCACAAAGTTTTCCAAGTTAATGATATCTCAGAAGAAAAGAAGAGTTGTTATGCTATAGCTCATTTTGAGGGTTATGCTAACACTTGGTGGGAGTACGTCAAGCGGTTTGGTAATGAGTTAGTTGATGGGTAGCCACTACCTTGGTTTGAGATACTTAATAAGACAACTGTACCTTCCCGAGAGTTATCTCCGTGAGTTGCTTGCTAGATTGTACAACTTGCGTCAAGGTAACACAAGTGTAATGGCGTATTATGATTAGTTTCAAAAACTCATGTTGAAGCTTGATCATCGTGGGAAACAAATTAGCCATGAAATCATCTAGTTCAAGTGTGGGTTAAACAAAGAGATCTCCACTCATTTAACACTTCACAAGTTTGATACCGTTGAAGGTATCTTCCAAGTGGCTCTTAAGATTGAAAGGGAACTTAAAGAGAGGTCGTCATTCAAGGCAAGGGGACAATCCACCTCAGGTTGGTCTAGAAGCAAAGATATGGTTCAATTCTCTTTGAGTTGGTTGGCCCAAAAACAAGGACAAACCCGCCACTACAAGACTGCTCGAGCCTAAAACAGTCCACAAAATTCCTCCAAGGCAAGAAGTTCACAAATATCCTAACCCTAAAGGGTTGCAATGTTTCAAGGGACAAAGTTGAGGACACAAAGCCAATGAATTTCCAAACCGACTCAATGTAATCCTATGGGAAGGGAGATTGTATTACCTTTGTGAGGAGATAGGTTTTGAAAAAGAAGAGAATGAGGTTAAGCCTCAAGATGGAGAGGGAATCAAGAATGGACCACACGATGATGATGGTGAATGTATTTATTCGCAAGAAGGGGAGTGTGTGGTTCCAAACTTTGTAGTTAGGCACTTCATAATTAGTAAGGAAATTGATGACCCTAGTCAAGGGAAAATCTATTCCATACTAAATGCCTTATAAAGGGGAGTGTGTGCACTTTGGTGATAGATAGTGGTAGTTGGGCAAATGTTGTTAAGTGTTTCTATGGTGAACTTCTTGAAATTTCCAACTATACCTCATACTATCCCTTACAAGTTGCAATATGTAAATGAATGTGGTGAATTGAAAGTCATGAGGCAATGTGTGATACGGTTTAAGGTAGAAAACTACCAAGAAGAAGTGCTTTGTGATGTGATACCAATGCAAACGTGTCACTTGTTATTAGGTAGACCTTGGAAATATGATAGGTCTACTAAACATGATAGGAGGTCCAATCAACATACACTTAAGAAGGATGGACGAAAGGTCACACTTCATCCTCTTTTGCCTTCACAAGTGAATGAATTGCATCAAAGCATAAGAGAATTGAAAGAAAAGGGAAAGAAATTTGAAAATAGAAAAAAGGAGGGGGAACCCGTAGGTAAGTCAGTAGGGGTATCTGGGGATGCCTCGACATCAAAAGGGAAAGAAAAGATGGTGATCTTGTCTAGAAAGAAGGAACTCTTCTTGGATCATGACGAGGACACACCTATGCTTCTTTTGACTCATTGTTGTAACACTAATCACACTAATTCTTCTATTTCTCCTTTGATTTCTTGTGTGTTGCAGGATTATGAAGATGTTTTTCCTAAAGAACTTCCACAAGGGTTAGCCCTACTTCAGGGAATTGAACATCAAATTAACTTTGTGTCGAGTTCACAATTGCCAAACAAATCGGCTTATAAAAGCAATCCTACGGATACCAAAGAACTACAATGACAAGTTAAGGAGCTTCTCAACAAAGGGTATATCAAAGAGAGCATGAGTCCATGTGCGGTTATGGTGTTAGTAGTGCCAAAGAAAGATGGAACGTGGAGCATGTATGTGGATTGCCAAGCCATCAACAAGATTATGGTAAAATATCATCATCCTATTCCTAGATCAGATGACATGATTGAGGAGTTGAATGGTTCTTGTATGTTTTCCAAGATAGATCTTCGGAGTAGTTATCACCAAATTTGTATACAACCCAGTGATGAATGGAAAACCACCTTCAAGACCAAATTTGGTCTCTATGGATGGATGGTTATGCCATTCGACCTAACCAATGCTCCAAGTACTTTCATGCAGCTAATGAATCATGTGATGAAGCTATTTATTGGAAAGTTTGTTGTTGTCTACTTTGATGATGTCTTGGTTTATAGTAAGTCCTTAGATGAGCATGTGATGCATTTACAATGTGTGTTTGATGTCCTTAGAAAGGAAAAATTGTATGCAAATCTGGAAAAATGCTCCTTTGGTGTTAATGAAGTTGTTTTCTTGTTGTTAGCTCAAAAAGGGTCGAAGTGGATGACTCCAAAATAAATGCTATCAAAAATTGGCCAATCCCACAAACTGTTGGAGAAGTAAGAAGCTTCCATGGGTTGGCTATTTTTTATAGAATGTTTGGAAAAGGATTTAGCACCATAGCCGCTCCCTTGATCGAGGTCATTCGAAAAGATCAACCCTTTAAGTGGGGTGACGAGCAAGCTAAGGCTTTTAAAGCTTTGAAAGTTATGCTCATCTCCGCATCTTTATTACAATTGCCCAACTTTGATAAGACGTTCAAAGTCGAATGCGATGCTAGTAAAGTAGGCATAGGGGATGTTTTGATGCAAGATTTAAAACCCATTGCTTACTTTAGCAAAAATCTCAAAGAATCAACTCTAAACTACTCCATGTATGATTTAGAGTTGTATGCCTTGATTAGAGTCTTGGCCACTTGGCAACACTATTTGTGGCCTAAGGAATTTGTGATCCAAATGGACTCTGAATCCTTTAAACACTTACGGGCACAAGACAAGCTTAACAAATGGCATGCCAAATGGATTGAGTTTCTAGAAACCTTCTCTTATGTTATTCAATACAAAAAGGGTAAGGACAATGCGATTGTTGATGCCTTGTCTAGAAAACATGTACTTGTGTCCACTTTGTCTTCCAAGTTAATGGGTTTTGAGAGCCTAAAGGCATTGTATCTCAAGGACCCTCACTTTTCTCCTATCCTTAGGGAATATGAAGAATTGGGTAGGGATAAGTGGGTTTCGGATAGGGGTTCATATCCCTATGCCAAGTTTGATGGTTACTTGTTTAAAGGTAGATGATTGTGAGTACCTTCTAGCTCTTGGAAAGAGTTGCTTGTGAGGGAAGCATACGATGGCAGTCTAATGAGTTTTTTTAGGATTGAAAAGACCCTCGAAATATTGGAGGAGCAATTCTATTGGCCTAGAATGCACAAGGATGTGGCTAGGATTTGTGGCCAATGTGTAGATTGCAAAGGAGACAAGTATCGGATCCTCCCTCACAGGTTGTATACCCTGCTTCCCACTCCTTTACGTCCTTAGCTTGATATATCTATAGATTTTATATTAGGATTTCCAAGGACTAGACGAGGTAGGGATAGCATTTTTGTTGTGCTTGATCAGTTTTCTAAGATGGTACACTTCATTCCTTGTCCAACAAGTGAAGATGCATCAAGTGTGGCTTGTTTATTTGTTGAAAATATTGTCAAATTGCATGGTGTTCCGAGGACCATTCTAAGTGATAGGGACTCTAAGTTCCTTAGTCACTTTTGAAAATTAATGTGGGGTAGGCTTGTCACTAGATTGCTATTCTCTACATCTTGTCACCCACAAACTGATGGCCAAACTGAGGTTGTAAATAAAACTGCATACATAAGGCTCCCAATAAGTGAAGCATATGGAATGTCTTTCATTTGATCTTGTTCCAATACATTTTGTGGGCATTGATTCAATGAGAATTTGTAACCTTTAATGATAGCTGTTGCTATAGGTGAACAGTTTTTCATTTTGTATCTTTCTAATATTCGTTCAATGTAGGATGTTTGAGATATTCCAAGCAATCGTTGAGATCTATTTTTTTTGAAACTCTATGCCAATGACATATGAGTCTTCACCCATATCCTTCATTTCAAAATTTTGGATAAGAAACTATTTCGTCTTATGCAACAATCCCAAATCATTTCTAGCAAGTAAAATGTCATTCACATATAGTACTAAGAAAATATATTGACTCCCACTTATCTTAAGGTATATACATTGATCAATGATGTTCTCCATAAATTCGAATGAAGTAACAACATTATGAAATTTAATATACTATTGGTGGAAAGCTTGTTTTAGTCCATAGATAATTTATTCAACTTGCAAACAAGGCGACTTTCATTCTTATCACTAAATCCTTCAGGATGACTCATATTTACCTCTTATTCAAGATCTCCATTCAAGAAAACCGTTTTCACATCTATTTGATGTAGCTCTAAATCAAAATGAGCTATCAATGCCATGATTATTCTTAATGAATCCTTCTTTGATACAGGAGAAAAGGTTTCATGGTAATCATACCTTCTTTTTTAGTGAAACCCTTGGCTACAAGTCTAGCTTTATATCGCTCTACATTACCATATGAGTCTCTTTTGGTTTTATAAACCCATTTAGATCCTATAGTAGAGACTCCTTATGGTAATTCAACGAGATTCCAGACTTTATTTTTAGCCATAGATTCTATCTCTTCTTTTATGGCATCATAACAAAGTGTGGAGTTTTCTCCATTCATGGCTTGTGAAAATGAACATGGATCATCTTTTAGTCCAATATCATAATCAGACTCTTGAAGTTATACAACATAGTCACTAAAAATTGTTGATCTCCAAACTTTTAAGGATTTTCTTACTTCCACTGGTTCAGGTGATCCTTCAATAATGAATTTAGGTAAATTGGGTTATTCTTCATGTGTCTCATCAAGTGGTGGTGGTTCTTGAACTTGTTGCTCTTCAGGTAATTCATGAGAATTTAACTGATTTGCATTTAAATTTTCAGTATATAAAGGTACTATAAGTGGTTCCCTTATCTTTTTTAGTTCCACCACTTGAGTTAAACCACTCCTACTTACTTCATGTTCCTCAAGAAAATTAGCATTTCTAGCCTTAACAATCTTAGGAGAATGAGAAGGACAATAAAACTTGAATCCTTTAGAGTTAACCACATAGCCTATAAAGAAACCGCTTATTGTTCGTTCATCCAACTTTTTTAAATGTAGATTATAAATTCTCACTTCAGTTGGACATCCCAAATGTGTAAATAGCTTAAACTAGGTTTCCAACCTTTAAATAATTCAAAAGGTGTCTTGGGGACAACCTTGGATGGAACTCTATTTAAAATATACACAACAATTTTTAAGGCTTCACTCCATAAGGATAAAGATAAACTTGATTTGCTAATCATGTTTTTTACTATGTCCATTAATGTCCGATTCCTTCTTTCGGCCACACTATTTTTATGGGGTGTTCCTGGCATGGTATATTGTGAAATTATACCTTCTTTTTCAAGAAACTCAGCAAATGAACCTTTAACTTTTCCCTTTTCTATGTACCTACCATAATATTCTCCACCCCTATTAGACCTTACAATTTTGATCTAACCTCTTATTTGTTTCTTTACTTTTGTTTTAAAAACTTTAAAAGCATCAAGTGTTTCTGATTTATTAAACAAAAGATAGAGATACATGTATCTTGAATAGTCATTAATAAATGAGATGAAATATCTTTCACCATTCAAGCAAGGAGTAGGAAAAGGTCCACAAATACCTGTATGTATGATCTCAAGCAATTGACAACTCCTTTTGGCAACATTTGTGGATTTATTGGTCGGTTTATCCTTTAAGCAGTCCACACAGGTTCCAAAGTCAGAAAAATCAAGAGCTCTAAGAACTCTATCATTAACTAACCTTTTTATTCTTTCAATAGAGAAATGTCCCAATCTCTTGTGCTAAACACTTGATGAATTCTCATTGACAATACATCACTTAGTGCCAATTTATTTATCATGCAGAGTTATGACATTACATTCAGTCGTTGTGGCCATCTCAAATTTAAATAACTTTTCATACATATTTCAAAAATCAATAACTTTATTGCCTTTCAAAATTTTCATTGTAGACAAATGAATATTGAAATCATAATCAGTTATGGATAATCTAGAAAGAGAAATTAAATTCTTAAAATATGATGGGAAAAAAGTATTTTCTTAATCTAATTGAAAAATTATCTTTTAAAAATGAGCCTATAAGTCCCCACATGTGATGTCATCCTATTGCCAGAACAAATATTTTGTGCTCTTTTCATCGATTTTCTTAGAGTTAGAAAACCCTGCATGATTTTGGCAATGTGAGTTATGGATCCAGAATTGATCCACCATGTATTATCAAAAAATTTAATGAAACTAGATTCATAACATACAAAGGTAAAATTACCTTTCTTCTAGAGACACTTCTCGTATTTCAGGCAATCTTTCTTTAGTGTTCCTTCTTTCTATAGAAACAACAAGTGTCTTTGTCAAGACCGCACTTCTTCTTCATAGGAATACTTTTGCCCTTTATTGCATTTTTTTATCATGAGTCACTAAATTTGCACTTTCGTGTGTCTCATGGTTCAACCTCTCTTGTTCTTGCACACACATAGTCAAGAGTCCATTGATTGATCATGTCTGTTGTAAGATATCTTAAACGGACCATATTTAGTAGGAAGAAAGTTGAGAATAAAATCCACAAGAAATGGTGTAGACATATGAACCTCAAGGGACTTGAGTTTAGTAGCAGTAACTCTCATCTCCATAATGTGCTCATACACTGTACGACTTCTATCAAATGTCATACTTGAGAGCCTCTACATAAGGGTGCTGACCAACGCCTTGTTAGAGCTTACAAATTGTTTATCAATTGCCTTCATGTAAGATTTGACATTGTTGCTATTAGGAATAGAACCCCTAATGCTTTGACTTATATAAGCCTTTATGAGTATTAAGCTCAAGCGATTAGATTTCTCCCACCCCTCATAAAAAGCCTTAGCCTCTGACGTACTTAATTTCGTAGGCTTAGATGATTCTTCCACACGAAGTGCCAGATCCTGATCCGAACACCCTAAAGTGAGAAGAACTTTCTCCTTTCATTCAGTAAATTTGTCACCAGACAACATGAAATTCGAGCATTTTTGTTAAATAGAAAAGTAGGAAAAGTTGTAAAAAAATAAGGATACATATGTATAAGCTGTGAAATACATAACCATCAAAATGAATCGCATAAATATCAATTCTTAAGTAAATTCTAAATCTTCCTGTGGGTAGAGGTTGCACTCATGCATAGAATTACTTAACTTCATTAGACAAGTAAATCGAATAAAACTAGAAAATAATCCATACCTGTGGGCATAGGATAATTTTTAAATAGAAAGGTTTACTATTTATTTCAATTAATCTAACCAAACTAGTTACCTCCCTGTAGGGTAAAGTTACTATTTTGATAAGATAATATGACTATATTAGATGACATTACTATATTTCAATCACTTAACTTTATGTGATTAAAGAAATTATTTTCTCTATATCATATGCTTGGGATGCAGTGGCTAACCCAAACATATGATAAAAAGAACTCAGAATGGCATCTCACAATAGTTAATTTTAATAATTAACTTAAACAAAGTGTAATTCTTAAAATATTAAAATGGATTGAATAGGAAGAGCCTACATCAAAGCAATCCATTGTATAAAGCATCTTTTATTAATCGAACAAAAACCATACAACAAAGAAATAGGCTGAGCCTACATGTCCTTCATTAAAACAGCTATTCTTTAGACATAGTGATAATAGTTTGCATACGATAAGGAAATAGGTTGAGCCTACATATCTCCTAGTCATATTTCTTATAATTAATCAAGATATTATAAGAAGAATATGATATAATAATTGAATGTAAAATTAAAACAATACTACTATTTGTGAATATAAAGAAACACTGAACAACAGGGCTAAAGATGACTCTGATACCACATGTTGAATTTCAACATGCATGCAGAGCCAATGCATAGCGAAAAAATAAATAGCAATGTACCATCAGCCATTATTGTTCAAGTGTTGTGAAGAATCACCGTTATCAAAAACCTTAAAAAGAAATAGGGAAGAGACACCTAAGAATCTTTTAGCCTATTCCTATCAAAGGTATGTCAGACTGATGGAGTCAGATGCATATTTATAGGTAGGCTAGGGACTCTTAGGAAAATAACTTTAACCCTAGGGACTTTCATAGTTATTTTTTGCCATCAAAGAAATACTATATATACATAATTTAGAGGAAAAGTAATTGACTGATTTAATACTTTACTTGGGAGACAAGGTAAATTTCTTACCAAAAATATGTGGGTCATTAATACGTAATATTATATGTAATATTCATACACAGGATTTGGGTGCTAGTTGCATTAAGATTTTTTGTTACTATAGTGTCAACAAGTATGTGTAAGAGTGAATTTCAACTTATAAGATAGCGCTCAAACAATATTAGTAAAATCCCTGCAATTAGTTTAGTTTAACATTGTTAATAAAATCGAAGAAAATCAATGTTTACCTTGATATGTTACAGCGGAAGAATATGATTTTGCCATTGAAAAATTCTTCCCCGAGTCTGCTTTGATTCTCTTGGAAACAAAACCTTGAATTACAAATTAAATGTTATTCTTTTGGTGTTGTTGTTTGGAAAAGTTCACTGCTTTTCTTTATTTTTACTATTTTCATCACTTTTGCTCTCCCTCAGAAGAAGAACGTACTTGAAGTTATATTGGGGAAGTGGGACAGTTTTCTTTGTAAATGTTTCACCCAAATTTCAAATACTCAATATTATCTTTTATTTTCCCCTTTTTTTCTAGATAATTTGAAAATAAAGAATGAGTCGGGTCGGGTTTTGGGTCAGTCCACATGGGCGACCTATGACCCGTAATCCAACATCTCCCACTTCATACATGGTGGACAAGATCTGAAGCAGTACGATGTCAACAAGTCACTGATTTATACAGCAAATAGTTTGTGCGACCTGTGAGCATCACGAGTTTTATCTATGAGGTTTTATAAGCTATATATAGGAATCCAATCACATGTGGAAAGAATTCCCTACTAATATGGGGATTCTAATACTCACAGTAGCCCAAACATTATTCATTACTTCAGTAGTTACTTATTCGATACCCCATCCTCTTTAAAGAGGTAAACTCGAGTTCATGATTAACTTTATATACACAATTAAACTTGACACCTACATGGTTAGTGTAATAGACGACTTGTGAGGATAAGTTAAATTATTCATTTTAATCATCTTCCCTTTCTACTAGAATCTATTTGTTCCAATCAACTGTTTTTCTATACATACACCGCATTACCGAATCTATCATGGCTATTAGTAACAAGCTAAAGTTGCAACACCGATTGAAACATTAAGAAATAGTCAAAGGTCTAAGGGTATTTATAAGAAAAAATAACTTTGAGGGTCTCACATAATGAAGAAGCAGGGATTCATCCTTCACTAACCCGTTGATCGCTAAGCACATGCGGTATGAAATACGTACTATGATGTTCTCACCTTATAATGGTGTGTCTCAATATTTTTAATCATTCAACATCATACAGATTTAGATCTAGAGATCTCTTAATCTCTAATTTGAGTTTCTTTCTTTAATAGTCCTCAAATATATATTCTTAGAGAAACTCACATCTGGCCTTACAAAATAAGTCATTATCTTATGGTGGGATTTGTCTCTTCACATTCCTCGACGTAAGAAGAGATTTCTCCTGTGAGAGAGCTAATCTCGCGACTTGTTCGACACACTATATCAATAAAACACATTTTCACATGCATATGAGATTGAACATAAATTTAAGACTCTTATATTGATAACAAATACAATCAAGTAATCTTACAACACAGAAATATAATCATATCCTACTTAATTCTAGAGCCATAATATGTTTCTCAAATAGGTCTCTAGATATCGCCTTTGTAAAGGGATCAACTATCATTTCTCTTGTAGGAATATATTGTAAATTTATTTCTCCACTTGCTACTATGTCTCTTACAAAATTATTCTTAATGTCAATGTGCTTGATCTTGTTGTGATATTTAGGATCCTTTGTATATGCTATAACCGCTTTATTGTCACAATATAAAATTATGGAACCCTTAAAATTCTTTTCAATGTTCAAATACTCAAAGAATCTCTTTAACCAAACAGCTTCTTGTAATGCAGATGCACAAGCTACAAATTCGAATTCCATAGTTGATAGGTTTGTGCAAGTTTGTTTCTTACTTTTCCATGAAATTGCACCATCATTTAGTAAGAAGATATAACCAGATGTTGATTTTCTATTATACCGGTCACTAGCCTAATCAGCATCTGTATAACCTCTTATGGATAAATCGAATCACTATAGCATAGTGAATAATCAACAGTTTCCATCAGGTATCGAAAAATTATTTTTACAACTTTCCAATGATCTCTTCCAGGATTGGATTGATATTTGCTAACCAGACCTACAGCATAACAAATGTCTGGGCCAGTACACTTCATAGCATACACCAAACTTACAACTGCACTAGAGTATGGTACTCGAGACATGTCTTCCTTTTCTTTTTCAGTCTTTGGACACATTTCGAGGCTTAAAGTTTCACCTCTTGCTATAGGAGTATCCATGGATTTTCAACTATTCATTTGAAAACGTTCTAAAATTTTCATTCTGTATGTTCCTTAAGATAGACTCAAAATTTTCTTGGAACGGTCTCTTTGAATTTTAACACCCAATATATAGTTTCGTTTACCCATATATTTCATGTCAAATGACTTTGAAAGACATGACTTAACAGTTTTTATATACACCAAATTATTTCAAGCTAATAAAATATCATCCACGTAAAGCGAAAGAATCACAAATAATTCATTGGACTTTTTCAAATAGATTTAATGGTCTTCATCGATCATGGTGAAATCAAATGAAATCACTTCCTTATGAAATATCAGGTACCACTGCCTTGAAGACTACTTTAGGCCATATATTGATCTGTTTAATTTACAAACCTTCTTTTCTTGGCCTTTAACAACAAAACCGATAGGTTTTTCCATGTAGATTTTCTCGTTTAGTTCTCCATTGAGAAAAACGATCGTCACGTCCATTTGGTGTAATTCCAAATCTAAACGTGCAACTATAGCCAAAAGCAAGCGAATTGAGGTAAATTTCACAATTGGTGAAAAAGTTTTCTCATAATCTATTCTAACTTCTTGAGTAAAACCTTTTTCCACCAATCGTGCTTTGTACCTTTCTGTTGACCCATCTGATTTGTGTTTAACTTTGATAATCTACTTGTTCCCAATAGCTTTACAACCAGAAGGAAGGTCAACTAGATCCCAGACTCTATTGGTTTTTATGGACTATAATTCTTCTTTTGTTGCTTTTATCCATTCATATTTTTTAGGACTCGATAAAGCCCCAGCCACAGAATTAGGTTCATCCAATTCTAAGCGAGATACAAAGAAAACATAATCCTCAATCTCATAAGATTATTTAGGTACACCTTTTCTGGTACTCTTACGTAATTGAAGTTCATATTCTTTAATAGTATTTTGGGATTCACAACTCCCACTTGGACCAAGAATCATTTCTTGTTCTATTGAATTATCAAGCATGTCCATCGACATTATTTGATCATCTGGATTCTGCATTTCGTAAAGAGGCTCATTTTCCTTTATTTCATCCCTTTTGGAAAAATTATTTTCCAGGAATGTGACATCTCGTGATTCAATCTTAGTAGTACTTCCATCTTCTAATTCACTAATGAATACATACCCTTTGGAGTGTTCTAAGTATCTTATAAATCTACATTTCTTTCCTTTTGGACATAGTTTTTCAAATATACTAAAACGATCTTTAATATATGCAGTACAACCCCAAGGTCGTAAATCGTCTAAGTTTGGTTTATTACCAGTCCATAGTTCATAAGGAGTAGAAGATACTAATTTAGAAGGTACTTTGTTCAATCTGTAGGCCATAGTTAATAATGCATATCCCCATAAAGAAATTGGTAAATTTGCCTTCGGCATCATGGACCTTGTCATATCCAACAATGTTCTATTCCTTCTTTCAGCTACACCATTTTGTTGAAGTGAATAAGGAGTAGTTAATTGTCTGATAATATCTTTTTTAATACACAGTTATTCAAACTATTTTGACAAATATTTACAACCTCTATCGGTTTTTAATGCCCTTAAGCTTTTATCTAATTGATTCTCAACTTCATTCATATATCTTTTGAAGCATTCAAGTGCTTCATATTTGTGAAATATCAAATATACATAACCAAAGTGCGTGAAATCATCAATAAACATAATAAAATATGAAGCACCAATACTTGATCCCACATTCATTAGACCACAGATATCAGAATGGATTAATTGCAATGGAAATTCAGTTCTTTTAGCCTTCCCAAATGGTTTACGTGTAATCTTTACGGCAAGATAATTTTCACAAGTTGACATTTCAATTTTGGAGAAAGAGCCTATATGTCCTTCCTTTACCAATCTATTCATTCGATCTTTCCCTATGTGACCCAATCTAGCATGTCATGTAAGTTTATCAACATCATTATTACTAGAATAATATGACATTACACAATGGTTAATATAATAGTCATAAGTTGAAGAATTACAATCTGAAATAATAAAGAGATCATAACGATGTCCAAAATCATAAAAAATATTATTTAGAGTAATTCTTACACAATTACGACTAAAAAATAAATGAAAACCAACATCTAAAAGAACAAACACAGACTATAAGTTTTGTCGAATCTCTGGAGCATATAGGACGTGATGCAACATCAGAGACCGGCCTCCCCACAAGTCTACTTTGCAAGTGCCAATCCCTTTGACTTCAAGTCTTGCATTATTTCCTACATAGATCCACCTTCATCCAGGTAAAACTCGATGGAACTCCACAAATGCTTCTCGATCTCGACTCACATGGTTGTTGGCTCATGAGTCTACAATCCACATAGGATAATATTTAGTTAATAAAACAGTGCTAGAGATATATGTAGCACTTAGAGATGCATTTAGAAATGCTACCCTTTTCTGTTCAGGACATTCACGAGCAAAATGCCCTAGAACTTGGCAATTGTAGCACTTTATCTTGCTCGTCTTTCTTGTTGAAAACCTTTTCCCCTTCTTGGAATTTGACTTGTTCTTTTTCACAGAGGGTCCTTCTTTAATCTCTTTACCTTTTCCGTTATTTTTCCACTTCTTCTTACACTTGAATCCTGAAGACTTCTTACCACTTGATTGTACCATAAAGGCATTAGAAGCAGCTTTAGCAGCACCAAACCACTCATTTTTAAGTTTAACATGGCGGGCAATAATAGAAAAAACTTTTGATGTTGTTATCGTGGATTAAGTTGACCTTCAAGTGTTCCCAACTGTGGGAAGAGATTGAATCACTGCCTGAACCTACTGCTCATCCAAAAGAACGTGGCCATCACTTTTGAGTTGAGCTATCATATTTGACATCACCCTAAGGTGTTGTTTAATGTTCTGATCATTACGCTTCGTGTAAGTGTCAAACTTGATAATCAGCTATCTAAGGCGGGTGATAGAAGTACCCCTATTTGTTCCTCACAAGTGTGCCCAGATGGAATTAGCAGTTGGAAATTCCTCACACTCATGTATGAGGTCATCAACCACAAAACTTACAATGATTCCATGTGCAATGGAATCAGCTTTTTTCCAAGCCTTATTAGCTTCAAGGTCTCTTCTGTGTTGTGCAGTGTTACCCTCTTCAGGTAGACATAAGACATGGTTAATACCTTCAAGAGCATTTTGCTCTTCCCACAAATAATCGAGACAATTTATATATACCCAAAAGGGCTCGCTAGGCCAAATCTCATGGTAAACATTAATTAATCTCTCACCCCAAGGATCACGGAGAGAATTTGCTAAAATAGCTCATGCTTTCCAATTCGAGATTTCTACATAGTTTTTTAGTTCTACACGTTTTAATTCAAACAAATGTACAAAACTAGCAACAGTAATGTTAGGGGTCATCATAAAAGACTTGAATTCTTTCAGTTTCTTCGATCTCTTTCCCTTCCATAGCCCTTTCATTCTGTAACAACATTTGTTTCGCTCTGGGAACACCATTTCGTATGATCTCAGGACCTCAAAAACATGTCCTTCGACAACGTGCTCTTTTACTCTGTCTCTTTGCTCGACATTCAGAACTCCCACTTGAAGTGATTCGAGTTTGTCCTAATTCAGCCATTTCTGAAATAGGAACCAAGAAACAATAAGAATGGTTTAACCACTCAATGTGACACTTATGTCACAATTTATTGTAGAAGGCAAAATCTATTTTAAAAAAATTAGAGACTAATTAAGGCAAAATTATATCAAGTCTAATTTATACACTTATTTAATAAATAAAATTAAAAAGCATATATATATATATATATATATATATATTTAATGAATGAATGAAAGAGAATAGCACAACTCTTTATGCCTTTTCTATATACACATATGTACTGCATATTAGTCATGTATATATTGTACTACTCATGAGTACTGTACAATGCATAAAAAAAGTTATCATATTAATGCAAAACAGTACTCTATTTCTCTTTCTTTACTTAATTCTTAAGAGAGATTAAAGTTAATATCATGAGGGAAAAAAAGAACGTGCTTCCTCAAACAAAATCTTCATTCTTTTATTTTTTTATTTTTTAAAAAAGGCCAGATCATAAAAAAGAATTTGACGTGTCTGACTGAATCAGCGTTGCGTCTGACCGGACTAACGGTGGCGCGCTGACCGGCTCAGCGTGCGTCTGACCAGACTAGCGGTGACGCGCTGATCAGCTCAGCGATGCATTTGGCCAGATTTTAGCGACTCGTTTGACCAGCTTAGCAGTACGTCTGATTGGATTTTCGACTTATATCCGGTCAATATTTTTTTCACAGGGGTATGCTAATTCAATTTTCCATTTCTACACTTTAAAATTGAGATATTACTTGCATAATTAGGGCAATAAACCTGTCTTTGATGCCAATGTTAATAAAATCAGAGCAAAATTAGTGTTTACCTTGATATGTTACAGCGGAAGAAGATGATTTTGCTATGGAAAAATTCTGACCCAAGTCTGCTTTGAATCTCTTGGAAACAAAGCCTTGAATCACAAATTAAATGCTATCCTTTTGGTGTTGTTGTTTGGAAAAGTTCACTGCTTTTCTTTGTTTTTACTATTTTCATCGTTGTTGCTCTCCCTCAAAAGAAGAACGTATTTGAAGTTATATTGGAAGTGAGACAATTTTCTTTGTAACTATTCCCCAAAATTTCAAATACTCAATATTGTTTTTCTTTTCCCCTTTTTTTCAGATAATTTGAAAGCAAAAAACGGTTCGGGTCGGGTTTCGGATCGATCCATATAGGCGATCCATGTCCCGTAATCCAACAAACATAAATACATACCTTCTTCGTTGATTGGAACTACTTTATTATTTCAAGTCTTTTGCTGTTTTCTTTTCATTAACTAAAAAGTCCATCTTGTCAGATTTTTCAGTTTTGTACTAAGAAAACTTTCTTGCAAAAAATCAGAATCGTCTGCAGATTTCTTGGCATCATCATCTTATTATATCTGTCGTTCGATTAATTCTCCTTGCACAATTATAGCAGCGAAGTAGCATCTTCATTGTTTCCCTCTTTGAGTTCTCTGTTGAAAAGGAAGAAAGATCATGGTAGGTAACATTAGACGTACTTCATCTGCATAAAGATCTATGGTGTACTGTTTTATGTTTTGTCAAGCAAAAGATATCATTTTAGCAGATCATTCATCTATATCCGTAAAGGTAGTATAAGGGGCAGTGACATGTTGATTCTTGTTACGGTTAATGGTAAGTGAATATAACTGATCAGGAGGAGTATCTCTCTCTGGAGGAGAGACTAATCTGTTTTTTTTTTTTAAAAAAAAAAAGAGCGAAGAAAAACTCGTATACTGTAACACCTCATATTTTTGGGCTAAAATTTAAATCATCGTTCCTACGGATAAAGACCCTAATCTAATGATTTTATGTCAATATAAGTGTGATGATCAATTCTATAGCGTAGGAACATCTTTGGAGATGAATTGAGATGATAAAAGTCTCCTAATTCAAAGTCGAGTTGAGAACTTATCTACTGATTGAGTTTTAGTAGATGTTCCAATTTGGGTCAACTTCCAAGGACTATTACTCCTAGAATATAATGAGTTAGGTGGCCTACTATATATCAAATGAAAGATATTCGAGTCTTCTTTCCAACTCATCTTGTTTCACCTTAATCCGATATCAGAGTAGAAAGTTATGTGTATTTTACCTCGGAGTATCTGTCTGAGAAAAGGTGACGACTTGAGTTGATAAGTTGTCAACTAAGTGACGAGCTATCAACTTAGTCGTCATCCTTAACTAAAACATACCTTAAATCGCTTAGGGAAGGTGATGACTAAGTTGATAAGCCATCAACTAGTTGATAAGCTATCAACTAAGTCATCAACCTTAACCAGAAAGTGTCCAAGCCCAACTAGATGTTGATGACTAAGTTGTTAAGTCATCAACTACTTGATAAGCTATCAACTAAATCATCAACTAAAAATACCTGCTAACTTTATTCAGTTTCTTTAGGGGTATTTTGTCTTTTCCCTTTAAATGTCAATTGCCCATTATATGTCAGATTCTTATCACTCATTCTCCTTTCCACTCTCAAGGGAGAAAGAAGTTAGAGTTTCTTTCAAAACTCATACTTTCAAGGCTTAGATTCAAGATATCTCAAAATTTGTTCATAAAAAAAAAAGGTATGTGGGACTATCCTGAATCTTATGGGCATAAATTTATTGTTTAAACACGATTTAAAGGTATATAATTATGTATATGAAAAGGGTTTGAAAATCGTTTGAAGAGCATGCATTGTAAACCTCGTTTTATGGTGAAATCTTGTCTAAACTATGGGTTTTTCCCTAAACTTGAATTATTTTCATGTGTACATATGTTATGAGTTTTGAGAATTTATATGAGAGCATGATTTACGGAATTTTCTCTCTTGTTATGAAATCCATTGTCTTAACATGGTGTGGGTTGTTTATATGGATAGTTAAAAGTTCGAGTTAAATATTTTACTATCATTTATGGATTGACATTGTTTAACGATAAACAGAGAGAGTGTTTTATCATTTTATAAATGCTTTGTGTTAAATGGAAGAATTGCATACGATTAATGAAAGAGGTGACCACCCTATGTTCAAGTCTCAAAGAGTGTGTTTTTGCATAAGATTTCATATTCTTCGAAATAAGAACTCTCATGTGTTTTTAAATCCTTTGGTGGTCATTAATATGTTTTGAATGAAAGGGGTTAAGAACATGACATAATATGGTATGACTTGAAAGTCTAGGTATGACGATACATATTACAAAATGCACTTAACATGAAAGAAAAGAATATCACGAGCATGAAGCATGATTTTAAAAGGCTAAAACTGGACTCAAAGAGAGCTAGATGAAAAATCGAGAAGGCACGAGTTCAGATAACTCGTAGCCCAAAATTGTGATTTGCCGACAGGGTCTTTATGATAGGTTGTCCCAAAAAAGGGTCGACTATGGTAATGCTATCCCAAAGAAGGGATAATTACTGTATACCGTCATGCGATATGCAGAACTCCAATCTTTGCGGCAAACTTGGATTGGAGGCTTGACTGCCGAGTTGAGGGTGGGCCCATATAGCCCGTGGATGACGAGGTCGGGATGCCATCTAGTCCAAAAGTAAAATAAAGAGTTGTTTATGTTTACAAGATTAATCATGGTTTACATTTTAAAATTATGCCCATGTGTTTATATATATAAATTATGATAAATTATTTTCACAATGCCCTCAATTATTTTGCATGAAATATATGTTATTTTTGAATTGTTCTGCATACCAATACTTTTCAAGTACTGAACCCCTATAGTAGAGGTTCTGAGGCACAGTCCCATGGTCCATCACATCAGTAGAATATTTAGGATAATGACAGAGTTGGTGAGCCATCCGTATTTCTGAGGGCATTTATTCATATATTGATTTCTTTCAGTTTATGGTCCAGACGGGGGTTTTGTCCTGACCTAGACAGTTAGTATTTAGTAGAGGCTTCGTAGACGAGATTTGATTATTGTATTGCCGCACCTTTGTTGACACAGTTTGATTATGAATTTCCCTTTGGATGTCATCATATCTTCTTCACTTTGATTTATGTATGGATTATGATTATGATAGTATGCTAAGGGGTCTCCCTGACCTTCGTGGTTCGGGATGCCCGTCGCGGTCAAGGCCTCGGCTTGGGTCATGACATATTCTCAACCTGAACCATTTTGTTATGGATGATGTCGATGAATTTCACATCAACTTTTGAAATTCTTATCCCCTAGTAACTTTCCAATATACCTTGTTATAAGTCCTTGCTCTTCTCTGGCCATAAGATTGGAAACTCAGGGTGTCACATTTTATTTGGTCTTCTTTTATAACTGAGATATTCTCTATTTCCAACTGTGTAATGTGATTAATAATGAGTGTGTTCCTCTATCCTGACATTCGGAGCATTCCTGCTCTCCCTCGTATTGATTTGACTTATCTCTATTTTGTATTTCAGAGATGATTGGTACATGTACATTTATTCTATATTTCACTTTGTACTTTCACTTGTATTATAAACTCTTGTACTAACTTAATCAGATTTTGGAGTTGTATTCTGTATTAGTCTTTTATTTAATTTTTTTTGCTATTTACTCCATTTCTCTGGATAGTCCGTTACTAGCTATTCCGGACTACAATTTGAATAATCTATCGGTGGGTTATAGTAGGTGACATGATGACTTGAGAAATCTAGTTGTGACCCCATGTTACTAATTTACTTTTAGTAAGTATTGAAAATGGGTTCTCAAAAGTTATTTTGTTTTTTTCACAAAATTTCTGTTGAAATTAATTTAACGATACATAATTTTGTAAGAAATAGTAATATATATAACAAATTTTAGAAAAAATAAGGCACAAGAGAAGCAAGGAAATTCTATTGGAGTAATTATTATGTTTATATCAAGAAAAAAGTTCTTAATTCTTCAACTATTCTAACTATGTGTTCAACTTTAGTTATCTTGCAACTGAAAATAGTGAATACATTACATATAATGTCTTTGGTGAACCTGAAATGATAGACTTTGAAAGGGTAATGAATTTTTTGGGCATTTGTATTATTGTTGTAAACACCTGGTAATCGATGTGATGATTATAAAATTTGTGGAGATTTTAGGATTTACGACTCAACTTACTCCTCGTTGTGTGAATTGATATATGCCAACCAAATTTTAATAAGAGGCCTTAAATATATACACATACATGAAAAAAAAAAAATTGCAATAATTTAGAGTTACCTTTTTTGTTCTTGTATATCACTTGTTTTCAGTGTAGTATTTTTAAAAGACACAAAACTTTTAACTTCACATATGATTGTTAATAAAGTAAGAATTAATTGTAGTTAAAAAGATGTTAATCATTTGTTTGCATTATATTAACTTGGATGTTAAAGTTAAAATTTTATTTAATAATTTGAAATTTGAGTTGTTTAATTCAAAGTTCTAAAATATTTCTGGTAAGAATTAGATTTTTTTTTAAATTTTTTTTTCTCCTTTTTCTTTTTGATCAGATAATGGTAAGAATTAGATTACTTTTTCTTTCTTTCTTTATTTTTTGGATAATATTTTTTTTTACATATCTCACAATCTTCGCTATTATTTCAAGTGAAATTGAAATCATAAAATATACTATTTAAATCTTTGAGGTCTAAAAATTTTTCAAAGTTCTAAAATATTTTTGGTAAGAATTAGATAGTTTTTCTCTCTTTATTTCTTTATTTTTAGATAATTTCTTTTACATATTTCACAATCTTCATTATTATCTCAAGTGAAGTTGAAATCATAAAATTTACTACTACAATGTTTGAGGTCTAAATATTTTGGGGGTATAACATAAATGCTTTACTAACCTTAATGTTTGAGGTCTAAAAATTTTGGGGGTATAATATAAATGCTTTACTAACCTTGCCCTTGAGTCACGGTTGGGTGCGCGAGAACAATTCCACTGAAGATATTCTAATTTTTGTAAGAAAATGAGACACCTTATAAAATGCCTATATAGAGAAATGTACCGATAAGGTTGATTTGAGACATGATATTGATATTATAAAGAGTATATGGGTCGCGGACCTCCATGAGTCCTACTTGGGAGTGATGAGGCTCGACGAGTGTATACAGAAAGTTATGCGATAACTTTCAAATCATTCATCATCATTCCATCATCATCACTACATTGCATTGCATTATCTATATTGCATTGACTACATTACCTTGGTATGATCTGATATTGTCGTTGAGTGATGCTTACTTTTACAGTTAATTATCATGATTGAACCTTATTTGCAATATTATATTTGAGCATTCATTTCACTTCTTTACATTGTCTTATTTCATCTTATATTGGTTGGGAGATTGAGGTATTATCATGCGTGGGGTATGGCGATGGTTTTATCGGAGAGATAGTTGCGTAGCACCTTTTGGTATCATGCGATATACCCTTAAATATGCACTCTCTCTGTATATGTCTTTTTTCCATATTACAGATTTGTTGTAATTGATTAAACCTGATATATCGCATTGGTGAGTTTTCTTCATAAATGACTTCTTTTAATGTTGTAAATTAAATGAATAGTGTTGACTCACCTTGATTAATATGCATACCCTGTATTTTATATACCCGTTGACCGTTGTATTGGATTACCCTGATAGGAGAAAGTATAATGATTTGGCAGGTTATAAGTTGTTCGGGATTCCTTTGATAGTTGGGGTGGTGGTTCTTGATATTACTTTGGATTAGGATCGGTTATCGATGATTCTTGCTGAGTATACGTGGTTTCATACTCACTCTTGATTTTCTTTTCTTTTCTTTTCTTTTCTTTTTCTTATTTTTCTGCACCCCGTACAGGTATTGATAGATGGTAGATGACGTTCTTTCAGAGTTGACATTATGGAGATCGAGGTAGTGACTAACACTTCACAAAGTTTACCTGGATCTCTCTCTATTTATCTTATACCCTATTCGCATTAAGATATCTTAGATTACTATTTTCATTCTGTATTAGAGCCTTCTACTAATGATAGATATATATGATGTGGGTTTATTTCTTCTTCCGCTTCTATATTCTCATAATTATGAATTCGTGTTGGGTTAGGCTTACTTTTTCGGAAGATTTGACGAGTGTCATCACGTGCCTGATTTTGGGTCGTGAAGTTTGTGCCATTTTACCCTTTCGGGTCGTTTGATTGGGAAACAAGTTATCACAGAATTAACTATCTCACAAAAATAATACTACAATCCTGGGTTAACCAAAATGTGTTGTCTCATGCATTTTATCCCAATAAAAAAATGAGATAATCTCATCCTAAAATTAAATTTGTGATTAGTTATCCTTATCCCTTATACAAAATGAGACCTTAGTATAAATACTATTCATATCTAATCTATTTCTAAAAATATTAAATTTATTATACTTAAAAGTGATATAATTTATTGTTTCTTAAGGTTTGTATTAAGTCAATAGAGCTCAAGTAAAGATGGAGCATGTAATATCTTTTCACATATTGAAAGTATCTTAATTAATTTGTGAAAAATCGACCGCATTCGCATTGTACACACGGTATTAATTAATGGAAGATATGATAAAAAGAAAAGATTTAAATGAATCTTTTGAAATATATAGTGTCTTTAATTACATTCGTGTGCTCAATGGAAAATGAAACTCTTCATCCACTCAACTTAATTTCAAAAATAAAAAAAAAAAGATTAAAATGTACTTTTGTGTAATTGATTCACGAAGGGAATTGCTTGTTCTTATAATTTGACTATTTTTACATATTTAAGGAGTAATTATATGATACAATTGAGAAGTTGCTTGAAAAGTTGAATTAGCAATTCTCTATTATATTATATGTAAGTCGAAATTAGACAAAACTATGGCTATTGATTTATAATACACTAAAATACCGAACCATACCGTAACGTATTAATTTCATATTATAATGATAAGATATTTTTAAAAATAGAAAATCAAAATTATCGAATCAAATTTTTAACAGTTACCATGCCCAATAAATTACCCAAGCAGTATAAATAGTATCTTTTCACATATTGAAAGTATCTCAAAAAATTCGTGGGAATCAATGGATCGTATACACACGGTATTAATTAATCGAAATACTTATGGTAAGAATAAAATATTAATATTAAATGAATCGTTTGAAATCTATAGTCTCTGTAGTTACATTCGTTTGTTCAATGAAAGTGAAACTCTTCATCCACTCAACTTAAATTCAAAAATTAGATTTAAAAAAAAATTGTTTCACTTCCTACTTTGTATTTGGTACTATATATCTTCTAAGATTTCTTCCAAATTAATTAATATACACTCCCCCCAAATCCCATATTTTCCTAGATTTACTATATTCTTACATGCATTCTCATTATCTTAATTTACCTATAAAATGATACAAATCACTAACATTTTATCTTCATCATTTGACATAATTCTTGAATATCATAACTCTACTTTAGTCATGGAAATGAATGTTAAGGCTAGTACTATCTTTTATACATTAGTCTTTTTGGCTTTGATTCATCTTTCTTTGGTTTCTTGTCGAAAAATAATAAGCAATCGTGGTGTAATAGGCTTCACTCTTGATCTTATTCATCGCGATTCTCCTAGTTCACCCTTTTACAACCCGTCCACTCAATCAGATCGCCTTAGAAATGCCTTCCATCGATCAATTTCACGTGTTTCTTTTTTCAAGAAAAGTTCCTTTGCTACTCCGGATACAATCCAGTCGGATATTTCTCCCATCCCGGGTGAATACCTCATGAAACTATCCATTGGCACACCGCCTGTTGAAATAGTAGCCATTGCTGACACGGGTAGTGACTTAACATGGACGCAATGCAAGCCTTGCGACAATTGTTTTGAACAATCATACCCTCTTTTCGATTCAAAGAAAAGCTCTACTTATAAAACTATAAGGTGTGATGATGAAGAATGTGCATCATTAATGGGGAGTTCTTCTTGTGTTAGAAGAAATGTTTGTGAATATCAAATGAGTTATGGTGATCAATCACAAAGTATTGGTGACCTTGCTTCTGATAAATTCACTTTTCCTTCTACTTCTGGTAAAGATGTTGCAATTCCTAACGTTGCCTTTGGTTGCGGTCATGACAATAGTGGAACGTTTAATAATTATACTTCGGGTATTATTGGCTTAGGTGGTGGTGAACTTTCAATTATCAAGCAATTAGATAAACAAATCAATGGGAAATTCTCTTATTGTTTAATCCCAATCTCATTAGATTCATCGATGTCTAATGTCACAAGTCACATCAACTTTGGTAATAATGCCATTGTGTCTGGCTCTGATGTCGTTTCAACTCCCTTGGTTAAAAAGGAACCATCCACATTCTATTATCTAACCTTGGAAGGTGTTAGTGTTGGGAATAAGACGCTGAAATTCAAATCTTCTAAAACTAGCTTTTCTATTGGTGATGAATTTGAGGAAGGTAACATCATAATCGATTCTGGCACAACATTAACATTTCTGCCTGGTGAGTTCTACGAGAATTTGGAATCAGCTTTGGTGGATTCGATCAGTGCTACTAAGAAGAGGGACTCATCGGGAACTTTTAATCTATGTTACGAGTCTGATGAGAATGGCACTATCGATGCTCCAACGATTGTTGCACATTTTACAAATGCGGATTTAGAGTTGTCTCCATCGGGCACATTTGCACTAGTTGATGAAGGCTTGGTTTGTCTTACAATAGTGCCAGGACAAGAATTTGCTATATTTGGAAACTTGGCACAGATGAATTACCTAATTGGATATGATCTTGAGGAAAACAAAATATCATTTAAGCCTACAGATTGTACTAAGTACTAAGGAATTTGGCTTTTCTAATTAGTGTTGTTTCTCTAGTCGTTGTTGGTCTTCTAATTATGTTATAATTAGCAGTAATACAAATGTTATTGATCAATTCTTGATATCTTACATCTATTTCAATCTTATGCTAACGAATGAACATCACAGTTTGACGAGGATCAAACTAACTAATATTCGTTGTTCTGTGTGAATTCGGATAATAACTAAGACAAAAAAATCTTAAGACGATGTGCAAAGTACCCCTCCATCGTCATAAAGGTAGTACATCTTGTTTTATGTTTTGAAATTAAAAAGTTGAATAAAAAGTTTAGGAAAACTAAAAAATTTTGACGTGGTTACCCTCTAATTTTCTTGTTCTAAAATTAAGAATTTAACAGAAAATAATAAAAAATACTCTTGAATTATTGAAAATATAGCACATTTACCTGCCGTTATTTTTTGATATCAGAATTATCATAGGTGTCTAAAATTGGACCACACTTGCCCTTCTCAATAACAAAATTCGAGGTCAGGTTTGACCAAAAAGTAATAATATTTTTGGAGTTTCCTAAATTAGTCACATAAAGTTCTCCACTAACCAAATAACATGATGCAACTGGGGAAGACAATAGAGAAGGGCGGGTTGAGCCTGAACTCTCAAAACTTTCAATCTGCTGTCCAGCATAACACTTTTGTCTGCTCCCAGCCCACAATCAGAGAAATCAGTGAATCATTTGGTAAATGTTGTTAGTTTCTGTATAATTCTTCCTTTAGTAGGATATATTTAATTAGAAAATGTAATCAGATACATCTAATTTTCTTCACCTAATGCCTTCTATTTTTTTAATATATTTTTTTTTAAACAAAAGACATGCATACATAAAATTCTCACTATTCAAGAAATCTGAAGGAAGACCTTTAATTTTTAGTTGAACAAATAAAGAGTTGATTTTAATTTTCAAGTAAAGAAGTGACTTGAACTATGGCTCTGGAGATGTCGCCCCGAGTATGTGGCTTTAAGTCCATATGCCATAAAAGTCCATCTCCACTTCTGTTTTAAATTTTGAAAACACATTCGCAACCGTCTTATCCCTAGTCTTATGGAGAAGGAGTAAAAGGAGGAGGAGAAGAAGAAAAGCAGAATAAGGAAGAGGAGAAGAAAAGCAGAAGGAGAAGGAGAGAATTTTTGAACGTTTACATTGAATTAAATGTTTTTTGGTGACACTGAGTTAAACCTTTTCTTTTGGGCAATTAGAGAAATTTTATTAATCACCAAGTAAATATTTATAAAGCTAAGAGGGAGCTAACCTCCACCCTTTCCATATCAAAATCAACACTCCTATCCAACCAGTAATCCTAGAATCCAACAAAAAAATAACAAAACTACATAAAACTCTCTGTACAAGCTGCTAATCTGCTGTTAAGTTGAGGTCAAATGCATATTGCAGTCTTGATTTGGTGTAGTAAAATGTCCACTATTTTTAGTTTTGTTTTGGAAGGCTCTATTGCTCCATTCATACCAGATATTGTAAATAACATCAGCAAAATTGGCTTTTCAGGATGCTTCCTCTAGAACTCTTCCCTTAAGCATGTTGCTCCATCCATTGCCATTCCTCTTCCCACCTTAAGATACTTTTGCTTCATTTTTGCCATAGGAATAAATTTCCTCCAAACATCATGAGCATATTCGCATTCAAAGAACAAGTGTTGAGCAGTTTAAACTGCATTAGAGCAAAAATACACTCCATAGAAATAGGTATATTCCATTTCAAAAGCCTATCGTTTGTTCTCAATCTCCCCCTGCAGTTGTAACCATAGTGCAAACACATGCTTAGGCTCAGCCAAGTTGTGACATACCAGGTGTTTCTATCCCAGACTTAAGATATCTCTTCTCAACAATTTGTAAGCAGCTGTTGTGATGAACTTGCCATTATGTATTACCTCAGGATGTCCCTAAAGTATTTACCAATATTTCCTCATGTGCAAAACTTTCCTCATCATCCAAGAAACTTGGTTAGGTATTTGTTAGGGAATGTAGAGTTTTGATGCTAGACATGTGAATGAAACATGTTGTGAAAGCTGATCCATCCAAGTGTACAAAGCATAACTGCAGGCTAGGTTGTTGATAAGATGATATTGCGTACAAACAGGAGTGGATAAGAAAGAATATTCAGACATTCTCTCAACATTTATCACTTCAGCAAAGTGAATAAGAAGGAGAAGACAAATGCAATATCTAGAAGTTGAATTGATCAAGGAGTCCAACAACAAGAGGAGATAAAGTAAAAGAGTCCTATTCAATCTAGGAGAGAGAGAGACGGCAGCAAAAAGTGAGTGAAACTACCTGGGAGTCCTGGTGAAGATAGAAGAGTACATCAACTAAAGGACTCCATCAGGTGTTGGCTTAAATACAAGAAACGACATTCAAAATATTTACTCAAGCACTGAAAAGATAGTCAATAATCAGCAAAACAGTTCTACAACTTGAAGGAGCTAGTGAAACAACCTGGTCCTTTACTTAGAGTCTTAGCTTTGTGTAATAGGTTGTTTATTGAGTCATATTGAGTTGTAATCTCTAATCTCAGTGAAGTATAAACTGAGTTAGGATTAACGTCTTCAAGTTGGGGAACTCGAAGACTTGGGAACACTTATCTTGGGAAGATTAGTGTTTTGCAGTAATAGGAGTTAGAAGTTTTAATTCCTAGTGTACAAGAAGTCTTATAATTTGTTGATTGTTGAGGCTCAAGAGTTGTAGTGAAGTTGGGGTTAAATCCTGTAGAGGTACAGGTCATGGTTTTTTATACCTTTCTTAAGCCGGATATTTTCCGCGTAAAAATATTGTGTTCAAGTTTTAATTCTGTGAACCACGTTAGCTTACTTGTTCTACTGATAGGAAACCAATAGAGTAAAATATTAAAATTAGTATGGCACGTACTCTAACAAGTGGTATCGAGGGAGGTTGTCTTAAATAAGGATAGTACCTAAGAAAAGATCACAATGACGAATTTCGCACCTCCTACTAGTCATAGTGAAGGTCAGTCAACCACTAGACCTTCACTCTTTGATGACACTCACTTTATCTGGTGGAAAGTAAGGATGGAGATGTTCATCCAAGGTGAAGACTATGAATTGTGGGATAGGATTACTAATGGTCCTACCATTCCAATAAATATGGTTGATGATGAACAAGTCAGAAAGGTAAGGAGTGAATTTACTGCTGATGACTTGGTGGCTTTAAGGAAAAATTCTAAAGCTAAGAACATCCTAGTTTGTGGATTAGGACCTGCTGAATATAACAGGGTGTCAACTTGCCTCACTACTAAGCAAATTTGGGATGCATTGGTAAATGCACATGAGGGTACCTCTCAGGTAAGGAAAATTAAAATTTCCCTTCTCTTTACTGAGTATGAGGCTTTCAAGATGAAGGAAAATAAATCTCTGCATGAGATGATGACAAGGCTTACAACCTTAACAAATGAACTAACTTCCTTGGGCAAAGTTATCACTGAGGAGGAACAGGTTGAAAAGGTTCTAAGGATACTGCTAAAAACAAAATGAAATGTTAAGGTAACTGCAATTAGGGAGGCTAACAAGGATCTTGCTGACATGACTTTGGATGAACTGGTTGGAAATGTGAGAACTTATGAAATGGAAGTTGATGAACCAAATAATAAGTAGTTCTAGAAAAAATCTTAGAATTGAAGGCTTCTGATAGTGAAGATGAATTTGAACTTGATAAGGAACAAGTTGCCTTCATAACCAAGAATTTCAGCAAATTCTTCAAAAAGAAGAATGGAACAAGTAGCAAGAAGCGTTCAAATGACAAGCCAAATGGATGCTACAAGTGTGGTAAGACTGATCATCAGATCAGAGATTGTCCAGTCTGGGAAATAGAGTGGAAAAAAGAAAGGGCTGAAAAAGAACTAAAAGAAAAGGCAAAAAGGAAGGTGGAACATGCAATGATAGCAGCTTAGGGATCTGACTTAAATGATGATAAAGCTGATGAAATTGCATTCATGGCACTTGGTGATTCAGACTTAAATGAAAAAGATGATGCTACTGGGGTAAGCATACTTAAACTCAAAGAAAAAATATACTTATTTTCTAAATCAAAACTTGTTTCCTTGATGAGTGCACTAATTGATGATTTCCAAGAATTAACTTCTGATAGGGATGAGCTGTTCAACAGTTTTGTAAGCCTTAAATTTGATCTTATTGAATTAATAGACTGTAAAGTTATAGTTGACAATGAAACTGCACTCTCAAGAAACAGGTTTCAGAATCTTAAGTCTAAAATCCTTAAATTGACTCTCACTAAAAAGAAAAAAAAAGGTCATAAGTAATGAACAAGAAAGTGCTGAACTTGGACTAGAAAAGTGTAAACTAGAGTGCAGCAATGCAACTGACATGATAAAAAGATTGAGTCAAGAAATCTCTAAACTAAAACTTGATCTTGAAAGGGCAAATAGGTGGACAAATTCATCAAGCATTATTCATAAACTGAGTGAGAAAACTCACAGTGAAAAGGCAGGTTTGGGATTCCACAAGGGTAGTGCTGATCCTAAAAATTTATGCTATATCTGTGGAAATCTTGGACATCCAACTACTGAATGTCCAGTAGTTGCTAAAAGTAGATCAAACAGTCAAAACTTGGCAAATAAATTTTCTCGGACCAAAAAGAAAAGAATTGATTCAGGTCAGATAAACAGGTTGAGCTATATGTTGCCAGCTTGGATTATAAGAAATTTGATTTATCCTTTTACTCATAAAATAGGACCCAAGCTTGGCTGGGTTCCTAAGTCTAACCATTGATTTCTTTTCAGGAAAAACTGAAAGGAAGCAAGAGGCATTGGTACTTGGACAGTGCTTGCTCTAGACACATGATTGGTGACAAGAAAAAGTTCCTTTCACTCTCAAAAATCAATGGAGGAGGAGTTTTCTTTGGTGATGAAAAAAAGGAAATCATTATTGGATTTGGAAAAATTGGCTCATCTGAGTCAAGAGCATTGGAAGATATCTATCTTGTAGAAGGATTGAAGCACAACCTTCTGAGTATTTCACAGCTGTATGATAAAGGTAACAAAGTTATTTTCACTTCTGCAGGTGTGAAGGTCAAGAAAATAGACACCAAAGAGATTGTGCTCACTGCTAGAAGATACAGAAATGTATACAAAGCTGATATAATGGCAATACCAGGACCAAAATTGACTTGTCTAAGTGAAATTGAAAATGATCCCCTCCTTTGGCACAGAAGACTTTGACATGCAAGTCTGAAACAACTAAACACACTTTCCTAAAAAAATATAGTATTGGGACTACCCAAGACCAAATTTAAAGAGGAAAAGTTATGTAGTGCTTGTGTAAGGGGGAAGCAGGTAAGATCTTTCTTTAAGTCGAAGAACCATGTTAGCACTACCACGTGCCTTAACCTGGTTCATATGGATCTATGTGGAACAATGAAACTTCAAAGCATAGGTGAAAAAGGTATGTTTTTCTAATTGCTGATGATTATTTCAGGTTCACCTGGACTTTTTTTCTAGCCTCTAAAGAAGATTCCTTTGATGTCTTTGCAATTTTTATCAAGAAAATTAAAAAGAATCTAGGCACTTCATTAGTTTCCACAAGATCTGACCATGGTACAGAATTTGAGAATGTCAAGTTCTTAGAATTTTATTTAGCAAATGGTATAGATCATAATTTTTCTGCACCTAGAACACCACAACAAAATGGGGTGGTGGAAATAAAAAATAGAACTTTGGAAGAATGGCTAGAACAATGATGCCTACAGCAAATATTGCTAAAAAATTTGGGCTGAAGCAATAAGCACTGCTGCATATATCATAAACAGGTGCATGACCAGACCTATGTTAGAGAAGACTCCCTATGAGTTACTTAAAGAAAAAAAGCCAAACATTTCTTATTTTGGAAACTTTGGGTGTAAATGCTTCATACATAATAATGGAAAGGATAATATGGAAAAATTTGATGCCAAAAGTGATGATGGAATCTTCTTAGTTTATTCACTTCATAGTAAGGCTTATAGGGTTTTAAACATCAGAACAAACTGTGTTGAAGAAAGCATGCATGTAGTTTTTGATGAATCCTGTGTTAAAACTAACCTACAGGAAGGAAGTGATCTGAGGAACAGGTTACACAACCCGGTTCATTGACTGGATCTACCAAGCATGGAGACACTTTAACAGGGGGAGCTAAATCTGGAGGAACAGTGACAAAGGAAATTGAGCCACCAACCACCCCAACTCAGAACATCAGCAGTGATCCTTATATCTCACTAGGCTTGGTCTATAAAGGCTATAAGTATCAAGGGTCACATCCTATTAAGAATGTTCTCACTGATCTCACTTCTGTGATCATCACAAGGTCCAGATTAAGAAGTATGTGTGCCTTCAAGGCATTCCTATCAGAGATTGAGCCAAAGAAGGTAAATAAGGCACTACTTAATATTGATAGATCATAGCCATGCAGGAAGAATTGAATCAATTTAAAAGAAGCAATGTATAACACTTAGTCCCTCTTCCAAAATATAGAACTATAATTGTGACTAAGTGGGTGTACAGAAATAAAGTTGATGAGCATGGAACAGTTACAAGGAACAAGGTAAGGCTGGTGTTCCAAGGTTAGAATCAAGAAGAAGGCATAGATTTTGATGAGACCTTTGCTCCTGTGTCTAGAATTGAGGCTATTAGATTACTTGTTGCATTTGCTGCCTACAAAGATTTCATTCTTTATCAAATGGATGTTAAGAGTGCATTCTTGAATGGAATTCTCAAGGAGGAAGTATATATTAAACAACCTCCAGGGTTTGAAAGCAAGGAGTTTCCTGATCATGTGTACAAACTGGATAAGGCTCTTTATGGGTTGAAACAAGCTCCAAGAGCTTGGTATGAGAGACTATCAAAGTTTTTACTGGAGCATGGACATACTAGAGGTAAAATTGACAACACTCTTTTCTTGAAAATAGATGGAAAATATATGTGGGTGGTGCAAGTGTATGTAGATGACATTATCTTTGGCTCTACAAACATGAACATGACTCATGACTTTGCCAAACTTATGAGTTGTGAATTTGAGATGAGCATGATGGGAGACTAAACTACTTCTTGGGACTACAAATAAAATAAACAGCATCAAGAACAATGATACATCAGCAGAAGTATGTAAAAGAACTTCTCAAGAGATTCTCCATGGAAGAGGAAAAAGAAATCAGCACTCCAATTGCCACTGCTACGAAGATTGATTTGGATGAAACAGGTCGTGATGTAGAGCAAAAGATGTACAAAAGAATGATAGGGTCATCGCTATATCTTACTGATACAAAAGATCAAACTTACAACAAAGAATCAAGAGAACAACAAGAATAACATCACTAGAGAATTAAAGGACCCACTCGGCTTCTCTAGGTTTTCAAGGCAACAACGATAATATTCAACAAGATAGACAAATAACACAAGATTGCAATAACTATAGTTAATCGAAAGAGCCCCACACGGTTTCACTATATCAAGATACAAACAACAAGATTACAAAATGATGGATAGGAACATGACACAAAATATCCTAGAATCTAAGAACCCTAACATGAAGATTAGGACCCTAAGACTAAAAGATATTTACACCAAATTCTTACTTGAATAAAGAGGAACTCATGAACCTCAAGACCCCCAAGTTTCTAGACAAAAATAACAACAAAAGTGTGACTACACTTTGTTTTCTAGTTTTGGGTTCACTCTCAAGAATAAGAGAGAGAAGTTCTCAAAATATTACAAGACTTGTGTTTCTTCCATAATAAAAATGAACTAAGTCCAAGAAATAGCCCTATTATTGTCTATTTATAGTACTCCACAAAATGAAAGGAAAATGATAATTCTTGCCTTGGTCTTGGGTGGCTTTGGAATGTAATAAACTTACACTTCAAAGCCCCTCTTCACACTTTAAAACATGGAATCCCTTAGATGAATCAATTACACACTCACACACGGCCATTTGCATGAACATAGCTTGGAGTTTTTGTAACTCCCAAGCTTAGCTACGTGTGAATGGTCTTGAGATAGTTGCACTTGTATCATCCTCTCCCCCTTGAAGGGAATTTGTCCTTAAATTCGGTGGGTGTTCATCCTCAACCGTAGAAATAGGAGAGAGGTCACATATGTTGAAGGTGTTGTGCACTTGATATTCCGGATGAAGGTCAATTTTATAGGCATTATCATTGATTCTTTCAAGTACATGAAAGGGACCATCACCCCTCGGCATCAACTTGGTTTTCCTTTGTGAAGGAAACCAGTCTTTTCTAAGGTACACCCAAACCCAATCACCCGGTTCAAGAATAAGCTTTCTTGTCCCCTTGTTTGCTTTCTTAGCAATCTCTTGATTTTTCTTCTCATGCAATTTCTTCATGGCTTCGTCCTTATTTCCTCCATCTAAGCTAATCATAAGATCACTTGGCAAAGGAGTTAAATCCAAAGAGGTGAGGGGGTTGATTCCGTATACACACTCAAAGGGAGTCATTCCCGTACTTGAGTGTATAACCCGATTGTATGAAAATTCCACCAAAGGTAGGTGGTCCTCCCATGAAGTCATTTTTCCTTTAACCATTGATTGTAACATACAACCCAAAGTCCTATTTACAACCTCAGTTTGACCATCGGTTTGTGGGTGGCAAGATGTAGAGAATAGCAATCTAGTGCAAAGCCTACCCCATATTGACTTCCAAAAGTGACTAAGGAACTTAGAGTCACTATCACTTATAATGGTCCTTGGAACACCATGCAATTTAACAAAATTTTCAACAAATAAAGAAGCCACACTTGATGCATCTTCACTTTTTGAACAAGGAATAAAGTGTGTCATCTTAGAAAACCGATCAACCACAACAAAAATGCTATCCTTACCTCATTTAGTCCTCGGCAATCCTAACACAAAATCCATAGATATATTAAGCCAAGGACGTAAAGAAGAGGGAAGCGGGGTATATAACCCGTGAGAGAGGAGCCGAGACTTGGCTCCCTTACAATCTACACATTGGCCACAAATCCTAGCCACATCCTTGTGCATTATAAGCCAAAAGAATTGCTCCTCCAATATACTGAGGGTCTTGTCAATCCCAAAATGATTCATTAGACCTCCATCATGTGCTTCCCTCGCAAACAACTCTCTCTAAGAGCTAGAAGGTACACACAATCATAGACCTTTAAAAAAGTAACCAGCAAACTTGGCATAAGGATTTGAACCCCTATCCGAAACCCACTTGTCCCAACCCAATTCTTTGCATTCCCTAAAGATAGAAGAAAAGTGAGGATCCTCGGGATACAATGCCTTTAGTCTCTCAAAACCCATGAACTTTGAAGACAAAGTGTACACAAGTACATATTTTCTAGACAAGGAATCGGCAACTACATTGTTCTTACCCTTCTTGTATTGAATAACATAAGGAAAGGTTTCTAGAAACTCAATCCATTTGGCAAGCCATTTGTTAAGCTTGTCTTGTGCCCGTAAGTATTTCAAGGATTTATGGTCCGTCTGGATCACAAAATCCTTGGGCCACAAGTAGTGTTGCCAATTGCCCAATGCCCTAATCAAGGCATACAACTCTAAATCATACGTGGAGTAGTTTAGAGTAGCACCCTTGATATTTTCACTAAAATAAGCAATGGGCTTTAAGTCTTGTATCAAAACAACCCCTATGCCTACTTTACTAGCATCGCATTCAACTTCGAACGTCTTATCAAAGTTGGGCAATTATAACAAAGGCGCGGAAATGAGCACAGTTTTCAAAGCTTCAAAAGCCTTAGCTTGATCTTCACCCCACTTGAAGGGTTGATCTTTCCGAATGACCTCGGTCAAGGGGGAGGCTATGGTGCTAAATCCTTTGACAAACCTTCTATAAAAAATAGCCAACCCATGGAAGCTTCTTACTTCACCAACAGTTTGTGGGATTGGCCAATTTTTTATAGCGTCTATCTTGGATTCATCCACTTTGACTCCTCTTGAACTAACAACAAAACCTAAGAAAACAACTTCATTAACACCAAAGGAATACTTTTCAAGATTGGCATACAAATTCTCTTTTCTAAGCACATCAAAGACACTTTGTAAATGCAATACATGCTCGTCTATGGACTTTCTATATACCAAGACATCATCAAAATAAACAACAACAAACTTTCCAATAAAAGGCTTCATCACATGATTCATTAGCCGCATGAAAGTACTTGGAGCATTGTTAGGCCGAATGGCATAACCATCCATTCATAGAGACCAAATTTGGTCTCTATGA
>NC_061111.1:248019500-248030822 GCF_002878395.1 Capsicum annuum | reverse complement strand
GCTTCATCACATGATTCATTAGCCGCATGAAAGTACTTGGAGCATTGTTAGGCCGAATGGCATAACCATCCATTCATAGAGACCAAATTTGGTCTTGAAGGCGGTTTTACATTCATTATCGGGTTGCATACAAATTTGGTGATAAGCATTTCGAAGATCTATCTTGGAAAATATACAAGAACCATTCAACTCATCAATCATGTCATCTAATCTAGGAATAGGGTGACGATATTTTACCGTAATTTTGTTGATGGCTCGACAGTCCATACGCATACGCCAAGTTCCGTCCTTCTTTGGCCCTAATAATACCGAAACCGCACATGGACTCATGCTCTCTTGATGTAACCATTGTTGAGAAGTTCTTCAACTTGTCGTTGTAGTTCTTCGGTGTTCGTAGGGTTGCTTCTATAAGCTGGTTTAGTTGGCAATTGTAAACCCGACACAAAGTCAATTTTATGCTCAATACCCTAAAGTGGGGGCAACCCTTGCAGAAGTTCTTTGGGAAAAAAATCTTTATAATCCTACAACACAAGAGAAATCAAAGGAGAAATAGAAGAATTAGTGGGGTTAGTGTTAAAACAATGTGCCAAAAGAAGCATGGGTGTGTCCTTATCATGATCCATGAAGAGCTCTTTCTTTCTAAACAACATCACCATATTTTCTTTTCCATTTGATATTGAGGTAGCCCCGGATACCCCTACTACCCCACCTACGGATTCCCCCTCCTTTTCTTTATTTTTGGATTTCTTCCCCTTTTCTTTCAATTCCCTCATCCTTTGATGCAACTCATTCACTTGTGAAGGCAAAAGTGGATGAAGTGTGAACTTTCGGCCATCCTTCTCAAGTGTATATCGATTATACCTCCCATTATGTTTGGTAGACCTATCATAATTCCAAGGTCTACCAAACAACAAGTGACACGCTTGCATTGGTATTACGTTACAAAGCATTTCGTCATGGTAGTTTCCTACTTTAAACCATATCACAAATTACCTCATGACTTTTAATTCACCACATTCATTTAACCATTGCAACTTATAAGGGCTAGTATAAACTGTAGTGGGAAATTTCAAGAAGTTCACCATAGCAACACTAACAATATTTGCACAACTACCATTATCTATCACCAAAGTGCACACACTACCCTTCAAAAGGCACTTAGTATAGAATAGATTCTCCCTTTGGCTAGGATCATCTATTGCCTTACTAATCATGGCACGCTTCACTACAAAGTTCAAAACAACACACTCTCCTTCTTGCAGATAAACATCTTCCCCATCATCATCATCATGTGGCTTACCCTCTGTTTCCTCTCCATCTTAAGGCTCGACCTTATTTTCCTCTCTTTCAACACCCACTTCTTCACCAAGGAAATACAATCTACCTTTCCTTAGGATTATATTGCGTCGGTTAGGTCATTTGTTGGCTTTATGCTGCCAACCTTTGAACTTGAAGCATTAGAACCCTTTAGGATTAGAATACTTGTGAACTTCTTGCCTCGAAGGAATTTTGGGGACTGTTTTGGGCTCGGGCAGCCTAGTAATGGCGGGTTGGTCCTTATTTTTAGGCCAACCCGAAGAGGATTGAACCATATCCTTGCCTCTTGGCCAACCCGAGGTCGATTGTCCCTTTGCTTTGAATGATGACCTCTCTTTAAGTTCTCTTTCCAGCTCAAGACCCACTTGGAAAATACCTTCGACGGTATCAAACTTATGAAGTGTCAAATGAGTGGAGATCTCTTTGTTCTACCCACACTTGAATCGAATGATGTCATGACTAATTTGTTCTCTACGATGATCAAGCTTCAACATGAGTTCTTGAAACTCATCATAATATGCCATCACACTTCGATTCCCTTGTCGCAAATTGTACAACCTAGCAAGCAACTCATAACAATAACTTTTGGGAATATACCGTTGCCTTATTACATACCTCAACCGAAACCATGGTGGTGGTTGTCCATCAATCAACTCATTACCAAACCGTTTGACGTATTCCCACCATGTGTTAGCATAACCTTCAAAGTGAGCTATGGTGTAACAACTTTTCTTCTCTTCCAAGATATCATTCACTTGAAACACTTTATCGCACGCCAATTCCCAAGAAAGATAAACCTCGGGGTCACTTTCACTCTTAAAGATAGGTAGGATCAATTTGATGGTATTGATGCCTACGTCTCTCTCTTGGTGTTAGTTTACCATTTCTCCATACCCTCGATATATTTTTGGATCCACACGTCCTCCTCTTATCTTTTCTTCCCTCATGTAAGCCTCATCGAAGGCTCCATACCCTTCATAATCTGCTCTTCCATATTCCTCAAAGTGGAAGGGATGGTTTTGGATGTTTAGGACTTGATTTGGAGGAATTATATTTTATGGAGGTGGTGGTATTTGGTTTAGTAGAGCTCGGAAGGGAGGGTTTGGATTTAGTGGAGGTATTAGACGCCCAAGTCCTTCTTGTGAAACTTAAGGAGTTTGGGAATGGGTTGGTCTATTTGTGTCTCAGTTTAGGGGTTTATGGGTCATTTGGCTTACGGGATTTAGTGGAGCTAGTGAAGGATTTGACAATTGTGGCCATGTTTCGGGAGTAACGGTGGCGGAGAAATTTCTATCATGTCCACTTGAGGAAATATGTCAAGGGGTAGAAGGGTGAGAGTTTCTTTGACTCCCCACTTGTTTTAACCTCCCACTAATAGTCGTTACTTCTCCCCTTATGGCTCCCACTTCCGTACTCAACCTTTCAAGAGTTCGGGTCATAGCCTCAAGAGTGACCCTCATATTCTCCATTTCATTATAATCCACGATTTGAGATGTGGTTCCCTCCATTTTCAAGGTATCACCTACACAAGCAACAATCAAGTTAGTTTAAAACCTCTCCTCACTCACACTCTCTTGGTTCACTCACACTCAAGCTCCATAAATGTTGTAGATTGGCTAGTAACCCGTGAATCCTTAAGATATGAGTATGCTATTGTCCGGAATGGATTCTTTTTTGAAACTCAAAGAATTTTTGTCGTACTATATCCAAGAGTTACAATGTATTCAAATGATAAAAGTACATAAACAAACGTTGACACGAACACAAAGCTTCAAAGGGCTAATTGACAAGCTAGTAGGAATGTACTAGTTTGTTAATTAGTTCTCAAGTTAATTAGATGAAACTAGGAATCAATAATTAGAAACTAGAACATCCAAATTTGAGCTTAATTATCATGTGAAAAGTAACTAGGGTGACGTGGTAGCATGTCATTGGCCACGGGTCCACATACGTTGTTCATCAACTTGAAGCCTTGGTCCCTTTATATCATGTGTAATGGATGACTAGTTATTGGGAGGGAAACATAAAGTTTTGTAACTTTTTTTTTCAACTTTTTCAAACTCAAAAGGTGATGTTTGACCTTATTAGTTCCACAAGACAAGGTTCCTTGTTTTAAGGGAAAAGTGGTTGTCAAGTCTAGAAAGGTGATGTTGGCAAGTCTTCTCATAAACAACTTTTTCAATTTTGTCTTGCAACCTTTTTGGATCTATTGCTCTTTTAAGACATAGTATGAAGAGAAACTTTTAAGATGAACACAACATTAACACCTTCAAGAACAAAACAACAATACACCATAATGACACTCCAATATCCAACACAAGTCAAACTCAAGGCCACTTCAAGTTTTCACAACAACAAGTCTTTTCTTATTAAGCTCAACTTTAGATTTAGACACTTTTTATGTGTTGGCGAGGAAGAGACCAACACAAAAAACAAACTAAACAAGTAAAATCTTTTGTAGATCTACAACCAATTTTTGACCAAAATGTTCAAGAACACACTTTTTGGTAAGAGCTTCCCAAGATTGGTTTTGTAAGAAAAAAACCAAGCCTTGAGCTTTGATACCAAATAATACAAATGATCAAACTTACAACAAGGAATCAAGAGAAAAACAAGAACAACATCACTAGAGAATCAAAGGCCCCACTCGACTTCTCTAGGTTTTCAAGGCAACAACGATAATATTCAACAAGATAGATAAATAACACAAGATCGCAATAACTATAGTGAATCGAAAGAGCCCCACACGACTTCACTATATCAAGCTACAAACAACAATATTACAAAAGGATGGATAGTAACTTGACACAAAATATCCTAGAATCTAAGAACCCTAACATGAAGATTAGGACCCTAAGACTAAAAGATATTTACACTAAATTCTTACTTGAATCGGGAGGAACTCATGAACCTCAAGACCCCCAAGTTCTAGACAAAGAACAACAAAAGTGTTACTACACTTTGTTGTCTAGTTTTGGGTTCACTCTCAAGAACAAGAGAGAGAAGTTCTCAAAATATTACAAGACTTGTGTTTCTTCCGTAATAAAAATGAACTAAGTCTAAGAAATAGCACTATTATTGTCTATTTATAGTACTTCACAAAATGAAAGGAAAATGACCATTCTAGCCTTGGTCTTGGGTGGCTTTGGAGTGTAATAAACTTACACTTCAAAGCCCCTCTTCACACTTCAAAACATGGAATCCCTTAGATGAATTAATTACACACTCACACACGGCCATTTGCATAAACATGGCTTGGAGTTTTTGTAACTCCCGAGCTTGACTACGTGTGAATGGTCTTGAGCTAGTTGCACTTGTATCATTTACTTCTAGTAGGCCTGATATAGTGTTTAGTGTAGGATTATGTGCTAGATTTTAAGCAAATCCTAAGGAGTCTCATCTAAAATTTATAAAAAAGATTTTTAGATATCTTAAAGGAACCAGTGATCTTGGTCTATGGTACCCAAAAGGTAGTAATTTCAACTTAGTTGGTTATTCTGATGAAGATTATGCAGGATACTTGGTTGATAGGAAGTGCACTACAGGCATGGTACACTTCCTTGGATCATGTTTAATTACCTGGTCCACTAAGAAGTAGAATTCAGTAACATTGTCTACTGCTGAAGCTGAATATGTGGCTGCAGGTTCTTGTTGTACTCAATTATTGTGGATTAAGCAGCAACTTATGGATTATGGCATAGATGTTGGATGCGTTTCTATTTTCTGTGATAACACAAGTGCTATAAATATTGCCAAAAATCATGTTCAACATAAAAGAACTAAGCATATTGATATTCGATATCATTTCTTAGAGATACTACTGAAGAACAAATTGATAACATTTTTACTAAGGCTTTAAGTAGAGAACAATTTGAAAAAATAGGTTAGCCTTGGGGACGATTAAAATTGTATAAGTCTCTCTCAATGCTTGATTAAAATAAGTTAATCTTAAAGTGATTGTTGATTAATTTAGTCTCACACATTAAGTTGTGTATCCTAATTCCAAAATTTAGAGTATATTGACTCATGTATGTGTTGATTTAGTAGAGAAACTGGATCACAAAAGTCATTTTGTCCATTTTTCATTCAGGTATGATTATTGTTACCTATAGTGGCATAAAGAGAAACAAGTTGTCTACCTAGTTCCTTCTTGTTACACTTAAACGTCCAAAAATTCAAGAGTCACTCTTACTTCAAAAAGTTGTTTCTTACATTCAACTTTCTCTTTTTCTTTCTTAAATATGTTTCTCTCTTTCTTGATCTCATTCATTTTCTTTTCAACTCTTCACAAGCAATAAAAAATTCTTGTTTCACAAATGACATCCTCCTCATCCACTGACTCTGTCACAAATCCCTTACCATTATTGTTCTTCATCCAGACATCACCTTACCTACCTTAATACCTCCTCAAATCTCCTAAAAATTAACCAATTTTGCTGCATTCAGAAATTTCCCAAACCTTTTTGCCCAAATTTCTTCACCTTTTTCATCCTTCTCAAAACCCTTACTTCCACCCCCTACACCACTCTAAATTCTCGATGCTGATGATATTCCTATAGATAGAGATAACATTTTTATTACAGACTTAATCCCAAGAAGGTCCAGATCTAAGCTACAAATAAAACCCCCTTCCATCTCCATCTATGAAGAGGACACTATTTCTGTAGAACCCTCTCCAGTTGTCTCTACTCCCTGTACTCCTCACACTTGAGGGAAAAAAGCAACGAGAAGATATTTCCTTGGATGAAGCTCTTTAAGCTAGCAAAATGAAACGTGTGGATACATTTGATCCCATTCCTCCTCGTGCATCTTCTCTTGATCTTCTTGTTCGATCAGTAAGAAAGAAAAAGACTATCATGGCAAAAGTCTCAAAACCATCTTTGTCTCAAAAATCATCTTCTAAACCTACTCAAAAATCTTTCTCCTCTTCAAAATCCACTCCTACTGTCAAAGTTTCCACATCCTCCAGAGTTTCTCCTCTAAAGTTTTCTACTCGTCCAAGAAAATAGGTCACCAAACCTGTTCCTTCTGACTCATCTGATTCTAAGTTCCATCTGGATGCCACTACTGAGTTGGATCCTGATTTTGAGGTTCCAAAACCATCCTCCCATCAAGACATTCCTGAGGAACATTATCTTTACTTTTAAAAGCATAAATTAGCTAAAAAGAGAGTTATTAGTGGTTTTGGGGGTGTAGATATGCAGATTTTACTGGGAAAATTAGAGTTTCAGGGATGGTCACATCTTTTTCTTTAGGGAGACGTTCAGAGGCGATTTTCCAAACCTGAAGTGTATGGGTTCTACACAAATAGGGTGGGAATTGGTGAGATATTGTCTACTACTGTTAGAAAGGTTACAATGAACCTTTATGTTGCTGACATTGCTAGAATCTTACATATTCCTTCTGGGAGTGGGGTCACTATGTCAAGGGAACTTGGCCACCTCTTGACAATCTTTCCTCTGCTCTTGACATATGTAGAAATTTCTCTAGGAATCCTCACTTGATCAATCATAGAAGAGTCCTTAAAAGGGAGATGTCCCCACTTCACCAGCTCTAATTTGATGTAGTGCATAAGATGATTATTCCTAGGAAGGAAAAAAGGACTGTGGCTAGTTTTATTGATCTTATATTCATGGAACTGTTGGACACTGAGGTGAGAATTGATTTGCCTCGACTTATACTGAATCATATGCAAAGGCTTCTCCTCAAGGAAGTCAATAGGCATGCCCTCCTTTATGAATTCTGGCTCACCCTTATATTTGAGGAGTTTAGGGTGTCTGTCCAAGTGTGGCCTTCACAGACTACCAAGGATATCATAGGGAGTGTGAACCACATGATGCTACCTGTTTCTATGAGGAGTACTGACAACCCAATGCAAAGATTGAGGAATGCACTAGCTGCAAAACAAGGTGGGGTGGAAGTTGCTCAGGCTACTTTGGAGGCTGCACAAGCTGCTCATGAGGATAAAAAAATGCTCCTTCCAGCTCAGATTGCCTCCCTTACACACTTATTGGAAAAAGAGAGAGCTGAGAATACTAATGTTATTAAGAAGATGACCTCCCTTATCCCCTCCTCTTCATCCACTTAGCCCCTTTCCTGTTGTCCTAGGCCTATCTCCTTTTGTTTTCTTCCTTGGTGACTTGTTATCTCTTATATTGCTTTTGGTAAATTTAGTTGTATTTTTATAATAAATGAAATAGATCTAATTTCTTTAAAGTGTTCTACTCCTGTTTTATCATAATGCATTTATGTTCTCTTGCTCTGAATTTTAATTGTCTTAGTGATAGCCTCAATGGCCATGAATCATTAGATGTTTTCACTTGTTATGTCAGCTTTTTGATGATGTCAAAAGGGGGAAGAGTAGACTATGCAGTGCTTATAACTTAATTGGACTAACCTTTTTCATTCTATGATTTTTTTATTTAAATTTCTTATTGAGTATGTCAGGTTTTGTGACGTTGTACTGCTAAGTTTATTATCATTACAAAGGGGGAATCTGTTAGGGAATGTAGAGTTTTGATGATAGACATGTGAATGAAATATATTGTGAAAGTTGGTCCATCGAACTATACAAAACATAACTGCAGGCAAGGTTGTTGATAAGATGATATTGCATACAAACAGGAGTGGATAAGCAAGAACATTTAGACATTCTCTCAACACTTATTACTTTAGCAAAGTGGATAAGAAGGATAAGACAAATGCAGTATCCAAAAGTTGAATTGATAAAGGAGTCCAACAATAAGAGGAGAGAAAGTAAAAGAGTCCTAGTCAATCAAGGAGAGAGAGACGACAACAAAAAGTAAGTGAAACTACCTGGGAGTCCTAGTGAAGATAGAAGAGTACATCAACTAAAGGACTCCATCAGATGTTGTCTTAAATACAAGAAACGACATTCAAAATATTCACTCAAGCACTGAAAAGATAGTCAACAATCAGCAAAACAGTTCTACAACTTGAAGGAGATAGTGAACTAACCTGGTCCTTTACTTAGAGTCTTAGACTTTGTGTAATAAATTGTTTATTGAGTCATATTGAGTTGTAATCTCTAGTCTCAGTGAAGTATAAATTGAGTTAGGATTAACGTCTTCAAGTTGGGGAACTCAAAGAATATTAGTGTTTTACAGTAATAGGAGTTAGAAGTTTTAACTCCTAGTTTATAAGAAGTCTTGTAATTTGTTGATTGTTGAGGCTCAAGAGTTATAGTGAAGTTGAGGTTAAATCCTACAGAGATACAAGTTGTGTTTTTTTACACCTTTCTTGAGCCGAGTATTTTCCATGTAAAAATACTGTGTTCAAGTTCAAATTGGTAGGGCAGGCACTCTAACAGTATTTTCATACAATCAAGTTTTTGCTGATTTATATAGTAGGTATGAAGCCAATCAATCCATATTCTACCCTTTTTTCATGCTAACAACCCATAATAGCTTGCAAAGTATAGCCTCCTTCTATATTTTGAGATTAATCAAGTTCATTCCACCAGCACCTCTAGGAAGACATAGTCTTTCCCAAGAAATCAGTGTTTTTTTTTCGAGATAGTAGCTTCCTAAAACCAAAGGTAACTCCTGTATGTGGCTTCTATAAGTTTGGTGAATTTTTGAGGGAACAAAAACAACTGAGACCAGTAATCTTGGATACTAAATAGGATAGTTTTAATTAGTTGTAATCTGCCAGCATAGGACATGCTCTTGCCTATCCATGTTGTGATCCGAGCTGTAATTTTACTCACTAGTGATTTACGTTACATCATAGTCAATCTTTTAGATGAAAATGGAACCCCTAAATATCTAAAAGGTAGCTCACCTACTTCATAACCAATAATATCAAGAATATTACTATGTGTTAAGAATTCGTGCCCTACTGATTTTCTTATTTTCGCCTAACTTTTGCTTATCGATGGAACGTGTTGCCTGACGTGTTCCACTGATGTGTTTTAATGAAGCAGTAAATAGAAAGTAAAGAACACAATAATTTTTATGTGGAAAACGCCCAGCTCAAAAGGTGAAAAAAACCATGACATACACCTCTACAGGATTTAACCCCCACTTCCCTAAAAAAACTATGAGCCTCAACAATGACTGATTACAAAACTCTTGTAACCAACAAATAGGAATTATAAACTCTAATTCCTATAACTCAAAAACTAGGAATTATAAACTCTAATCCCTATAACTCAACAACTAGGAATTATAAACTCCAATTCCTAACTACACACACACCTCCTAAGGTATGTGTTCCCAAAGTCTCTGAGTTTTTCCCAACTCGAAGACTAACTCCTAATTCAGTTTATAATACATTGAAACTAATATTACATGAATAGCTCAAACACAATGAACAACTCTAAAAATCAATGCTAAAACTCTTAGCTGGATTCTGTACTGAGGACCAGGTTCTTCAACGTGTTTCTTCAGTGATTGAGTAGCACTTCGTGAAGTCAATCTGTCGATTGAGCTTTTCTGATTTTTTAAGTACGTGAATTATTCTGGCTGCTGCATTTTCTATTTAAGAACAGCTCTCCAATGAGTCATTTTTTATTTCAAACTCCTCCTCTAATCAAAACTCTCATTGCATAGAGTTTTACTTCAAGTGAAACTATTTCTTCAATTCCAACTCTTGTCTCCTTAAATGCATTAATATACTAGCCAAAGTGATTTGTTATGCTATTCATGGCTACTGGGGCAATCACCAAAACAATCAGACAAAGACTTTAGCCAACATAGTAATGTATTAAAGAGAGCAAAAATATGAGTCAATTTAGAAAAGATAACCATTTCATTTAACTGTCAGAGCATGTTCCTCATACCTAAGCTAGTACTGAACAAAGCAAAATAATTGAGCATTAAAAAAATACGATATAAAAGTGGGACATGACTAAGGATACAAATAGTGAAGAGCTGATGAGGAAGGTGGAACAGGTGATATCAATTGTGTCAATTGATAAATGACTTCAATATTTTCATCCCTCTATTAATCAAGGTCAAGCTTCAAAGTCATGATCCTAGCCTTAAAGACCTCTTATTCAACTTCATTACTGTCTTATGTGGCTTTTAGTTTGGATTTTTTTTCTCAAATGAGTCTTAGACCTATTTATTGAAACGGGTAAAGCAACATGATTCATCTGTTCAAAAACATCATTTTTTTAAAACCTCCCTTACTTCCCCCTTACACTAGTACTACAAATCTGGCCATCTTTCAAATGATCCATTCCCCCTTTAAATATGGTGAGTGAAAGAAACTTTATTTCCTTCTAGTCTTATGCCTTGAGAAAGCCTTATCCATGTACAAATTTTACTTGCCTACTTTCACTCTCATCTGCAAAACAAATTAAGGATTAAATTTAGGCACCCAGACAAGCTTGGGTCCTTTATTATGAGTAAATGGATGAATCAGATTTCTTCTAGCCCATGCAGGCAAGAAGTTATGTGACCTATTTCTCTAACCAGGTTTACTTATCCTTTTCTTGGTCTGAGATAGTTTATTTGCCAGATCTAGACAGCTAGATCTGCTTTTTGCAGCAACTGAACATTTAGTGGTTGGATGTCCAAGGTTACCACAAATATAACATAATTCTTTAAGAACATCAAAATTTTTGTGGAATCCTAATCCTGCCTTTTCATTGTAATTTCTTTCCCCTAATTTGTGAACAATTCTTGAGGAGTTTGTCCACCTATTTGCCCTTTCAAGATCAAGTTTTAGTTTAGAAACTTCTTGACTCAACTTATTCATTTTTTCAGTTAGATCATGACATTCTTGTTTGTATCTAACTAGCTCAAGTTCAGCATTTTCTTGATCTTTACTCATGGCCTTTTTTCCCTTTTTCAGAGAGTATTAATTTTAAAACTTCAGACTTAAGATCATTGTTTGAAGAATCAAGTTGTTTAACCTATTTCTTGAGAGTGTAGTTTTCCTATTCGACAATGTTCTTGCAAGCTTCTAAATCAATAAAATCAAATTTGATGCTTGCAAGAACATTGTCGAATAGGAAAACTACACTTTTAAGAAACC
>NC_061111.1:247991213-248019400 GCF_002878395.1 Capsicum annuum | reverse complement strand
TATTCGACAATGTTCTTGCAAGCTTCTAAATCAATAAAATCAAATTTGATGCTTGCAAGACTGTTGAACAGCTCATCCCTATCAGAAGTTGATTCTTGGAAGTCATCAATTAGTGCACTCATCAATAAAATAAGTTTTGTTTTAGAAAACAAATGCAGTTTTTCTTTAAGTTCAAGTATACTTACCTCAGAAGCATCATCTTCTTCCTCCAATTCTGAATCTCCAAGAGCCATGAGTGCTGCTTCATCAACTTCATCATCTTCTGAGTCAAATCTCCAAGCTACTACCATTGTATATTCTTCCCTCTTTTTGATTTTTTCTTTCAATTCCTTTTCAGCCCTTTTCTTTCTCCATTCTATTTCCCAGACAGGACAATCTTTGATATGATGATCAGTCTTACCACACTTGTAGCATCCATTTAAATTGTCATTTGACCATTTCTTACTACCTGTTCCCTTCTTATTTTTGAAAAATTTGCTGAAGTTCTTAGCTATAAAGGCAACTTGTTCTTTATCAAGTTCAATTTCTTCATCACTGTAAGATGCCTTCAGAGCTAAGGTATCCTCTGGGGCTTCTAGCACTTTAGTTCCATCAATTTCTATTTCGTAAGTTCTTAAATTCCCCACTAATTCATCTAGGGTCATGCCTGCAAGATCCTTATTTGCTTTCCTAATCGCAGTCACCTTAACATTCTACTTTGATTTTGGTAATACCCTCAGTACCTTATCGACTTGTTCTTCTTCAGATATAGCTTTTCCTAAGGAGGTCAGCTCATTTATTAAGGCAGTAAGCCTTGTCATTATCTCATGCAAGGTTTTATTCTCCTTCATCTTAAATGCCTCATACTCAGTGAAGATAAGAGAAATTCTGAATTTTCTTACTTGAGATGTGCCTTCATGAGCATTTACTAGAGCATCCTAAATTTGCTTAGCAGTGGTGCATGTTGATACCCTATTGTATTCAGCAAGTCTTAATCCACAGACCAAAATGTTTTTGGCCTTAGCATTTTTCTTTAATCCCAATAAGTCATGAGGAGTGAATTCACTTCTTACTTTCTTGACCTGTTTCCCATCTTCTAACTTTATTGGAATAATAGGAACATCAGTGATCCTATCCCATAACTCATAGTCTTCCCCTTGAATGAATGTTTCCATCTTGGCTTTCCACCAAATGAAGTGAGAACCATCAAAGAGTGGAGGTCTAATAGTGGATTAACCTTCACTATGATCAGTAGGTGGTGCGGAATTCATCATATTGATCTTTGTCTTAGGTGCTAGCCCTTTTTAAGACAACCTCGCTCTGATACCACTTATTAAGAATTCGTGCCCTACTGATTTTCTTATTTTCGCCTAACTTTTGCTTATCGATGGAACGTGTAGCCTGACATATTCCACTGACGTGTTTCAAGGAAGCAGTAAACAGAAAGTAAAGAACACAATAATTTTTACGTGGAAAACGCCCAGCTCAAAAGGTGAAAAAAATCACGACCTGCACCTCTACAGGATTTAATCCCAACTTCATTAAAAAAACTCTGAGCCTCAATAACGACTGATTACAAAACTCTTGTAACCAACAAATAGGAATTATAAACTCTAATTCCTATAACTCAACAATTAGGAATTATAAACTCTAATCCCTATAACTCAACAACTAGGAATTATAAACTCCAATTCCTAACTACACACACACCTCCCAAGGTATGTGTTCCCAAAGTCTCTGAGTTTTTCCCAACTCGAAGACTAATCCTAATTCAGTTTATAACACACTGAAACTAATATTACATGAATAGCTCAAACACAATGAACAACTCTAAAATTCAATGCTAAAACTCTTAGCTAGATTCTGTACTGAGGACCAGGTTCTTCAACGTGTTTCTTCAGTGATTGAGTAGCACTTTGTGAAGTCAATCTGTCGATTGAGCTTTTCTGATTTTTTAAGTGCGTGAATTATTCTGGCTGCTGCATCTTCTATTTAAGAACAGCTCTCCAATGAGTCATTTTTTATTTCAAACTCCTCCTCTAATCAAAACTCTCATTGCATAGAGTTTTACTTCAAGTGAGACTCCTTCTTCAATTCCAACTCTTGTCTCCTTGGTGTTGTATTCAAATTTCAATTCTTTAAATCAGTACATATTAATTTATCAGAATCTTTCTCCTCCCACACATAGGACTCTTAAGGATATGCTTAGAAGTGAAACTCCTTCTTCACATAGGACTCTTTTTTCAACTCAATTTGCTTTCCCTTATCATCAAGTGTTTGAATCAAATTCAACTTGTTTCATTCATATTGTCATTCATCAAAACTTCAAGGTTCCAACACTTTGAATGTGAGGTTTTACCCCTCCGAAATACACCTGACTCTTGTTAAAATTTGGCCTGAGAGCAGAAGCTTGAGAGAAGCCCATAAACTTGTTCTTTAACAATAATTTGGATTTTTCATCACCTTTAGAAAATTTCAGGAGATCATTTGCAAAACCAAGATGTGTAACACCTAAATTTTGGCATCTAGGATGGAAGTTAAAATCTGCCTCTTGTTTTAAAGTGGCTAAACATCTGTGTAGGTACTCCATTAATATGACAAAAATATAGGGAGACATTGGTCCCCTTGTCTTAACCCTCTACATGCCTTAAAAGTATGTGTTAGGTGCCCATTAACCTGTAAAGTATAACTAAGGATTGTATACAAGTCATAATCCACCTCACCATAGTGTTAGGGAAGCCAATCTCCTTCAACATTTGTTCTATAAAACACCATTTAAAAGAATCATATGCTTTCTAAAGGTCCACCTTTATCATACACCTAGGATAAATTTTTTCCTAGTGTAGCCTTTAATGAGTTCATGACTAAGTATACTATTATCAAAAATTGCTCGACCCGGTGTAAAAGCTGATTGATTATGGCCCACCACATCTACCAGGACATCCTTTATTCTAGCAGAAATAATTTTTAAATTATCTTATAGATTGTTCAGCAACATGCTATTGGTCTATAATCTCTCACTGCTGCAGGGATCGTTGCTTTGGGAATGAGAGTCACTATAGTGTTATTCACCTCCTTAGCTGCCTGTTATTTTGAAGAAAAAATCCTGAACAGCCTTGAACAGGTCTTCCTATATAATCTGCCATGTTTTCTTGAAGAAACAAGCACTAAAATCATCAATTCCTGAAGCCTTGATGTCATCTATATTGAATACAGCTGCTTTCATTTCCTCCCTGGTAATAGCCCTTCACATATCTCTTTGCTGCTATAGAGTATTTTTTGGTCCATGTCTCATGATATTTAGGTCTATTATAGTAGGTCTATTATAGGTATATTCTCATTTGTTGTACCCATTAAACCATTATAAAATCTGATTAACTCTGCTTCAATATCTTGTTGCTTGACTAAATTGCCATCTTAGCTTTGTATCATTGATATAATATTAGAGCTAGCCCTTGATTTCATACAGTTGAAAAAATTATCTATTCTTTCCATCACTAGCCTGTATCCAGTGTGCTTTAGACTTCTGCCTCAAAAATTTTCTCTTGAATAGCCAACCATTTATTCATCTCGTTTATAGCTCCTTTCTCTTGCATTATCAAGTTAGGAATACCATGAGAGGTAATGAATTTCTGAACATCATGCAGTTTTGTCCTAGCTGTTTCCACCCTTATGTCCACACTATCCATGTTGTACCACAATTTAAGCATGCTAGATCCTTGGACATCTTGTCCCACACATGCTCCACCACTATTAAGAATTTATTCTCCTCTGTTAAAACATTTGAAAACCTGAAATGTTTTCTTCTTTGAGTTGCATCAGGAGTAACATCTATATATATATATATATATGTATAGAGATATGTGTCACACCCCTTTTTACGTACTCCAAAAAAAGAGATTTAGTTTAAAGTCCGAAAGGGTTTTATTATTTAAGTGACAAGAAATGAAAATTTGTTTCGGAAAATGATTATTTACATTTTTTATTCAGAGTCGCCACTTGACATAATCCGGTGTGCCAAGTCACCTTTGGAAATCCCTTTTCGAAACCATTTGACTCTTAAACTGGTTTGCAAACAGAGACTCCGGCTAACGAATTCTGTTGACCGAGGGGAAGGTGTTAGGCACCCCTCGATCCCGTGGTGCAACCAAGGTCGCTTGGTAGAGTGTATCAACTATTTTGGCATTACGAATTGTATAAACCACACAAAAGCACGCAAAATAATCAAACAAAACAAAACAATCCGAAAAGTAAAGTCCAGTCCAATTATTACAACCCGAAATAAAAAGAGACTGAAAGTAAACCTACGCTAATCCTAAACTGATGCTCTACCCGACGCCTCGGGCCTTCACCATGAACATCCTCCGGGTACATGACACCTCGAGGCATTCCCCGGTGAATAAATATATACAGATACTTCGGGGCATTCCCCGGCCAAATTATACAATTGAATTTTTCGTACGATAAAGTAAAACGAACCATTCACGCACATATTCAAATATTCCAATAAATCGTTATTTCTAAATTTGACTATACGGCCTACATTTGCCTATCCAAGTTCAACATATCACAATTCTATCGTGTTTAACATTATCCATGCATCAAAATTAATCAACATTCATTTTAGCAATTTTTAATTGCCACCCCCCAAACAATCAATCTTAATTCTCCAAACAAGACATCATTTCATCACATAATCCATAATCAATCCACGATCAAGGAAATTAAAATACCAAACCAGAATAAACAATTCACATCATCATGAGTCAACCGAAACACAATATTAGAATCAATGCATCGGATACCATCAACAATAAAACAAAAGAGGTACAGAGTAGAATTAGACCTCGATGATGACTTATTCCAAATATTAGTCAATCAAAAGACGAAATCCGCGCACCGAAGAGCCTCGAATCAGATCCCAACAACGAAACTAATCCAACTTTGATATACCCCGACCCAAAAAGCGAAAACAGCCTAATTTTGAACTCGATTTAATCACCACATCAGACCAAAATGTTGTAATAACGAAACCCTACAACTGATTTCACCGGAACCCAAATTCAAATGACTGATTCACCTAGTTCAGAAAGAACAAAGACAAAATCTAATCCAAAATAATGATTTACCAAGAACAGAATACAAGACCAAAACCCGCGGCCGACCCAATTTCAAACAGAACCGAACACAACCACGATTCTGGTGGACGTTGCCGGAATCCGATCGCACCACCCTCTCTCTGTTTTGATCTCTCTCTCACTCGAATCTTTCTTTCACTCGAATCTCTCTTTCTTTGATCTCACTGTTTCCCCTCCGGTGACACAGACGACGACGACAAGCATGAACAGACCAGATTCCAAGGTCGAAAAAAATGGTTTGCCGCGGATTTGGACGGAACAAAGGGCTGGATGTCGTGATTTCACTACACTGAAGCTCCGGTGAGCTCGGTATTGTCGACAAATGGGAGAAAAGCAGATGGCTGACGGCAGAGAGAAGGATCCGGTCATCACCGGCGACGTGCTTACTGCTGGAACAGTGACTCCGCACAAACTTTTTTTTCACTCTCGACTTCTATTTGCTTTGCTCCTACTCTCTCCACTTCTCTTCCTTTTCACTAGCGTGTGTGTGCGCGTGTCTCCATGGATGTGTGTATGTGTGCAGATATCGTGCAGATCTGTGTGTGTATTGTGTATGTTAGTGATGATGGAGTGGTTCCATTTTTTTTTTTGGAGAAGAAAGGGAAAATTTGTTCCTGTATTCCAATGAAGAAGAAAAAATATAAAGGGGATCAGGTGGGGTTACGTAGGTAGGGGGTTAGGTACGGGTAGGGAGGTAAGGTAGGATAGGGGTCACGTGGGGTAGGGGGTAGAGTTTGTTGGGATAGGGTAGGTGTTGTTTTTTAATTGGGTGGGTTGTTAGAATATTATGATAAAACAAAGTTAGTTAGGGGTTATTATTTTTGTCATTTTGTGGAGGGATTATCCCACGGGTGAGAGTACACGGTAGGATAAGGTAAGCAATAGGTAAAAACAATATCGGGGAGGGACGAAATTAGGTGTCTACAAGGAAAACTTTCCTTCGTATTGAGCACAGTCCCACTTTTTCAGAATCCACTTTGGATTGCATAAAGCTCTATTAATCTTACTCAACACACTCCTGTTAGTCCAAGTAAAGAATCTGCCTGTGGATTTTATATCTGATAATAAAATATTGTCCACAAGCCCTTGGAAATCTTCATTTTCAGCTTCTACTATCTCTTATCCTCCTTTCCTATCTTCACTGATACATTAAGCTTCATTCATATTGTACCGAATCCATGTCAAATTTTTCCATAAATCTTGTCTCTCTCCCTTACATAAACAATAGTCAGGAAGTATTCCTAAGCATACTTTGTGTTATCCTAAGATACCTTCCCATCCCTTTCTGTTTAAAGGGCATATTTAAGCCGCTAGCATTCAATAAAAAAGCTATTTCATTGAGAATAACTACAAGAAGCCTCATATGGTGGCTTCTCTTGGTCCCATGATATCACCCAAATTACACCTCACAGAAAGTATAAAGCATTCTCTAAATAAAATATAGATTTCAATTAGGTTGGGATCGATTTCTCAAGGAATAGGTCAAAATTCTAAAAAGTGTTTGTCTAAGTAACTAGCAGGTAAATAAAAAAAAAACAAAGAAATTTTGTGTCACAAAAGAGCAATAGTAACAATTGCTGATTGTCAAATTTGTAATCAATATGACAGTAACACTAGTATTGTGATACCCATGCTTTATAAAGTTGCTCGCATGCAAAATCTAAAAAAATAGGTTCATCTAAAATGTCTTTTGACTTTAGTTAGATGAATTTCACTCTAATTTTTTCGGTCTCCGAGTGCTGCACTTTTAACCCTTGTTGTTTGATCTCAGATTAACTATCCTTGCTACAACTCGAGTTAACCCTTGTTGTTTGATCTCCGATTAACTATCCTTGTTAAGACTCGAGTTATTAGATGAAGGTTGAAAACTTCAAATCTCTATTATTATTTTCTTTTCCTACTCTCTACTTCTCTCTCAAGCAAGTCTAGAATACAGACGTGTTCTTCACGACTATATTGTAATTAAATGTGGTTGTAAATTTAAGTGAGGTATAATTAATACATGTATTAGTTATGTGTCATATTCAGTAGTATTATTATACATAGTAATCACGGTATTAACAATATAAGTATTATTCCTACTCCCGTACACTCTATTTAGTACATTACCCTATTCATTTAAAACAACAATCCAACACTCCATAAAAATAATGTCTATATATTTAATCTCAACATTACTAGTTCCAACACGACTAATACATTCAATTCCATACTATTTTTATACAACCTACTAAGAGGTTCTAGTTGTGAATAAGTTGACAAGTTATATATGTAATGAATTTGACTATTGGCTAGCTACTACTTCATTTGTCCTAATTTATTTGATACTATTTGGATTTTGAAAAGTAAAACTTTTTAATATTCACCCTGAATTCAAATATAGAATCATTAAAAATTTGAATTCAAAATATATCTCTGAACATTTATAATTTTACTTATTTTGATATACTGTAATTTATAACAACAACAACAACAAACCCAGTGTATTCCCACTTAGTGGGGTCTGGGGGGTAAGATGTACGCAGTCCATACCTCTACCTCTGATGAAGTAGAAAGGCTGTTTCCGAAAGACCCCCGGCGATATACTGTAATTTATATTTGAATGATATTGTTTTGATTTTAATTTGATTTGAAAATAGTAAGACTAATTTTAATTCTAAAATAGTAATAAAAAAATCGGGGATATACTTTTTCCCAATTTTATTGTGTGTATGAAATACTTAGAATAAACAATAAAAATTCCAACACTTTACTACCTAATTACTCTCTCTCCCTACTTTTATAATAATTACATAAAATCTCAGATATGATATATTAGTTTATGATACATTAATAAATCTTTAATTATGATTAAAAACGGAAAGAAACGGTAATTAAGCCTACAGTTGAACAACTAATGCGCTTAATTAAAGAAATTACTGTTTAAATTACCTAATATACGCTATTTAATAACTTATGATAATAATTATCATAAGTTTTCCTATTATGTAAAAAATTATGATATATTGTATTATGATAACAATCTCATTTAATAACATTGAGTTCATGATACACTACAATTCATGACACATTACTTTTATTTGTGGTTACTAATATATTATTATATTTTTTGCTTAATACTTTATATGTGTAAAAATTATCTGACACATTGTATTAAAAGCTAAATATCTTATGATATATTACGTTATATGCAAATACAATAATATTATATCTACTATTGTCTTGTTAATTTAAGTTTCTGATACATCAAATTATTTTGGTTAAGATACATCACTGTAATTAAGTTTGCATTATACTTGACTTATTTTTGAAAATATCTGATACATTATATAATTTATATTAAGATATAAAACTACAATTAGCTTACATGATATATTGCTGAAGAGTAAAATATCTTTTGATGCATAATAGTCTAACAGATGGACGAAAATTAATTTATAGAAATTGTAATAAAAAGAATCAAAAGTTTTGCTTAAATATCATAGCCATTTTGTCCAAAAAAAATTGATATTTCAATCTATTTTTACGAAAATCAATGTCGTTCATACCATAATGAAATGGTGGAAATTAAAAAAAGAAAGTTAATGGTGGAAAGATAGAGTTGTTAGATCTAATTGAGTAGTAGATGAGAACATGATGGAAATTCAAAAGAAAGTTAATGGAAGTTGTAACTTGAATGTTGAAGTAGAAGATGAAGATGAGAACATGGTGGAAATTCAAAATGGGTGAGTTGAGAAAATCGTGGAATATATTTCCTGATTTTTGGGCTTGATTTACAACACAATAAGGGGATGGGATGAGTTTTTTTAGATGTATCTTAAAAGAGGCAATTATTTTGAGTAAAAAGGAATTTTTGTAATTAGTTTAGTTGAATGAGATTTTAAGTAATAATAGAAACTTAAGGTGTGGTTATAAGTAATTTATCCAAATATTTAAGAGAATATCAAGAAGTTGGATATGATTTTTACCAATTTTATTTTGTTGTGAAATAAAAGTTTTTAAAAGAAGGGAGAGAAAATGATGGTCTAGTGTAAACTAGACTTGCAATGTGAGTATAGTTAAAATAATTCTTTTAAAAGGTGGAAAAATGATGGTTTTAAGACGAAGGTATATGAAATATGATAAAGTTTCAGTTTTTTTTCACTCTATTCTTGCTTGAGATTGGGCACTTAAAAGCTATTGATGATAGTTTTTTCGGGAAAAAATTTATATATGTCATCGAATTATTAGAGATGACTCATTTATATAATGCGTTATAAGATACTCGTTAATGTCATCGCCCTTAAAATTTTGACTCATCTATACCATTATCGTTACAGAATGGTCCATTCGTGCCATTATTTTATAACGATGATTTTACAAAGTCAATTTTGCCACGCGACCTCACATTGGAAGTTCAGGTCATCAAATGCAAATCCACTAATATTACTTCAAATTAAAATGAAAAATTAGACCTATTAAAATGAAATCCGACAAAATTAATGGGTCTGATTTTTATTTTCTGAGTATGATTTTATTTTAACGGTATAGATTATATTTTATTTTAATGGGTTTAATTTTATTTTTTTTTAAGTAACATTAATTGACGTGAATTTGGTGATGGACCTGTAATAAGAGGCCACATGACAAAAATAATTTTTTAAAACTACCGGTATAAAGTAATGACACGAATAAACCTTTCTATAACGACAGTGGCATAAATAAGCCAAACTATTAAAGGTGGTGGCATAGATAGGCTAAACCGATGACATAGATGAGTCATTTCTAATATTTTAATAGCATATTTGAGCATTTTCTGTAGTTTTTTTTTGTCATGTCACACTTTAGTGGATAATTAATCACCTCAAAAAAGAAAAGAGGGTAAAAAAATTCGTACAAAGTTAAAATGTTTAATCAAATTCTATAGATAAATTTAGAAACAACTTATTTTTTTCCCAATTTAAAAGGATTTTTGAAATATTTCTCATATATTTTTTTTGCAGGCTGCTAAAAAATTTCGCTTAAAAAAGAGAAATTTTAATTTCTTTGTATAAAATTTAAATTAATTTCTTTGAAAGAGAACTTAAGAGAAAATAAGTTAAATTATAATTTTTTTTCATTGATGATGAATAAGCCAAAAGATTATGATCAAATACTAAAACAAAATAAACTTAATATTGCAAATTACTAAAGAAGTTACCTATATAAAATAAAATATGAATGAATATTTACAAACTTATCCCTATTTTTTTTATGATTATCAAGTTGTATTTCAATTTTCAAATAAAGTAAAAAAAATTAATGTCTAGTAAAGTCAATGGATTTTCTTTTCTTACTAGTAGAAAATCTGGAATGAAAAGAAAGAGTTTATATTGCATAAATCTATTTAGATATAGTATTTCCTTAATTACATACATTAATTATATGTCCATATCTTCTATCAAAGTAGAATCAAACTTTAGAAAATGTTTCATTTCACACTCGTATAATTGGTTATGGAAATAAAATCACACCTTTTCCCTTATTCCTTTTTTTTTTTTTTTTTTTTACTGAACTAACCTATATTAGTCTCTTGACATACAGTTTGTTACCTGTAAAATGGTAACAAAATCACACGTTCTCCCCTATTGCAATTTTTTTAATGAATGAATTCCAATAATTATGATATAATATGTTACCTACAAAATGGTACTCCCGCCGCTCCTTTTTAATTGCCTTTTTTTTTTAGAATCAAACAATACAAACTTTGATCAACATTTAAAGATGTATTTCTTAATCAAATTAAACAAAGAAAATTATAATTTGTATTTTATAGTATTTTTCATGTAACTTTTGAATATCTAAATTTAAATTTAAAAAAATTGAATTAATCCAATATATTTTAGCTTTAAAATTTAGTCAAATTGACTTATGAAAAATGAGGGGAGCAATTAAAAAGGAATGAAAGGACTAATAAAATCAACTTTCTTCCATATACATATATATTACAAATATTTAAATTAATGAATTCTCATAATTAATTTAGGCATACATTTTGATACCTATAAAATGGAACTAAACATTTGTCTCCTCTACATTTCTCGTCATTCTCCCAAATCGTAGCCATGGAGATTAATGCTAATCTAATCCCTACGTTAATTCTTCTATCTTTCTTTCATCTTTCTTTTGTTTGTTGTCGTAAAAGTGTAAATGGCTTCACCCTCGATCTTATCCATAATGATTCTCCTCGTTCACCTTTTCACAACCCATCAAGCACTCCATATGAACGCTTTCAAAATGCCTTCCATCGGTCATTATCCCGAGCTTCCTTCTTTAACAAAATAGGTGTTAATTCAATCCAATCGACTGTTATTCCAACCCGAGGTGAATTCCTCATGAAAATCTCAGTTGGAACTCCCCCAGTAGATACTCTTGTCATTGTTGACACTGGCAGTGACTTGACATGGACACAATGCAAGCCTTGTGTTAAGTGCTTCAAACAAGTGATACCAATTTTCAATCCAAAAAGTAGCTCATCTTATAAAACTGTTAGTTGTACCGATAAACTTTGTAGAGAAGTAAGTAAACCTATCAAATGTACAAAGAATGTATGTAATTATGTAGTGAATTATGGTGATCAATCCCATACTTCTGGTGATCTTTCAATTGAAACTTTCAGATTTGCTTCTACTTCTGGTAAAGATGTTTCAATTCCTAACATTGTGTTTGGTTGTGGACATCAAAATGCTGGCACATTCAATAATGCAACTTCTGGCATCATAGGCTTAGGTGGTGGCAATGTCTCAATTGTCAACCAAATGCATCAAGAAATCAAAGGGAAATTCTCTTATTGTTTGATCCCATTGGCAATATCGTCGTCAAATCCTAATGTAACTAGTCACATCAACTTTGGTGACAATGCTATTGTATCTGGTCCTGGCGTCGTTTCAACTCCCTTATTTAGAAATCCGATGCAACCTACGTTCTATTTTCTAAATTTGAAAGCTGTTAGCGTTGGGAGCAACAGGGTGAAATATCAATCATCTCCGATTTCTCCTCCTGCTGGTGATGGTGATCATGGTAACATCATAATAGATTCTGGCACGGTTCTAACGTTTATACCTGACGCTTTTTACTTGAATTTGGGATCACTGTTGATGCGTTCGGTCAATGCTACTAGGAAGGACGATCCTTCAGGGACTTTTACTGTGTGTTACGAACCTAATGAGAATGGTACTATCAATGTTCCAAAGATTGTTGCACATTTTACAGATGCGGATTTAGAGTTATCACCTACGAGCGTTTTTGCAAAAGTGGCGGATGATTTAGTTTGTCTGACTATAGTGCCAGGAAATCAAGTTGCTATTTTTGGAAATTTGTTACAATCCAATTTCCTAATTGGATATGATCTTGTGGCTAACAAAGTGTCCTTTAAGCCTACAGATTGCACCAAGCAATAATGTTGTTAGAAGTAATTCAAATTTTATTGATCAATTCTTTATTGCTTATATTTTCTTGTCTCTAATGCTTAACAATGGATGATCACATTTTTATTATGTGTTATAATGAAGGAAAATGAAATCATAAAGTGACAAGTTTACAAAATCCCTAGATAATCTTGTTGTAATTTAGCGTATTGAATCTACCTCTAGTCAAAACGGATTTGACCCATATTGACGGCTCTATCCTTAAGTAATGTATGGTAATAAATGGTAAAGGGCAATTAAGGAAATTAAAAAGTGATCCAGTACAATTTAAGGTTTGTTCTTATTTGATTTGAAGTGAAATTAATAGTTTTTTTCAAAAAAAGGGGTGGGGGGTGTGGGGGTGGGGTGGGGGAGGGGTTGCAAATATACAACATACTGACTAAATTGTCACAGTATACCCTACTAATGGTGATTACAAATATTTGAATATTGTAGTTTTATTTGTGTCATGTCCCAAAACAATTTTTAGACGTGACTGGCACCCGCTAACACCACTTGTCTGGAGAACCAATCTTCCTTATACTTTATCGAAAAATAAACTTTAAGATAAGATATATGCAACTTCAACGCATCAATAAATAGTGAAAATTAGTTCAACAAAAATTCCATAGTCAAACTATAAATTCAACAATTACTCGAGAACTAATTCTTCGTCCCAAATCTCACACTAAGACCATGGAGCATCAAAAATAAAGTCACATGAGTTCAACCTTCGAGCATGCAAACTCAATGAAAAGAAACATAAACTAGATAGCTAAAGCTAAAACGAAAGCCTCCACGAACAATACAAAGGTTCACCTTGATAACAGAATCCTTACGAAGAAAATGTCAACCACTAATTTCACGTTCCGCGATAGTATCTGCAGACATGCAAGTAAGGAGTGAGCTATATATAAAATATAACCTAGTAAGATCATCGGCTCGCTAATTTAAGTACTTTTGGGACAAGTATTAGAAAATACAACAACACCAAGAACATAAAGTTATTACACACAGAAAGTATATCATAATAAGGTGACCAACGAGGCCCAACAATCCTTTATCAAGAACCATATATATACCTCCATACAAAGCACTTATCATAACTTGTAATTAAAGTAATTAGTCAACACCAAAAGTTTTGGACAACTTACACAGTACACCACATATATCAAGAGTATACACAATACTCATGGAAGCATACACAATGTTCCAAATAAAATCAACAAGCATACATAATGTTCAAGGGAAGTATACACAATGTCCTATATTAAATAAACAAGCATAGACAATGCTCAAGGAAAGCATACACAACGCCCTAATGAAAGTAAGAAGCGTAAACAATGCCCGAATCTCACAGTACACAATCATATAACATCTCAAAATAATTTATAACAGGAGAATTGATATTCTTAAACATAAAGTATATACGATTGGCCTTGAAGGCCACCGATTCTGCCAAGTACACACTCGTCCCAACACATGAACCGGGCAGATAAAAATATAATTTTTAAAATAAATTTGAAAAGCAAGCACTCAAAGCTTAGAGTCTCACTTATCTCGCTAATGACAAATTCTCCAACTTTGCAATGTGTAGAACACCAAACAGCAATGACCAATGGAATCAATCTAAATAAAAATATTAAAAAACAATATCAATTATGCTATTCGGGATCAAGTCTCAATATCCTTAACTTTTAAGTTTAGGGTTAAGTCTTAATATCTCACACGTTAACCCATTAATTATGAGTAAAAAAAATAAATCTAAAATTCACGATTGAAACTTAATAGATGAAAATTCATCCAACATATTAGCACTCGGGACCCTAAAATAGTACTCACCTGTGTACAACTAAAAGCAACCCAAAGCCCTAAGGTTTTGCTGTACACGATCATATAGCTTGCTATATGAACAGAATTGTAACTACAACCTTTCTATTCATTAAAGTGCTAAATAATCATTAATCCAGTGATTAGAATTTATTTGGACCAATCATTGAGAGGAATCTTAACAACATAAAAGAATTCACCCTAACAATTTCCGTACACGCTACTTACTTCCAAAATAATACTTATATGCTAATGTAATGTTAATTGATAATACCTGCAATTTTGACAGCCATCAACGGTGCTCAAAAATCTTTATTTTCGCCTTTCGACTCTCCCAAATTTCACCATAAGTTTCTTATTTTTTTTCTTTCTAGCAATAAAGGGATTAAAAATGCCCTAGTATTCTACTCCTATAATTGAAATTTTTGAAAAACTGAATAAGGGAGAGAGTTTTGGCTTCTGGTTTGCCCACTTTAATTATATTAATTAATAATAATAATAATGAATAAATTACCCACCTACCCCTCATTAAAAATCTGGATTATTACAATTTGAATGTTCTTTCTTTAATTTGAATGTCCTATTTGTAAATTTGAATATTGTAGTTTTTATTTGAATATTCTTGTTTTGATTTGAATATTTTATTGAATACTAATTTAAACATTGTAGTTTATTTAAACATTTTTGTCTTATTTTGAATATCTTTCAATACTACGTGATTTCAGCATTGTAATTCTTATTGGAATATTGTTGTTTTTTTTGGTATCTTGTATAATTCTACATGATTTGAATACTACAGTTCTTATCTTTATATTTTTACTTAGTTTGATATACTCATATTTGTATTTGAATGGAGTTGTTTTGATTTTTGTTTGATTTTAATATGGTAGGACTAAATTTAATTTTAAATGTGGAACAAAAATGGGGATATACATTTTTCCAATTTTATTATGCATGAAAATTTTGAGCAAACCACTAAGTAAATGAGGAACAAAAATGGGGATAACAATTGGGATTATAAATTTTCAGTTTAGGGGTAGTATGGGATCCATAGTCGGAGAGAAAATCACCCGTTTGATTGAACATGCTGCCCATCAAATTTTACCTCTTATTATAGTATGTGCTTTTGGGGGGTGCGCATGCAGGAAGGAAGTTTGAGCTTGATGCAAATGTCTATCAAATTGAGTCTGTAATCATGAGTCATTCTAATTATAGTGGAGTCTGAGAAAACCTGTGAGCACAGATGATGATTTTCTTGCCTTGAGCAAGGAAATTTCCAGGTTAAAATCGTTTGTGTTCATTTACTTTCAGTAATTTGTTGTACTTTTGTTTTACTATCATATATTATCTCCCAAAGACCTGGTCCCTCAGCAGTGGTGGACTCCTACATTTCAACAGATAGGAAATCACCTGGAAATCTGTCATACCTTGATTTGGTGCAACATGGTATAACTTATAATAGCAAGAGAAATTTCATTAGCCCAAATTCATTTGATCCTTCAGTAGGTGGTATGGTGGTTACTAAGTTGGGAAGGCCTTGGTTGATATGGAATGTGAGAGAAATAAATAAGCCTCTCACACAAAGGGATATGGGGTTTTATCTGAATGAGCATCAAATAAATCTAGCAGGCTTGCTAGAAACCAAGGTTAAAGAATCTAAAGTCAAGATAGTCTAGATATATATAGTATGGAAGGAAAAGAAGGTATATATTGAATAAATCTGTATAGATATAGTATTTCCTTAATTCCATAATTATATTTCCATATCTTCAATGGAAAGTAAAATTCAAACTTTAGAAAATGTTGCATTTCACACTCTTGTATAATTTGTTATGGTAATAAAATCACACCTTTTCCCTTATTCCCCCTTTTTTTTTTTATAACTTAATAAATTCCTATATTAGTCTCTTGGCATACATTTCGTTATCTATAAAATGCTACTAAACATTGACTCCTCTACATATTTCTCATCATCCTTACCTTAGCCATGGAGATTAATGCTAAAGCTTTCACTCTTATCCCTATGCTATTTGTTAGTTTCCAGAGAGTGAAGAACATAAGAAACTTATTTTACTTGTTGATGAACAAGTGGAACATAAGTTTGATAAGTTTAACAGAGAGAGAGATTGATAAAAGAAAAAACATATATCTTTATTGCAGATTTAAACTTATTTATAGGTTACATTCATAACTGAAACTAAATAACTAACTCCTAAGGATAAGGATAACAACTACAGATAAGATAGAAACCAAAACCAAATAACTGCTTATAGATAACTTAGAAACATGACTGTTGCAGCACCTATATTGCAGCACTTATGCATTTTTCTAACACTCCTCCTTGCTTTAAGAGCTGCAAACTCCAAGTTTATTCTTGAGAAGTTGGAATTTGCTTCCAGGTAAAGTCTTGGTGAAGATATTAGCCAGCTGCTCCTCGGTGTTTCAATAGAGCAGAATCACATCACCAGATTTTTGCACTTTCCTCAAGAAGAAAAGCTTGATATTGAAGTGTTTCGTTTTGGCATGAAATATTGTGAGAAATTGCTATCGCAGATTGGTTGTCCACAAATACTTCAGTTCCTTTTGTTTGATTCATATGCAGATCGGCAAATATTTTCCTCAACCACAGAGCTTGATTCGTTGCTGCTGTTGCAGCCACAAATTTTGCCTTTGCAGTGGATTGCGCCACAATATCCTGCTTCTTTGAGCACCATGAAAATATTCCGGAGCCAAGACTAAAGCAATATCCAAATGTGCTCTTCATGCCATCCACTGATCCAGCCCAATCACTATCAAAATACCCAAGTAGTTTCAGATTTGGATTTTTTTGAAACTTGACACCATAATCAATGGTTCCTTTGATGTATCTGATTACTCTTTTTGCTGCTTTTGGATGCAGCTCACTAGCAAAATGCATGAACCTCGATAAAATGCTTACAACATACCAAAATATCAGGTCTTGTAGCGGTGAGATACATCAAACAGCCGACTAAGCCTCTGAAGTATGTTTCCTCCACTTTTTCTGCTCCATCATTCTTGCTTAGTTTCTCTTTCTGGTTCATAGGAGTACTCATCTCCTTGCAATCTTCCATGTTGAACTTCTTGAGAATTTCCTTAGCATATTTCTTCTAGCAAATGAAAACTTCATTCTGTCCCTGTTTGATTTTCATTCCAAGAAAATAGGACATTAGACCAAGATCAGTCATCTCAAAGGCTCGCATCATTTCTTGCTTGAAATCTTCAATATTCTTTGTATAGCTCCCTGTAACTAGTACATCATCAACATATATAGACACAATAAGAATAATAATGCCATTATGCTTAACATAAAGTGTAGATTCTGATAGACTCTTTTCAAAGCCTAACCCAAGCAAATGATCATCTATTCGACCATACCAAGCCCTTGGTGCCTGTTTAAGTCCATAAAGCGTCTTTCTTAGCCTGTAAACTTTATCCTCTTTTCCTTTTGTCACAAAGCCTTTGGGTTGATCAACATAAATTTCTTCCTGGAGAAAACCATTAAGAAATGCCGAATTGACATCCATCTGATACACTTTCCAGCCCAATTACGCAGCAAGAGCAAGAAGTAACCTGATCGTGTCAAGCCTAGCCACTGGTGCAAATGTATCAAAGTAATCCACACAAAAAATTTGAGCATATCCCTCAACGACAAGCCTTGCTTTATTCTTGTTGACTGAACCATCAACATTTAACTTTGTTCTGAAGACCCATTTCAACCCAATTACTTTTCTGTCTTTAGGTTGATTAATAAGCTCCCAAGTCATGTTCTCAATCATAAACAACTCCTCTTTAATTGCAACCACCTAATTTTTATCATTTTTAGCTTCAATGTACCCAATAGGTTTACATACTGCCATATTACATCTCTGATATGTATCAGTAAGTAGTTGAGTACCTTTAATCGGTGAATGATCCACCACTTCATCTTGCGATGAGAGTGATATTTGTTTTTTAGGAACTTTGGTAGGAAACTTTTCTGCTGAGTCCGAAGAGTTTAGGACAGATTTCTTTGAGTCTTCCCAACACCATTCTTCATTCTCCATAAAATACATATCTTTATGGAAGATTATATTTTCAGTTTGCGGTTGGAAGACTTTATACGCCTTTGAAACTGCACTGTATCCAATAAAAATACCCAGAACAGATTCCTTATCTAGCTTGTCTTGTTTAACTTGAGGAACATAGGAAAAACAGAGACAACCAAACACTTTAAGGAAGTTTAATGATGGTTTGAACCCATACCAAGCTTCAAAATGAGTTCGACCTTTCACTGCCTTTATGGGAATCCTGTTTTGGAGAAAAACTGATGTATTTACTGCTTCTGCCCAAAATTTCTTTGGCAAGTTCTTCTCGTGCAACATGCATTTGGTCATCTCCATTATGTATCTGTTTCTTCTTTCACTTACTCCATTTTGTTGAGGAGTATACGGAGTAGTAAGCTGATGATGAATCCCTGCTTCCTCACATAAAATGTTGAATTGTTGAGAAGTGTATTCCTTTCCATTATTTGTTCGTATGGACTGAATTTTACAAGCAGCTTCATTTTCTACTTTTGCTTTGAACTTCCGAAAGACATTAACAGCCTCTGACTTATGCTTGAGAAAGTAAATTCAACACATATGAGTTAGTTCATCAACAAAAATGATGTAGTAAAGACTACCTTTTAGTGAGAAAGTCCTTTAACGTCCTACTATATCGGTATGAATTAGTTGCAATTTCCTTGACGCGCTCCAAGTTGTCTTTGGAAATGAAAGTCTGCTTTGTTTCCCATATTGACACGCAAGGCAATTTGAAGAATTCACTTCTAAAACAGGTAGGTCCTCGACTATTTCTGCCTTTTGCATTTTAAGCAACCCTTCATAGTGATAATGTCCGAGTCTTTTGTGCCATACTTCTGCAACATTTTCTTTGGCTGAAAAAATCACATGCTCCTCCTCAAACATTTCTTGATCTGATCCATCCTTGATCAAGCAATGTTTATCTTCAAAATTTAAGTTGAAGCCATTTTCCATCAATTGACCAACACTAAGTAAGTTTTGATCTATTTCAGGTACATAAAGCACTTCAGAAATTATTTTTGTACCTGAGTGACTTGGAATAGCAACCGTTCCTTTTCCTTATATAGGAATATATTCACCATTACCTATCTTGACTTTAGTAATGGTCGTAGGCTTCAATTCCTTGAAGAGATCCTTGTCGTTTGTCATGTGATTAGTACATCCACTATCAATCAACCAACACTCACTTGATGATTTACTTGAAAAACATGTAGCAACAAAGAGTTGATCTTCCTCCTCTCCATCCACGATTTGAGCATCTGCTTTTTATTGCTGATTATTGTTCTTGCAAATGACTGCTTCATGCTTACGTTGATTGCATTTACTACACTTAGCATCCGGCCTTCTCCAATACTTGTATGGTGGATGGCCTTTTTTGTTACAATGCTTACATGGAGGAAAACTTTTCTTTTTGTTTCCAGTTTTTCTTGTTGTAGAACCTGCTGGAGCGCTTTCATAATTCTTCTTCTTCTTCTTCTTTTTATTTTTTCCTCCATCTTGAGGCTTGGAAAACAATGCTCCCTCAGTATTTCCTTCATCTCTCATAACCTTTCGTTGTTCTTGAGCCTGTAAAGCATTCAACAACTCCGCCAAAGTGATCTTGGACAGATCCTTGGTGTTTTCCAAAGTAGTTATGGTTACTTCAAATCTTTTCGGCACAGTTACCAGAATTTTTCAACAATACGAGAATCATTAAACACGGAACCAAGCAATCTTACTCTGTTTGCTACGTTTAGGAGCCTTTCAGAGTAATCTTTTATGGTTTCGGTTTCTTTCATCTTCTGCATCTTGAAATCTCTTATAAGATTCAAAACATGTATACCTCTAATCCTCTCATCCCCTTTATATTCTGACTTAAGATAATCCCATATGTCTTTGGCTGACTTTAGAGATATAATTCGAGTGAAAATTGAAGAAGATACTGCTGAAAATAGACAGGCTTTTGCCTTTGATTTTCTGGTTTTCCTGTCTTTATGGTTCTTGATCTAGGCCATAGTTGGATTGTTAGGCAATGGAGGAATTTCATAATCCTCTTCAACTGCCTCCCACATATCCATAGCATCTATATAAGTTTCCATCCTTACAGCCCAAATCTGATAGTTATCACTATCAAAAACAGGTGGTGCCATAGTTGAAAAACTTGATTCTGCTTCCATGCTTCAGAAATTTGTCTTGTTTCAGTTATTACTTGTATGAAACACCCACAGATCCCTCAAGAAATAAGGGTTTTGATACCAATTGTTAGTTTCCAGAGAGTGAAGAACATAAGAAACTTATTTTACTTGTTGATGAACAAGTGGAACATAAGTTTGATAAGTTTAACAGAGAGAGATTGATAAAAGCAAAAACATATATCTTTATTGCAGATTTAAGCTTATTTATAGGTTACATTCATAACTGAAACTAAATAACTAACTCCTAAGGATAAGGATAACAACTACAGATAAGATAGAAACCAAAGAAATGCTTATAGATAACTTAGAAATATGACTGTTGCAGCACTTATGCATTTTTCTAACACTATTTCTTCTATCTTTCTTTCATCTTTCTTTGGGTTCTTCTCGTAAAAGTGTATCTGGCTTCACTCTCGATCTTATCCACCACGGTTCTCTTCTTTCACCTTTTCACAACCCATCAAACACTCTATCTGAACGCCTTCAAAATGCCTTCGACCGGTCTTTCTCCCGGGCTTCTTTCTTGAAGGAAAAAAGTGATAATTCAATCCAAACGACTGTTATTCCAAAGAGAGGTGAATTCCTCATGAAAATCTCAATTGGAACTCCCCCTGTAGACACTCTTGTCATTGTTGACACTGGCAGTGACTTGACATGGACACAATGTGAGCCTTGTGTTGATTGCTTCAAACAATTGATACCGATTTTCAATCCCAAAAATAGCTCTTCTTATAAAACTATTGGTTGTGAAAATAAAATTTGTGATCGAGAAGAAGGATTTCTCACATGTAATGATAAGAATAATACATGTATTTATGAAGTTTATAAGGACCAATCCCACACTATTGAAACTTTCAGATTTGCTTCTACTTCTGGTAAAAATGTTTCAATTCCAGACATTGCCTTTGGTTGTGGACGTTCCAATGGTGGCATGTTCATTAATGCCACGTCTGGCTTCATTGGCTTAGGTCGTGGCAATCTCTCAATTGTCAACCAAATGCATCAAGAAATCAAAGGGAAATTCTCTTATTGTTTGATCCCATTTGAAATATCGTCAACTAATCCCAATGCAACTAGTCACATCAACTTTGGTGACAATGCAGTTGTATCTAGTCCTGGTGTCGTTTCAACTCCCTTGTTTACAAAGGTAGAGTCTACGTTGTATAGACTAAATTTGACAGCTATTAGCCTCGGGAACAAGAGGGTAGAATACATATTTTCTGAAAGTAGTGGTAATCATCAAGGTAACACTATAATAGATTCTGGCACGGCGTTAACATTTATACCTGACTTCTTTTATGCCAGTTTGGAAATATTGTTGATTCATTCGATCAATGCTACTAGAAAGGACGATCCATCAGGGGCTTTTAATTTGTGTTACGAGCCTAAGGAGAATGGCACTATCGATGTTCCAAAGATTGTTGCTCATTTTACAAATGCGGATTTAGAGTTATCACCTACCAGCGTTTTTGCAAAAGTGGCGGATGATTTAGTTTGTTTGACAATAATGGCATCAAATGACGAAAATTCTATCTTTGGAAATTTGTTACAATCCAGTTTCCTAATTGGATTTGATCTTGTGGCCAACACAGTGTCCTTTAAGCCTACAGATTGCACTTATAAGCACTAATGTTTTATGTAGTAATTCAAATTTTATTGATCAATTCTTGATGTCTTATATTTACTTTTATCTGATGCTTGCCAATTGAGATCATATTTTTATTATGGGTTCAATGAAGGAAAATGAAATCAAGAAGTGTTCCACTGCTAAGGCAACAGTGAATTTCTTGGTCCAATTATTATACCAAAAGTTGATATTACCTCTACCAACTTTAACATGCTGGGCCATCTCAATAAGATTGGGCCTAATGCCAAACTCTAGAGAGAAACCCAAAATTTTTTCTTTAGAAGAAAATAAAAATGCTGCAGATATATATTTAGTTAAAATATACTTTTCCAAGCTTTCTAAATTGTTAATTACATTTTTGTAATCGATTCGCTTTCTAATAGTTCCTTCAAAATTGATAAGATAGCTAATCTTGGTTCAAGAATTTGATGAGGTAAGGTAACGACATTGAAATGGTGTTGGCTGTCGGGTACGAAGTCGATAGGATGTCATGTGGAAGCTGATAGTTACACCATATAGAGGCCATAATTCAGATGACAAAGAAAAATATATTAAAAAATTATACTATTAATATGATTTGGCCGATTGCCCTACATATTATGAAAACTATTATTTAAAACATAAAAATTGTTGAAAGAAAAATCTCCCCCTAATTAACACTCTTTAATAACACTACATTGTAGATGCTATTGCATTATGATGTGGGAAGAGAGACGTTCAATTTATAGAGGCACAAAATACTTCCTCCAAGAAAGAAGTTATCCAAATATAAAAGAGAATTATGTTTCCTTTTATAAAAAGTAAAAATAATTATGGTAATATAGTTGCTTTCCTGTCAAGAAAAAGTACAACTCAAATTTGGTAAGAAAATTTGATACAAGCTTAAACTTACAACAAGGAATCAAGAGAACAACAAGAAAAACATCACTAGAGAATCAAAGGCCCCACTCGGCTTCTCTAGGTTTTCAAGGCAACAACAACAATTTTCAACAAGATAGATAAATAACACAAGACTGCAATAATTATAGTGAATCGAAAGAGCCCCACACGGCTTCACTATATCAAGCTACAAACAACAAGATTACAAAATGATGGATAGTAATTTGACAAAAAATATCCTAAAATCTAAGAACCCTAACATGATGATTAGGACCCTAAGACTAAAAGACATTTACACCAAATTCTTACTTGAATCAAGAGGAGCTCATGACCCTCAAGACCCCAAGTTTCTAGCCAAAGAACAACAAAAGTGTTACTATACTTAGTTGTCTAGTTTTGGGTTCACTCTCAAGAATAAGAGAGAGAAGTTCTCAAATATTACAAGACTTGTGTAGTGAAAATATCAATAATGAACTAAGTCCAAGAAATAGTCCTATTATTGTTTGTTTATAGTACTCCACAAAATAAAAGGAAAATGACCATTCTAACCTTTGTCTTGTGTGGCTTTGGGGTGTAATTAAAAAAAGTGTTACTACACTTTTTGGAGTGTAATAAACTTACACTTCAAAGCCCCTTTTCATACTTCAAAACATAAAATTCCTTAGATGAATTAATTATACACTCACACACGGCCATTTGCATGAACATGACTTGGTGTTTTTGTAACTCCCGAGCTTGGCTGCGGGTGAATGGTCTTGAGCTAGTTGTACTTGTATCATCCTTTCCATATTGAAGGAAATTTGTATCCTCAACCGTGGAAATAGGAGGGAGGTCACATATATTGAAGGTGTTGTGCACTTGATATTTCAGAGGAAGGTCAATTTTGTAGGCATTATCATTGATTCTTTCAAGTACTTGAAAGGGACCATCACCCCTCGACATCAACTTGGTTTTCCTTTGTGAAGGAAAATGGTCTTTTCTAAAGTGCACCCAAACCCAATCACCCGGTTCAAGAATAAGGTTTCTTCTCCCATTGTTTGCTCTCTTGGCAATCTCTTGATTTTTCTTCTCAAGCTTTTGCCTCACTTTCTCATGCAATTTCTTCATGGCTTCGGCCTTCTTGCTTCCATATAAGATAATCATAAAATCACTTGGTAAAGGAGTTGAATCCAAAGGGGTGAGGGGGTTGATGCCGTATACACACTCAAAGGGAGTCATTCCCGACTTGAGTGTATAACCCGATTGAATGCAAATTCCACCAAAGGTAGGTGGTCTTCCCATGAAGTCATTTTGCCTTTAACCATTGATCGTAATATAGAACCCAAAGTCCTATTTACAACCTCGGTTGGCCATCGTTTTGTGGGTGGCAAGATGTAGAGAATAGCAATCTAGTGCCAAGCCTACCCCACAATGACTTCCAAAAGTGACTAAGGAACTTAGAGTCCCTATCACTTACAATGGTCCTCGGAACACCATGCAATTTGACAATATTTTCAACAAATAAAGACGCCACACTTGATGCATCTTCACTTTTTGAACAAGGAATGAAGTGTGCCATCTTAGAAAACCAATCAACCACTACAAAAATGCTATCCCTACCTCATATAGTCCTCGGTAATCCTAACACAAAATCCATAGATATATCAAGCCAAGGACATAAAAGAGTGGAAAACGGGGTATACAACCCGTGAGGGAGGAGCCGAAACTTGGCTCCCTTGCAATCTAAACATTGGCCGTAAATCCTAGCTACATCCTTGTGTATTCTAGGCTAATAGAATTGCCCCTCCAATATCTCGAGGGTCTTGTAATCCCAAAATGACCCATTAGACCGCCATCGTGTGCTTCCCTGACAAACAACTCTCTCCAAGAGCTAGAAGGTACATACAATTGTCTACCTTTAAATAAGTAACCATCAAATTTGGCATAGGGATTTGAACCCCTATCCGAAACCCGCTTTTCCCTACCCAATTCTTCGTATTCCCTAAAGATAAGAGCAAAGTGAGGGTCCTCGGGATACAATGCCTTTAGGCTCTCGAAACCCATTAACTTTGAAGACAAAGTGGACACAAGTACATGTTTTCTAGACAAGGCATCGACAACCACATTGTCCTTACCCTTCTTGTATTGAATAACATAAGGAAAGGTTTCAAGAAATTCAATCCATTTGGCATGCCACCGGTTAAGCTTGTCTTGTGCCCGTAGATGCTTCAAGGATTCATGATCCATTCGAATCACGAATTCTTTAGTCCACAAATAATGTTGCCAAGTGGCCAAGGGTCTAATCAAGGCATGCGACTCTAAATCGTACGTAGAGTAGTTTAGAGTTGATCCTTTGAGCTTTTCGCTAAAATAGGCAATAGGCTTTAGTTCTTGCATTAAAACTGCGCCTATGCGAACTTTGCTAGCATCACATTCGACCTCAAAAGTCTTGTCAAAATTCAGCAATTGTAGCAAAGGGGCTGAGATGAGCATAACTTTTAAGTCCTCGAAGGTCTTAGCTTGTTCGTCTCCCCACTTGAAAGGCCGATCCTTTTTAATCACTTCGGTCAAGGGGGCGGCAATGGTGCCAAATCCTTTGAAAAAATGTCTATAAAAACTAGCCAACCTGTGGAAGCTTCTCACTTCTCCTACAGTTTTGGGAGTTGGCCAATTTTTAATAGCATCAATCTTAGATTCATCCACTTCGACCCCTCTTGAGCTCACCACAAACCCAAGAAATACAACCTCATGGACACCAAAAGAACACTTTTCTAGATTAGCATATAACTTCTCCTTTCGGAGGACATCAAACACATATTGCAAATATTTTACATGCTCATCTAAGGACTTACTATACACCAACACTTCATCGAAGTAAAAAACAACAAACTTTACAGTAAATGGCTTCATCACATGATTCATTAGCCTCATAAAAGTACTTGGAGCATTTGTTATGCCGAATAGCATAACCATCCATTCATAGAGACCGAATTTAGTCTTGAAAGCGGTTTTTCATTTATCACCCGGTTGCATACGGATTTGGTGATAGCCATTCCTCAAATTAATTTTAGAAAACAAACATGAACCACTCAATTCATCAAGCATATCATTTATCCTAGGAATAGGGTGATGATATTTTACCGTTATCTTATTGATGGCTCTGCAATCAACGCACATACGCCAAGTCCCATCTTTCTTGGGAACTAGTAGCACCGGAACCGCACAAGGACTCATGCTCTCCTTGATGTACTCTTTGTTGAGAAGTTTCTCAACTTGGCATTGCAATTCCTTAGTATCCATCGGGTTGCTTATATAAGCTAGTTTGTTGGGCAATTGTGAGCCCGACACAAAATCAATTTGGTGCTCAATGTCGCGAAGTGGAGGCAATCCTTTCGAAAATTCCTTTGGGAAGACATCCTCATAATCCTGCAAAACATGAGAAATAGGAGGAGAAATAAAAACATTAGCGGGTTAGTATTAAAATAATGGGCCAAGAGGAGCATCAGAGTGTCCTCATCATCACCATGCTCTCGTGCCCCTTAGAATTTAGGGACCTCTCGGCTTCCCCTACTTCCTCACTCTCGGATTCCCCTCTTTTCCTCTCACTCTCAGCCTTCTTTCCCTTTTCCCTCAATTCCCACATCTTTTAGTGTAATTTATTTACTTAGGAAGGCAATAAGGGATGAAGAGCAACCTTTCGGCCATCCTTCTCAAGTGTATACTGATTGGACCTTCCATTATATTTGGTCGACCTATCGTATTGCCAAGGCCTTCGTAACAATAAGTGACAAGCTTGTATTGGTATCACATCGCAAAATACCTCATCATAGTAGTTGGTAACCTTAAAACATATCACATATTGCCTTGTGACCTTTAACTCGCCCCATTCATTCAACTATTGCAACTTGTAAGGACTAGTGTGAGGTGTAGTTAACAATTTCAAGAAGTTCACCATTGCAACACTAACCACATTCGCACAACTTCCACTATCTATTACCATAGTGCATAGACTTCCCTTCACAAGACATTTAGTATGGAATAAATTCTCCCATTGGCTAGGATCATCTATCGCCTTACTAATCATGGTACACTTCATTACAAAGTTTGGAATCACGCACTCCCCTTCTTGAGATAAGCATCCTCACAGTCATCATCATCATCATGTGCTCCCTCTTGGCCGTCTCTCAATCTTAAGGCTCGGCCTCACTCTCATCACCCTCAATACCCACTTCTTCTCTAAGAAAATACAACCTACCTTCCCTTACAATTACATTGCATCGGTTAGGGCAGTCATTGGCTTTATGCCCCCAACCTTGGCACTTGAAGCATTGGAACCCTTTAGGATTAGGATACTTGTAAATTTCTTGCCTCAGAGGGATTTTGTGGGCTGTTTTGGGATTGGGCAGCCTAGTAGTGGTGGGTTGATCCTTGTTTTTGTGCCAACCCGAAGAGGATTGAACCATATCCTTTCCCCTCGGCCAACCCGAGATTGATTGTCCCTTTGCTTTGAACAATGACCTCTCTCTAAGTTCCCTTTTAATCTCAAGAGTCGCTTGGAAAATACCTTCGACGGTATGAAACTTGTGAAGTGTCAAATGAGTGGAGATCTCTTTCTTCAACTACACTTGAACCAAATGATGTCATGGCTAATGTGTTCTCTACGATGATCAAGCTTCAACATAAGTTGTTGAAACTCATCATAATATGCCATCACACTTCGATTCCTTTGACGCAAGTTAAACAATCTAGCAAGCAACTCATGTCGATAACTCTCGGGAAGGTACCGTTGTCTTATTAGGTACCTCAACCAAAATCAAGGTGGTGGTTTCCCATCAGTCAAGTCATTGTTAAACCATTTGACGTATTCCCACCATGTGTTAGCATAGCCTTCAAAGTGAGTTATGATGTAACAACTCTTCTTCTCCTCTGAGATATCATTCACTTGGAACAATTTATCGCACGCCGACTCCCAAGAAAGATACACTTCAGGGTCACTTTTACCCTTAAATATAGGTAGGCTTAATTTGATGGTATTGATGCCTACGTCTCTCTCTTAGTGTCGGTTTCCCCTTTCTCCA
>NC_061111.1:247774766-247988213 GCF_002878395.1 Capsicum annuum | reverse complement strand
TATTGATGCCTACGTCTCTCTCTTAGTGTCGGTTTCCCCTTTCTCCATACCCTCGATATCTCCTTGGATCCATACGTCCTCCTCTTTCTCCTCCTTCCTCATGTAAGCATCATCAAAGTATCCATACCCTTCATAATCTTCTCTACCTTATTCCTCAAAATGGACGACATAGTTTTGGACATTTGGAACTTGATTTGGAGGAATTGGATTTTGTAGAGGTGGTGGTCTTCGATTTAGTGGAGCTTGGAAGAGAGGGTTTGGATTTAGTGGAAGTATTGGGCGTCCAAGTCCCTCTTGTGGAACTTGAGAATTTTGGGAATGGGTTGTTCTATTGGAGTCTCAGGTTAGGGGGTTATGGGTGGTTTGGCTTGCGGCATTTAGTAGAGCTAGGGAAGGATTTGGTAATTGAGGCCATGTTTCGGGAGTAATAGTAGCGGAGGAATTTCTATCATGTCCACTTGACGAAACATGTCAAGGAGTAGAAGGAGAGAGTTCCTTTGACTCTCCACTTGTTCTAACCTCCCACTAATAGTTGTCACTTCCCCCTTTATGGCTCCCACCTCCATACTCAACCTTTAAAGAGTTCGGGTCATAGCCTCAAGAGTAACCCTCATATTCTCCATTTCATTAGAATCCACGGTTTGAGACATGGTTCCATCTATTGTCAAGGTATTACCTACACAAACAACAAACAAGTTAGTCAAAAATCCCTCTCCTTACTCACACTCTTTCGGTTCACTCACACTCGGGCTCCACAAGTGTTGTAGATTGGCTAGTAACCCGTGAATCCTTAAGGTATGAGTATGCTCTTGTCTGGAATGGATTCTTGTTAGAAACTCAAAAAATTCTCATCGAACTAGATCCAAGAGTTACAACATATTCAAACGAAAAAAGCACACAAACAAACATTGACACGAACACTAAGCTTCAAAAGACTAATTAACAAGCTAGTAGGAATGTACTAGGTTGTCAATTAGTGTTCGAAGCAACAAATGAAACTAAGAAACAATAAAATAAAAATAAGAAATATAAAATTTGAACTCAAAATGTTGAACAGTAATTTAGTGATGTGGCAGTCCACTATTGGCCTCGGTTTTTTCAAAATTTTACTCTCCAATTTCAAGTCTTGACCAATCCATAATTTGGAAATGGTGGAATTGGTTAATGGAGGAAAATTTGATCTTGAAGCTTCTTTTTTTTTTTCAAGTTCAAAACAAGACTTGACCCTTTTGGTACTTTCTCCTTAAAATAAGGTCCTTAAATCAAGGAAAGTAGGTGAAAAGTGGTTGTCAAATTTTTTGAGTGATGTGATCAAGTCTTTCATCAACAAATACTACAACTTGGTGTTTCACCTTTTGTGGATCTAATGTTCACTTTTTGTTTTAACAAAGATGAAAAGGGTGAAGAACAACAAGAACACAATAACAACACCAAGAATAACCAACAACAACTAATAGCCAAAACAGTCCACCACAACAATAATGTTCAACAATGGACAGACAAGTTCAATTTCCCAATAACAACATCAATTTTTTAGAGCTCAAATCTAGATCGAATCAAAGTGTTTGTGAACAAGAGAGATAACACTAGAAACAAAACTTAAGTAAAAATATGGGCTGAGACACAACAAGAATATAATTTTCAGCCAGGAACACAACAACGGACAGATTTGACTGTTTCTGGAATTTTTCAGTTTTCAGTTTTTTTTTTTTGTAGTTTTCAAGTCCCAAGCCCAAGATTGATCTTGTTAGAACAAAATAAAAGATGAATTTGATACCAAATGATATAAGTTTAAACTTACAACAAGGAATCAAGAGAACAACAACAAGAACAACATAACTAGAGAATCAAAGGCCCCACTCGGCTTCTCTAGGTTTCCAAGGCAACAACAACAATTTTTAATAAGATAGATAAATAACACAAGATTGCAATAACTATAGTGAATCGAAAGAGCCCCACACGGCTTCACTATATCAAGATACAAACAACAAGATTACAAAATGATGGATAGTAATTTGACAAAAAATATCCTAAAATCTAAGAATCCTAACAAGATGATTAGGACTCTAAGATTAAAAGATATTTACACCAAATTCTTACTTGAATCAAGAGGAACTCATGACCCTCAAGATCCCAAGTTTCTAGCCAAAGACCAACAAAAGTGTTACTACACTTTGATGTCTAGTTTTGGGTTCACTCTCAAGAGCAAGAGAGAGAAGTTCTCAAATATTACAAGACTTGTGTAGTGAAAATATCAATAATGAACTAAGTTCAAGAAATAGCCCTATTATTTTCTGTTTATAGTACTCCACAAAATAAAAGAAAAATGACCATTCTATCCTTTGTCTTGTGTGGCTTTGGAGTGTAATTAAAAAAAGTGTTACTACACTTTTTGGAGTGTAATAAACTTACACTTCAAAGCCCCTCTTCATACTTCAAAACATAAAATCCCTTAGATGAATTAATTACACACTCACACACGGCCATTTGCATGAACATGACTTGAAGTTTTTGTAATTTCCGAGCTTGGCTACGTGTGAATGGTCTTGAGCTAGTTGTACTTGTATCAAAATTAGGGCGAAAACCCTAATAAATCTTCCTTTTTTGACTTGATCTGCCTTCTTCACATGTATCATTTTCGTTCTTCACATAATATTAATCACTGCTGCTTGTCATGATTTAAAATAAGTTTTAAAATATTATGACTAAAAATGAGTTAAAATTAATATTTTATTTTTATTTTTAAAGATGAAACAACAAGAATGTTGCAAATATGATTAAGCTTCTTCTCCACATGTAGTTAGACAAAATCTTCATTATCATCAAATTGCCTGCAGCTACAACTGAAATAGCCTTAACCCTGTCTTCAACCTACGACTGAATCATAGGCTCTGATGTCATTTATTGGGTTAGAAATCGATAGGCGTCATGCAGAAGCTAATGGTTGCACACCATAAAGACAATAATTCAAATGACAAAGAAAAATGTACTGAAAATATATTATTGATATGATTTGACCAATTGACTTACATATTATTAAAACTATTGTTGAAAACATAAAAACTGTTGAGAGAGAAATCTCCCCTAAATAAAGTTCTTTAATTGCTATAGTGTGGATGCTACTTTGTTATGATATGAAAATGGGGTGTTCAACTTATAGAGTATAAAATCTTTCCTTCAAGAAAAAGGTTAGTCAAAGATGAAAGACAATTATATTTTTCTTTCATGAAAAGTAAAAGTAATATGATAATACGTTTACTTTGTTTCCATAAAAAGTAAACTCAAATTTCGTAAGAAATTCCCAAAAAGAAACAAACAGTGACCTCATTTAATTGCTTGATGAAATTCTTGAAATTTTGAAGAAGACACCAAAAAGTAATTCTTGCTCTTTGGTAATTATAAGCAACAAATAATGGCAATTCACCTTTGTAAGTTTTGTGCACACGCACACAGCTCAATATTGAGAATAAAAATAATTAAAAAAATCAAATTTATAAAAAAGATCAAAATAAGGTGAATAATAACGTGATCGAAGTTATTAAGAGATAATTAAGGAAATTTGGTTTCCCAGCAGAAATTATTCTCCAGAATTTGTTTTACTCCCTAAAATCAAATGTTCCTATATTAAATTATCCTACTTTAATCTCAAAATTGTTTTTATTAAAAAATTTATAACTAAATATAATTTTTTTCACTATGAGAAAAAATAGGGCCACAATATTTTAGATTTCCTAAATCATTGCTTTAGTGACCTAAAGGTTAAGCCAACCTTCAAATATGACTGTTTGTAATGTTCCATCATTGCTTACTTTGAAAGTTTTGACAATATCCTTTATACTCCTGAAGTTTGAACCTATATCTTTATAGGGTTAACATAATTTATTCCAAGCTATTAGTACTGATGCCTCACTAAAACAAAAACAAAGGCAATAGCTAAAAAAATGTTGGGTTCATCAATTGGATGAGTAAATGGAAAATGGAGGAAATTATAGGAAGGAAAGTGAGCTCTCACTTAAAAGGAAAGTGTACTTACTTAAAGGAAAGTCTACTTTTCCCACATTGGTGGGAGAAAATAACTTTATTGTGTTTTTATTAAGAAACACACCTTCAAATAGATGTTGAGGGCAAGAATCAAGAGATACCTCGCGCATTCGTCTTGGCTTGGCTTCTGTTTCCATGAACCATTGCTCCCTTTTTGAAGGGACACTTGATGGCTATAAATACTGAACTTTTCCTCAGGTATAGACATAATTTTAACTGCTGAAAAACATTCTTCTTCTTCTTCCAAAAACTCTTTGTGATCATCAGGCGTTGAGTGTATTCGAGGAATCTGAAAGTTTGAGCTACCACTATCTTCAGATTATGAGCCATTTTATGTCGGGAAGAAAAATTCCGCAACCTCGTAGGACTTGGTTCTACTTCTACTTCATCTTAATTCTTGTAGATAAACATACTTCTTTGATAGTTCATTTTGATTAGTCATTTTGAACTTGTGTTGAAGGTGTTAAACTTCATTGTTGTTCTTGAAACTATCTTGAACTTAGATTGAAGTGTATTGTGCAAACATATAGACTGTGTACCCGAAATAATAAAAAAACTACATCATACCACAACTTGACTCACTATAACTACTTAAAATCTCAACCCTTTTAAATAATTACATAAATTCCTGATTTTACTTAAAAGTTCGAATACATAATTGAAGAACGTGATGTATCCTTGTAAAGTTAAGTAATGTATCTATAAGAATGTGATAAATTTGTATAAAATTAAATGATGTATCGAAAAGAATGTAATGTATCCGTGTAAAATTAATTAAGTGATGTATCCGAAAGAATATGATGTATCCGTATAAAATTAAGTGATGCATACCAAAAAATGTGATCAGGGTTTTTAGTAAGTTTATAAAAAGTTGAAATGGGGAGTAATTAGCTTCAAAAGGCTAGATATTTATGTAACTTTTAACGGTAAATATGCACCTTAACATAGAGTACCGAGGTTTTTAATTACCAGCATTAGTTAATTGTTTTTGGATCCAATGTCGCTATAGACTTTAGGGACATTTACAAGGAGTATAAAATGTACACATTGTTAATTGAGAAATATAGATATTGTTACTAGTAGAAAATATGGAAGGAAAATACGGATTATGTATGACATGAATATAATTAGATATGGTAGGGGGGCTTTACCCACATAAAGTGACTTCCTGGCCCATATCCAAATTAGTTGTATTTCAACGTGGGTACCAGACATCATGTGGGAACCAAAAAAGGAATAGACATATGATATTTCCTTAATTACATAACTATATATATCCATGTCTTCTATGAAAAGTGAAACCAAACTATCCAAAATGTCCAGCTTCATACTCTTATATTTGGTATAATAGTAATAAAATCATACTTTTTCCCATATTCCATTTTTTTACTTAATTAATTCCTATATTAGTCTCTTGAAATACATTTTGTTACCTATAAAATGGTACTTCACATTTGTCTCCTCATCATCATTTCTCATCATTCTCCAAAACCTTTCCCATGACTATTTTAGTTCTTTTATCTTTCTTTCATCTTTCTTTGGTTTCTTCTCATAGAAGTGTAAATGGCTTCACTCTTGATCTTATCCACCGTGATTCTCCTCTTTCACCTTTTCACAACCCATCGAACACTCCATATGAACGCCTTCAAAATGCCTTCGACCGGTCATTCTCCCGGGCTTCCTTCTTGAAGGAAAAATGTGATAATTCAATCCAATCAACTGTTATTCCTAGGGGGGGTGAATACATCATCAAAATCTCAATTGGAACTCCCCCAATAGACACTCATCTCATAGTTGACACTGGTAGTGACTTGTCGTGGACACAATGTGAGCCTTGTATTAAGTGCTTCAAACAATTGACACCTATTTTCAATCCCAAGAAAAGCTCTTCTTATAAAACTCTTGGTTGTAACAACAAATTTTGTCAAGATGGAGAGTTTTTCCAGACATGTACGAATAATACATGTAATTATAATGTGACTTATGGTGATCTATCTCATACAACGGGTTATCTTTCTACTGAAACTTTCAAATTTGCTTCCACTTCTGGTGAACATGTCTCAATTCCTAACATTGCCTTTGGCTGTGGACATGACAATGGTGGATTGTTCACTAATGCCAGTTCTGGCGTCATTGGCTTAGGTTGTGGCAATGCGATCTCAGTTGTCAATCAAATGAATCAAGAAATCAAAGGGAAATTCTCTTATTGTATGATCCCAGTGGAATCATTGTCAATTAATTCCAATGCAACTAGTCACATCAGCTTTGGTGACAATGCAGTTGTGTCTGGTCCTGGTGTTGTCTCAACTCCCTTGTTTAAACAGAAATTGTCTATGTATACATTCTACTATCTAAATTTGAAAGGTGTCAGTATTGGGAACAAGACATTGGAATTTAAATCTTCTAAGATTTCTCCTACTGTTGGTGATGGTGGTAATGATCAAGGTAACATCATAATAGATTCTGGCACACTGTTAACATTTCTGCCTCAAGATTTTTACGAGAGTTTTGAATCAAGGCTGAAGTCTTTGATCAGTGCTCCTAAGAAGGTTGATCCTTCGGGGACCGATCGTCTGTGTTACGAGTCTGATGAGAATGGTACTATCGACCTTCCAAAGATTGTCGCTCATTTTACAGATGCGGATATAGAGTTGTTGCCTTCGAACACGTTTCCACAAGTGAAGGAAGGTTTAGTTTGTTTGGCTATACTGCCATCATATGATTTCTTTGGACAACCTGCTGTTTTTGGAAACTTGGCACAGGCCAATTTCCTAATTGGATATGATCTTGTGGCCAACAAAGTCTCCTTTAAGCCTACAGATTGCACTTATAGGCACTAATGTTGTAGCAGTAATTCTAGTTTTATCGATCAATTCTCGATGTCTTATGTATACTAATGGAGATCTCATCTTTTTATTAGGTGTTCAATGAATGATAATGAAATCAAGAAGTGACATTTACAAAATCCCAGGATATTCATGTAGTAATTTATTGTATTGGATCTACTTCTAGTCATAAAAATCAATGCAAAGAGAATTATCACTCCCTCAAATTTTCCAAATTTGGCAGGATTTTGGTCTAGTTCCCCTTATGTTATTGTCCTTTTCTTCCTACGCTTCAATAAACTTCTCCATCATATGGTAGTTGAGTGACCATTTGAGAAATCAACCCGAAGAACTATGTACAAGTTCGCCGATGGAATAAATGACAGGGAAAAGTCTGCTGGAGGATGCCAAAATAAAAGGCAACAACATTTCTTGTTATGGAAATTTAGCAACATTCAATCCCAGAAACAGAAATTCCATCACTAAATAACATGATATAACTGAAGTAATAGCATTATTCTTTTTGAAGCCAAACAAATATGGAGGAAAATCTTTGAAATTGTCTGTTATACTTATCAAGTTGTATCACCCCAAAAGTTTCAAATTTTAGTGTTAGAAATAAGTCAATGTCAATGAATTGCAGTAGAAAATATGGAACAAAAATAAAGAGTATATATGTCATAAATATATATACACACACATATACATACATACATATATACACACACATACATACACTAGTTTTATAAGGCCCGCGCTAAGCCCGATCTCAAACTCAATTAGTTTGATATTTTATATAATAACATAATTTAAAATATATAAACTAATTATAACTCGCAAAGATCATAAATTGAAAAACATTAACATATTTATGTGTAACGCCCCAAAACTTGGTCCCGAGACGTTACACTGTGCTCAAGGCTACGAGTAGCCTTAAGCCAACCCAGTTTGCCTTCTACGAAGTCTGAATCTCAAAATAAAGGAAATATCGACATAATCATACTAAAATGCAAAAAATTTATGAAATAACTGAGAATAATGTCTGAAACATCAATACTGAATAATCTAAATCAAAATAAGCAGTCTGACAAGCCTCTACTACTACTACTAGAGAGTCACTAGGACAAACCCCCAGCTAACTCGAATTGTCTGAAAAGAATGCTAAATCATATCAACTAATAAGCTGCAAAATCAAAATGAATAAGTCCCCGAACTATGAGGACTCACCAACTGTCGTATGTAGATGGAGATGCTCGAACTACTCGTGTTGTTGATATTGAGCACCTGAACCTACATTATGAGACAATGTAGCACATAGACATATATGTGGATCAGTACTTTGATGTACTAAGTATATGGGGGTGAAATGCATAAGTAAAACATCATCTCATCATCATAATTTATAAAACAATGCATGCTAAGTGTAAATGACTCATATAAGCTGGAGTATCGGAAATACTGAAATCTGAAATCATGAATAACAAATCATACTTTATAAATCTCGTGAGCCATAACATTTAGTTCTAAAAGTTGCATTAATGTTCTGCCTGTGAATCGTACTGTCTAGGTGTAAAAAGAGCTCACTTCTGAATCTGAAATTTGAAAGCTGAAAACTGTAACTACTATCTTTCTATAAAGCATAATCTGAGTAAAACTGTGAGCCTTTACACTTAGTTTTCTAAAAGCTTTTCTGTTATTCTTTTCTTTAACTAGCTGGGAAATACTTTAAAACTGTTTTGCAAGAGAGATTCTTTTAACCGACATAAACCATGCGAGCTATCATGGAGTCCAACGTCTTATCCTCCTAAGGAAGAAATCTCATGTTGAGTAGAGGTCTCATAGGAATATAACCTACTTTCCATGTGATCGATCACAAGCTAAATCTGTCATCCATATAGAAATGGAAATAATCTGATAATTTGTACCTACGTTGGCTACGTAGTTCTGTGGAAGATAGGGCACGCTAATCCCACACTTCCCGCTTGGTGCTAAATACTACTCCCTTTAAATATGTATGCTCATTCTATTGGAAATCCACTTTAAAACTAGTATAAGGGTTTATCTGAAACCAATTATGCACTTATGTGATTGAATATGTAAATAAAGATATTCTATATTCTGTAAATTGTAATAATATGAAAAGTAGATTCCATAACTAAACTGATGATCGAAAGATCAAAGCTTTACTGAAAATTTATAAATAATTTGATAATAGGATTCTTAAAACATCATCTTTGTTGAAATACTAATATTCAATCTTGGGATAATAACTCATGCATCAATTTCATATCAAAATATTATAATAATCGTGATAATAAAAACAATGATAATTCATCTCAAAATCTATAATTTACTGCAATAGGCATGAAAAATATGAAAATAGACATGCAATTCATCTTTAAAATATCTCAAAACTCATAACTTTGCAATTAGAAATAATGGGTATGAACCCTAATTTGAAATTCACGTATAAACATTCAAAATCATATGAATTTGTAATTAAAACTTGGTTTTGGACACAAGGATCGAAGAAGACCATTCTTCATAAACCCCACATACCTTGATAGATGATTTGATGAAGAATCTTGAATTATTGATTCCTAATTGAGTTCTTGAAGATGATTTCTTGAGTATTTTGCCTTGGGAATCCTCAATTTAAAGCTTTCTTAGAGAAACTATGGAGGATTTTGATTTCTTAGAGAAGAAGCTTTGGAGCTCTAGGGATTTGCTTGGAAGAAAATTGATGAATAATGAGAATAATAGGCTTAGAATGGGTTTAATCTTGTGTTATTCATGAATTAGGGGCTTGGGAATTGACCAAAGTACTCCTCTTAAACTTCTAAATAGAATAGGAAAAAGCAATATTTTTTGAACTGGTAGACCATCACGATGCGCCACTATCGTGGTGGCTCACTGGAATCAGGACAATTGGGAACCGGAGGTTCTCTGTGATGCAGAGCTATCGCGGTGCCCCTTTGGAATGCCATTTTGGCCATTGGCGCGATGCACCACTATCGCGTTGGGCTACTGGATTTTGACAAATAGGAAATTGGCCATCTAGCGATGTGGGGCTATCGCGGAGGGCCACTGGAATTTGATGATTTCCATTTTACCCACCTCCGCGATGCGGTGAGTGCCTAGGTGGCACACTACTTTACTAAAAAAGCTCTAACTTCTTCATTGAGTGTCGAATTTGGGCGAATTTGGTTTTGATGGAAAGCTTATTCAATTTCCCACACAATGAGAGGGATAAATCTGGAAAATTCTATACGTAACAAAAGTTATTCCTTTTTGAAGATAATATTTGAGATGAATTTAAGCTAGTACAATTTTGGGGTATTACAATATCTCCCCCTTGGGAACATTCGTCCTCGAATGTGGATAGTTAAGCTAAAAATACTGAGAAATCTGAGGCTATAAGCTATCATGCACAAATAAAATAAACTGAATGACTGAATCTCATCACAATGAGCTACTGAACTGATCCGCGAGTGCATAAATTCGTAAGAAGATAACTATATAGCTGAATATTACTGAATGAAGGAAGACTATTAACTTCGGCTAAATCTGAGTTTGTGGAGAAGAGATGAGGATAATTGGTACGTATATCTTCTTCTGTTTCCCAAGTAGCACCCTCAATGGACTAATTTTACCACAGAACTTTGATCAAGGGAACTATTTTGTTCCTTAGTCTACGGATCTGACGATCAAGAATCTCTACTGGTACTTCTTCATAAGAAAGGCTATTCTGAATATCTGTACTCTCTGGAGGAACTATAACAGCTAAATTATCCATGCACTTCTTCAACAAGGACACATGAAACACTGGATGAACTGAGGACTAAAAATACGACTTAAAATCTGAAAGGGGCCTACATATCGGGGACTAAGCTTCCCCTTCTTCCCAAATCTTTTCCCCCCTTTCATGAGTGAAACTTTCAAATACACAATATTATCAACCTCAAACTCAATATCCCTTCTTCTTATGTCTGCATAAGATTTCTGATGACTCTGGGTTGCTTTCAATCTTTCTCTAATTAACTGAAATTTCTCCATGGCTTCAAACACCATATCTAGCCCAATCAAGACGGTCTCACCTACTTCGAACCAACCAACTATCGATCTACATCTTCGATCATAAAAGCCTCAAATGGAGCCATTTGAATACTAACATGATAACTGTTATTATAAGCGAACTCAATCAACGGCAAATGGTCATCCTAACTACCCTTGAATCAAGAACCCAAGCCCTCAGCATGTCCTCTAGAGTCTGAATAGTCCTCTCTACTTGACCATCTATATATGGATGAAAAGTTGAACTAAGATGATCTTGGGTGCCAAGACCCTTCTGAAATGCTCTCCAAAACTGAGAGATAAATTGAGTAACCCTATCTGATATGATCGACCAAGGAACTCCATGGAATCTGACCAACTCTCTGATATAAAACTTAGTATAATCTTTAGCTATGTAGGACAAGTGAGCTGGCAAAAAGTGTGCTGACTTAGTCAATCTATCTACAATAACCCAAATCAAATCTTGCTGGCGACGCGAATGGGGTAAACCAATCACAAAATCCATATTCACCTTTTCCCACTTCCAAGTAGGGATACCAAACTCTTGCAACAAACCACCAGGTCTTTGGTGATCTACCTTAACCTATTGACAAGTTGCACACTTTGATACAAAGTCTTCTATATCTTTCTTCATTCCACTCCACCAATAGATTTCTCGCAAGTCGCGGTACATCTTGGTAGCACCTAGATGAATGGAATAACACGCACCATGCGCTTCCACCATAATTTTCTGCCTCAAATCATCAACACATGGCATATACAATCTACTTGGGTATCTCAACACACCATCTTCCCCTTGGGAGAAAATCTCTATCTTTTGGTCTTTAACTGACTCCTTCAGTTTAACCTAACTAAAATCCTTATCTTGCTTCTCTTTCACCTCAAAAACTAGGGAAGATTCGAAACTACTCTAAACCCAAACATTCCCTTTAGCTGAATCAACCAACCTCACACCTAATTTAGCTAACCGATGAACTTCTCAAACTAACTCTTTCTTATCATTCTCCACATGAGCAATACTGCCTGTAGACAATATTCTAAGGGCGTATACCACTACATTGTCCTTACCCGGATAATACAACACACTCATATCATAATTTTTCAATAATTCTAACCACCTTCTCCGACGTAGATTCAACTCCCTCTGAGTAAACACATACTGCAAGCTTTTGTGATCTGTGAACACACCAATATGCAGCCCATACAAATAATGTCTTCAAATTTTCAAAGAAAACAACACAGTAGCTAACTCAAGATCATGGGTTGGGTAATTCTTTTCGTGAGACTTAAGCTGTCTAGAGGCATAGGCTATGGCCTTACCTCTCTGTATTAACACACAGCCCAAACCAATTCTAGAGGCATCACAATACACCACAAAACCATCTATAACATCCAGTAATGCTAGGAATGGGGTTGAAGTAAGTCGAGTCTTCAGTTCCTGAAAACTTTTCTCTTAGGATTCTGTCCAATGAAACTTAACTTTCTTATGGGTCAGTCTAAACATGGGAGATACAATTAATGAGAAAACCTCAATAAAACGTTTGTAATAGCCAGCTAAACCCAAGAAACTCCTAATGTTTAACAGAGAGATAGGTCTAGGCGAATTTCTTACGGCTTCTGTCTTTTGGGGATCAACTCTAATACCCTCACTATAAATAATATGACCAAGAAAAGCTACTGACCTTAGCCAAAATTCATATTTACTGAATTTGGCGAATAATTGGTGATCTCTAAGAGTCCATAACACAATCTAAGATGGTCTGCATGATCATCCTCACTATGAGAGTAGACAAAAATATCATCGTTAAAGACTATGAAAAACATGTCCAGATACTATTTGAACACTCTGTTCATCAAGTCCATGAAGGCTACTAGGGCATTGGTTAGCCTGAAGGACATGACTAGAAACTCAAAATGACCATAACGGATTCTTAAAGCTTTCTTTGGACTATCACATTCCCTTACTTTAAGCTGATGATAGCCGAATCTAAGGTCTATCTTTGAGAAATAACTTGCACTTGGAAGTTGATCAAATAAGTCATCGATTCTAGAAAGAGGGTATTTTTTTTACTATAACTTTATTCAGCTGTCGATAGTCAATACACATACGCAAGGAACCATCTTTCTTTCGCATGAATAGGAAGGGAGCTCCCCATGGAGAAACACTAGGCCTTATAAAACCCTTATCTAAAAGATCTTTGAGTTGCTCTTTCAACTCTTTAAGCTCAACGGGAGCCATACGATATAGAGGGATAAAAATCGGCTGAGTATTGGGAAGAAGGTTAATACCAAATTCTATTTCCCTATCGGGAGCTACCCCTGGAAAATCTTCAGAAAAGACATCAGGAAACTCATTGACTACTCTAACTGACTAAACTATCGGAGTCTCAAAATTACTGTCTTTAACTCGAACAAGATGATAGATACACCCCTTGGAAATTAATTTTCTAGCTTTGAGATAAGATATGAAATGACTTTTGTAAGACACTGAATTACCTGACCACTCAAAGACTGGCTCATCTGGAAACTGAAACTTCACCACTTGGGTGCGACAATCTATAGAAGCATTATAGGAATGGAGTCAATCCATACCAAGAATAAGATCAAATTCAACTATAGCTAACTCTATTAAATTTGGTAACATGATTTTATGAAGGACAGTGATAGGATACTTTCTATAGATTTGTTTAGCAACAACCGACTCACCTACTGTAGTAGAAACAAAGAAGGGCTCAGGGATATTTCCAGAACTTATCTCAAAATTTACTGCAACTAATGGGGTCATATAAGAGAAACTCGACTTAGGGTATAACAACACATAAATATCAAGGTGAAAGACACGAAGCATACTAGTAACAATATTTGGTGAATCCTTCTACTTCTGACGGGATAGTAAAGCATAAATCTGATTCTGGCACTGACCGCCATCGGTACTGGACGATGTGCACTGAGGAGGGACTGAGCGACCTACAGAACCTGGTGCACTAGTAGACTAAGTTTGGGGACAAACATCTCTATTTCCCTGCTTAGCATGCAGACTATCTCTAATACCATGACCCAACTTACCACAACCAACAAACTCTTCTGTTTAGCTAAACACTCACTAGGATGACTCTTACCACACTTAGCACATGGAGGATAATTGGACCTACCACCCATACTATTCTGGGATCTAGACATAGAAGACTTGCCTCACTGCTCCTGTCTACCTCTGGGAGAGGGAGCACTAGCTAAAGATGGTGCTGGCATAGATAAATGATTATGAAATTGTGAATAATTTCCTCATTGAGATCTATCCTGGAAATACTCAAACTGCCCTATTCTAGCCTTCTTATTTTCTCTCTCTCTTCATTTTAACTTCTCTTTCTCAATCTACTGAGCATGGATTATCAATCTTGCAAGATCCATGTCTCCAATAAGCATGACAGTCCTACACTCCTTGACTACCAAGCTAGATACTTCAGTAACAAATATACTTATACTCACCCTAGGATCAGCGATCGTATCAGAGGCATACTTAGACAACTGGTTGAACTTAAGAAAGTGCTTCTTCACTGTCATCGAGCCCTATCTCAAATTCACAAACTCCTTTATCTTAACTTCCATTATCTCACGTAGGAAGAACATGTCTAGAAAAGAATCCTAAAACACCTTCCAGCTCATAGGAGCTACATTCTCACCTCTACCATTCCTCTACATAACCACCCAATCATATGCTACATCCTTAAATCTATAAGATGCTAACTCTACACTCTCCTCCTCAGAAACATGCATAATCAGAGTGATGTTCTTCCTCTCATCTAAGTAAAGTTATGGGTCCTCACCTGCTTTCGATCCAAAAAACTCTGGAGAATTCATTCTCATAAAATATCTAATTCTAGATGCTGATAAATCCCTATTCTACTAAAGTGGGACTACAGCCTGATGGTTTCCATGAACATTAGCAGTCACAGCTTGGGCCAATCCCTGAAAGACAACCCTAAACTTAGCATTGAACATATTCTCATTCAAAGGATTAGTGGGCTGGGGTGGCTGGTTACTATTTCTATGGGCATTAGCTCGGCGAGGAGGCATATTTAACTATCACATGAAAGCACGAGTGAAAAGCAGATAGAGATACTATAAGCATGATAGATCATGAAAGAAAGAGATGATTTCCTAAGAACATCCCGTATCCTCTTGCGCATAAATGAGGTGCACGTCACATCTATGATCAAGACTCTATGTAACGCGGCTTGTATGACTCCCTAAGACTCTTAAAAACCTTAGTATCTGATACCAAGTTTGTAACACTCCAAAATCTAGTCCCGAGATGTCACATGGTACTCAAGGCTACAAGTAGCCTTAAGCCAACCCTGTCTGCCTTCTACTAAGTTTGAATCTCAAAATAAAGGAAATATATACATAATCATACTAAAATGCAAAAACTATTTGAAATAACTGAGAATAATGTCTAAAACATCAATATTGAATAATCTGAATCAAAACTAGCAGTCTGACAAGCCTCTACTAGTAATACTAGAGAGTCACTAGGAAAAACCCCCAGCTAACTCGAACTATCTGAAAAGAATGCTAAATCATATCAATTGATAAGCTGCAAAATCTGAATGAATAAGTCCCCGAACTATGAGGACTCACCAACTATTGGATGTAGATGGAGATGCTTGAACTACTCACACTATTGATACTGAGAACCTGAATCTATATTATGAGACAATGTAGCACATAGACATATATGCGGATCAGTACTTTGAGGATATATTGAGTATATAAGGGTGAAATACATAAGTAAAATATCATCTCATCATCTTAATTTATAAAATAATGTATGCTAAATGTAAATGACTCATATAAACTGGAGTATCAGAAATACTGAAATCTCATGAATCACAAACCATACTTTATAAATCTCGTGAGCTATAACATTTAGTTTTAAAAGCTGTACGAATGTTCTATCTGTGAATCTTACTGTCTATGTGTAAAAAGAGCTCACTTTTGAATCTAAAATCTGAACGCTGAAAACTGTAACTACTATCTTTCTGTAAAGCATAATCTGAGTAAAACTGTGAGCCTTTACACTTAGTTTTCTAAAAGATTTTCTGTTATTCTTTTCTTTAACTAGCAGGAAAATACTTTAAAACTGTTCTTCATGGGAGGTTCTTCTAATCGACAAAAACCATGTGAGGTACCATGGAGTCCAACATCTTGTCCTCCTAAGAAAGAAACCTCACATTGAAGAGAGGTTTCATTCTTTTACTAGAGAGTATAACCTACTTTCCATGTGATTGATCACAAGCTAAATCTGTCATTCATATAGAAATGAGAATAATCTGATAATTTGTAACTACATTGGCTACATAGTTCTATGAAAGATAGGGTACGCTAATCCCACACTTTCCACTCGGTGCTAAATACTACTCCCTTTAAACCCGTATGCTCATACTATTTGAAATCCACTTTAAAACTAGCATAAGGGTATATCTGAAAGCAATTATGCACTTATCTAATTGAATCTATAAATAAAGTTGTTCTGTATTTTGTAAACTGTAATAATCTAAAAAGTGGATTCCATAACTAAATCAATGATCGAAAGATCAAAACTTTATTGAAAATATGATAATAGGATGCTTAAAGCATCATCTTTCTTGAAATACCAATATTCAATCTTGGGATACTAACCCATGCATCAATCTCATGTCAAAACATCATAATAATCATGCTTGATAATGAAAACAATGATAATTCATCTTAAAATCTATAATTTACTGCAATTGGCATGAAAATATGAAAATAGACATGCAATTTATCTTCAAAATATCTCAAAACTCATAACTTTGCAATTAAAAATAATGGGTATGAACCCTAATTTGAAATTCACGTATAAACATTCAAAATCATATGAATTTGTAATTAAAATTTGGTTTTGGGCACAAGGATGGAAAAAGATTCTTGTTCATACCCCACATACCTTGTTAGATGATTAGATGAAGAACCTTGAATTATTGATTCCTAATTGAGTTCTTGAGTATTTTGCCTTGGGAATCCTCAATTTAAAGCTTTCTTGGAGAAACTATGGAGTATTTTGATTTCTTGGAGAAGAGGATTTGGAGCTCTAGGGTTTTACTTAAGAGAAAATTAATGAATAATGAGCATAATAGGTTTAGAATGAGTTTAAAACTTGTGTTATTCATGAATTGAGGACTTGGGAATTGACCAAAATACTCCTCTTAAACTTCTAACAGAACTAGAAAAAGTAATATTTTTTGAACTGGTAGGCCACCGCGACGTACCGATATTGTGGTGGCTCACTGGACTTAGGACAATTGGAAACTGGAGGTTCTCCGCAATGCATAGCTATTGCGGTTCCCCTTTGGAATGCAATTTTAGCCATTGGAGCGACGCGCCACTATCGCATTGGGCGACTAAATTTTGATAAATGGGAAATTGGCCATCTCCGCGACGTGGGGCTATTATGGAGGGCCACTCAAATTTGTCGATTGCAATTTTACCCATCTCCGCGATGTGGTGAGTGCCCAGGTGGAACACTGCTTTACTAAAAATGCTCTAACTTCTTCATCGAGTGTCGTACTTGAGCGAATTTGGTATCAATGAAAATCTTATTCAATTTCCCACACAATGGGAGGTCTAAATCTAAAAAATTTCTATACTTAACAAAATTTATCCCTTTTTGAATCTAATTTTTTCCATTCTAGGGACTAATTTAAGCTAGTAAAAGTTCGGGGTATTACATTATGTGCTTATGAACATATAATTTCTATAGAAACAAATAGATATATTTCTTTGGTTATTTATTTTAAGTTAATTTTATTCATAATTTCACGTGAGAAGATTTTATGCTGTTAATAGGGTGACTTAAGCTTGGTTTCTATTAAATTAGGGGGAAAATGACATTTATCAAAATGAACCTCGAGAATCTATTAGTTCTTTATATATAGTTTCTGTGTAAGAACATTAAGTCTCCATTAATAAAATATATATTTTTAAAATAATTTGATCTTAATTGATACACTACCTTCATTTCTAACTTTATCAATAGTTTAAATTTCAATATTTGAAACACTTTATTCAAAAGAAATAGATAAAATTGTCCATACAAATACTCTATTCAATTAATAAAAAAAATAATTAGGAAATATATGAGAATCATACACTGTTCAACAAAAATAAATATAATCTTATACAATTAATTGAAAGATTTACCAATTAGTTATTTCGTTGGAGTGAGTCTTAGCTAGTAGATATGAATGGTTTGTTGTAGCTATGCAAGTAGTCTTAGTCCTACGCATATCTTGGATCTTCTTGTTCGTGGTGTTTGAGTGATGTGTATACTTTCGGTTAGATAGTTTATATTGCTACTTTATGAGTGTCTTGTTTCTGTATTCTTTATTGGTATATTATTCCATCTTATTTCATGTTTTATTACATCTTTTTATAATGCTTATTTCTGTTATAAGACAGGGTCTGTTGGAAACAAACCTCTCTACTTTCTCGGGGTAGTGGTATGGATTACGTACACTTTATCCATTTCATATCCTACTTTATAGGAAAACATGAGTATGTTGTTGTTGTATTTACCGATTAGTTAAACAATAGAAAAATCTAAATAATTCAGTTAATTGGCAATCTGAACTTTCACCTTATTGGTGAAGGTTCGATCCCCCAATTTGTAGTTCTCTTCCTATTTCCTCTTCCCCTGCTCCTAATTATTTTTTGAAAAAAATTAGTTAAACAACTAAAAATACAAGAAAAGACCTAATAATATTTTCTCATATTATGACGCATCACGTACAGAGACCCATTTGGCAAAGAAAGAAATAAAGTAGTTCTATTTTCTTTTAGCCGTATTGGTGATACTTCCACCTAATTATTATAGAGACTTTTAAAAGGCTCTGGAAATATTTTTTTGTGAAGTACCATGCAAGATCCACCATTTAGTGAATCAGTTTGGTATGCTTTATTTGTAGATATTTCCACAAACTTTAATAAATCATGAATGAGATCTCTCATGATTCTCACATACGAGAGCTTTATCAAAACTTTCAACATAGTCCCACTAATTATACTTAATTGTGATTTTTTGCTGTTCAGGCAAAACATATTCTTTTTCTTTAAGGGTATTCAAGACCCATTCTCCGAGAAAAGATCTTTTTAATTATAATTTTAGAAAAACTATAATCCTTTCTGATAGCTCCACTTGCATAGCAGTGTTAAATTTCTGTAGAAGCAGTTTGAGACAATATAGTTTCATAATGTCTACGGTATTTGTATGTAGCCGTAGTGTAAAATTTATTGTCTAAATATTTTTGCATAAGTTTCCACGGATTATCTTTCCATCTAAGTTCATGGAACTCAAGAAGTAGTACCACTTCTTCTGCTTTGTTGCGTTCATACAACTCAATATTTTCATTAGTGTCTTTCAAGGCACTAGCTTATGAAGGAACATCAGATTCCTTTTTTCTTTTGGATTTTGATTTCATAAAATCCAGAAATTGCTGATACAGTTGTTCATCTTTATTCATACTTGATGAACCTGAACTTGAACTTACAATATTCGAGGCAATAAACCTTTGATTTTTAATTTGGGCAGGGACAATATTTCCTCTTCTGGTCGAGGTTGACCTACCTCTTCCTTCTCTTCCTCTGTACGAGGATGCCTGTGATGCCATACTGTATATCACAATAGAAAACATCAGTTTAAAAATTCACGAGTAAAGAAATCGGATAGACTATTATCTGACCCTTTCAAATATTGAATTTCAAAATCAAATGGGGCTAACAGGACCTGGCATCTTACAAACATTTACTTAGAAATATCATGTTTCATATCTTTATTAAAAATGAATTTAGCAGACTGGCAATCGTTCTTATCGAGAACTTACTATTATAAAGATCACCTTGAAATTTTAATACACATTTAACAATAGCAAGAATTTCTTTAGATACTGTGGAATAATTATTTTTTGACTATCATTCCATTTTCCAGAATAAAACTGAAAAATATAGGCTCGTTTGTCTTGTGGGGAATACTATTTTAAAATTCCTCCATAACCTATATCTGAGGCATCAGTCTAAATAATTCTATCTAAATTGGGATTTGCTAAAGTAAGGCAGGGTAGGTTATTAACCTTTTCCTTAATATTTCTCACTGCAAGAGTATGTTTTTTAGTCCATGCATTAGGACTCTTTTTCAGCCTATCATACAAGATAGCTATATCCTTTGTCAAATCTTGGACAAAAGAAGATGTATAATTCAGACTTTCCAAAAATCTTTGCAACTGGATTTTATCTATTATTTCATTAGGAAATTTAGAAGCAAATTCCATACTTATGATTATAAGAAAAATTTTCTCTTGATCAATATTGTGGCTAAGAAATATAACCTTTGTCTGAAATAACAACATCTTTGGCTTCGATATCACTAAGCCATTTTGTATAATGATCTTCTTAAATAGATCCAGGTGTTTGAAGTGTGTCACTATGATTTTTGATAATTCCAAAATATCATGAATATAAATAATTATAAAATTGCTATGATTCATGAATATTTCATTCATAATATTCTGGAATTATGAAAGAACATTCTTCAGTCCAAAAGGTATTACATTCCATTCAAACTATCCCATTGGAATATTAAAAGCAGTCTTATATTTGTCCGCTTCTACTATCTAGATCTGCCAGTAACCTGAGTTCAAATCAAATTTGAAAAATATAAGAGCATCATGCAATCTATCCAATAAATTCCTTTTTTGGAATTGGATACCTGAGCCATTTAAGGACTTTGTTGAATGGTTTATAATTTATAACTAATTTGGGTACACCCTTTTCCTGTTCAACATATTTGTTAACATAAAAAAGCAGTGCATGACCAGGGAGATTTGTAAGGTCTTATGAGGCCTTTATGTAAAAGAGAATCAATTTTTCTTTTTTACATAATTCTAAATATGCAGCATTCATTTGGTAAGGTCTTGCCTTGGTAGGAATATTTCCCTCTTGAAAAATATCCTCATAAGGAAGACTAACCACATGTCTCCACATATATCAATTGAAAACTAATTTTTCAAAAACTCTATCTTCTCAACCAATTTCGGGTTTTGAAGTGTTTGATCAATAGTTAAACTGTAAATTTTATTTTTCAAAAACTCTATTTGCTTATTTTTAGAAAGAATTCTTTCTTTTACTAGATTTAAATATCTAGTATATGAGAATTCACACCAGTCAAACTTAATATGTTTGTTTTAAAAAGTGTCTGTTACACCCGTTTCATCTCACCATGTTATGGGATATATATGTGAAACAAAGATTTTCTCAAAATGATATCATCAGTAATATCTTTAATAAGACCAAAGGTTTCAGGTATGCAAATCTTATCTTTGCAAATAAAATCTTTGGGGATCTTATATTCTACACTCATTTTTTTACCACTAGTATTTCTAACAACATGAGTGGTCTTGACAAAATATTTTGAAGGTATCAGAACTTCTCTGATGCAATTACAGCCTACTCCACTATTAACGAGACCTGTAAACTCTTTTTTATAATTATAGTCAATTAAAAGAGTTACCTTAGCATAAAAAAGTTGTTGAGCAACAACTTCAAGTGTCTGAAGAAAATCTTTTTCTGGTAAAGAATAATGAAGACTTATTTGGTTAGGTACTAGAGTAGGGTGTTCTAGAGTAGAAACCCTTTTATCTAAAGTCAAATAGTGATTCTTAAGTAAGGATATTTCCTTTTTGAGGTTTTCAACCTCTTTCTTAAGATCTTGAGTTGTTGATATCTAAACAACTTATTTCCTTTCCTTCAGAAGTTTGTTTACTTCCGTCATGGTATAAGGACCTTTTTGAAAAGAAACCAAGGGAGGTTTTTCTTGTGTGTGAGAATAACTAGTAGATGGTTGGTTATCCTCATTTCCTAAAGTTTATAGCATTTCGAGAAGAGCTGTTAATTTGTCATCTTTCAAGACGTTTATTTCTATATCTTGAAATTGAGAGATAATGTTATACAAAACATTTTCATCTTATTCATCTTAACAAGGTTGCCCTTGTTGTCATGGAAGACATTCATATTTCGAAGACATGTAGTCTTCATTATGAAGGACGCGTAGGTCCTCCTCTGTAGAACCATTTTTCTCATTATCAGTATGATTTGGACTAAAATTTTTCGGAGAGGAATTATGCAATATTTTACACAAAGAATCTTTAAGATCTTCATCCAGAGTAAGACTCTTAGTCTTGCTTTTGAATTTACAGTCTTTTGCAAAAATGACCAACTCTACGACATCTGTAGCAGGCATTAGTCTTTTTGACTTTTTGTACTCTTCACAAGATTTGTAAGCCTTTTTTCTTTGGTCTTTCATTAAGACGATATTTCTTAATTTGACGATTTATCTTTATCTCATTACACAAAGTTAATCCTTCCCGAGTACAAACCTTTATAAGTTTGTTGTAGGTATAAGCGTTATAATTTATACTTACATCAGGTCCTCTAAGGGTTTTCCTAACTCTTTCTGCAAATAAAATAGGAAGACCATCTATAAACTTAGACTTCTAGTGTAGATTATTACTCTCAGGTAATTCCATGACTTTTTATACCACCTAAAAGATGTTAGAGTCTTGTATCTAAGATTTTGGAGAAAAGTCGAAATAATTTCACTATTTTCTGATCATCTTCCAGAGAGGTGCTCAATAATATTAATAATCAATGTATAGACAACGCTCATTACTTTGGGGCCATTGCTGTCTTGTTTGACTACACTCACTATTTTCTCCTTATTGTCTGGGGTTAGGTAATTATCCCACCATCCTTTAAGCTGACCAGTAAATCCAAAAGTAATCATTTTTGCTATACCCCTATCATTTGTGTCAGGGTTAGCCTTACAAATTGTACTGTACATTAATATTCTATGTACCATTGTAGAAATTTTCCTATCAGATAGGCCATCTATGTTCCATTCGTAGATTTCATCACATCTAAAACTATGGGGAACATAAAATCCTTGTTCCTCAAATAGTAAATCTTGAGGAGTAGGCCTCGGATAGTAAATTATTTTTTGGGCTTGCTTCGTAGAAAATTTGTCTAAGATTTTCTTAATCTCAAATGGACCAACATGCTCAGCATTGCCCTCTACTGTGATATCATTATCATGGATGAGATTTATTCATAATCCATTAAATTTTTTTGCTAATAACTTCTCTATATTTTTGAAGTCATTATTTATCTTGAAATTCTTAGTCTCAGGAGGAGGATGGATACTGATAGTAGCAGTAACCTATTGGTCTTTATGCTTAGTTTCACTAAGCTCTATCCTTTGCAATTCATATAATACTTAATCAATTTTTTCATGTAGAGAAATAATGTGTTCTTCTAAAATACTCATGTACATTTTAGCATAATCATGTTGTTTCAACATCATATTGACATTTTGAGCAGTGATAAGCGTAGTATCATTCTCAATTAGCTTGGTAAAAGCAGTGAACTGAACTACTTTATTATCTTTTTTAATTTGAAATGATTGTTGGGGAGGGAGCACTGATATAGTGATTTCCTCAGTAGTCAGCTTAAAATCTCTAGCAATCCTAGAGATATACATAATTAGCCATGAATCATGGTGCAAAAGCAATTTTTTTTTATGCACAAAAAGATCAGCATAGAATTCTTCCTAAAGAGCATATTTTTCTTCTTTATTGAAACTTTTCAAAAAATCATTTTCAAAATAATTTTTATCTAGGTTTTAAGAACTCTTGTGAGATCTTTTTTCTCGCCGACAATCCTAGACTAAAATTAATTTTTTGTAATTTATTTTAAACCTGTGAAAAAATTCATTTCGAATTCAGTTGGATCCATATAAGAAACTGCAGTAGCAATATTATCGCTATCTATTTTGATATTGTGCATCCTAGAACTTTCTCTAATCTGAGATATAGAAGCTCTAGATAGAGATCTAAAAATATAATCAATAGCGGATATGTAAGAAGATGCTGATCTTGTTAGTCTCGATGATGATTCGATACGCAAATCATCATCCCTATTAAGTAGAGGCAAAGAATTAGAAAATCTGATCTTTATAGTGCCATCAGCGGTCTGTTCTACTTCTGAAATCTCACTATTGAGATTATTTTGAGGAGGGGCTGCATCCTTGAGGATCCATTCTTTTGGGAGATCAATTTTACCCAATTTAATAGGTCTTCTAGTAACAACTTTAGATCTACAAAATTGGTTTCCATCAGAATGATTTCATTCTTGAAATCCATCATTTTAATGTGGACAGAGGTTTATAATATATTCTATAACAAATACATATTACCTTAGTTCCTGACATGTAATTATAGCTATGCAATTTAATGTTTAGTATTAAAGAACTAAACGAATTCTCATCACCAAGAGAAATCTGTAGATTAGGATAAACATTGAAATAAACTGGGCCATAAGCCAAGCTTGCTTGGACAGTCCCTATAAGAGACTTTTTCCAATCTTGATTCTGCCATCTCGTAAAGCTACAATAAAGATTACAGGCAAACTTCTCAGGGCTAATGGTTTAAAAACAACTTGCACTAACTAATATGCATGAATCTACATGATTCTCTATATGCAGCAAAATCATTTTCAGGTAATAACCTAAAAGTAGCATGATCACTATAACAGTGAGGGTCTCTTCAGTTGTATCTACGACTTGTTTGAAATCCATTTTTTCAAAAGTACCCAATTCATACAACGTTCTGGGCGCCACCCTTGGGATCGTCCACTTATTAAGTAGATCCAAGTGTTGAGGAATATCATACTCCTCTTTTTTACTGTTCTTAACATTATTCTTCTTCCTTATGATAATAAAAAAGTATTTTTAGTTTTATCAACCTCATCTCATGATTTTAGTGGATAAACAATCTAATTGGAATTTTAAAATAACCTTGTGAGGAATATCAAAATTTGTTATTCTCTTATATATCCGTATTTACGCCATGTCTTTTATGGTAAATAAATGAAAGTCGGTTGTACGTGCTGCTAACTAGAGAGCACAAGACTGTCTCTCAAGCCCATTTGATGAAATAGCAGTGGTTATGCCGACATTTTCCCTTATCTTATTGTTGACCAAGGGCAGTATGGACATCCGAGATGAAATTCGAGCTATCCTTGAAAAGATAGTCTAAAGCACCTTTCCTGGATTAGAAAGAAAGCTACTAACAGTACCGTGCAATATCTGGCCTAGTGCAAACCATGGCATACATCAAACTACCAACTGTTGAAAATTGTTTTTGCTTCGCAAAATGTCCCAATTCATACTCTTGTATTTGGTAATGGAAAATAAATCACACTTTCTCCCCTAGAATTACACTTGTTTACTTAATTAATTTCTATATTAGTCTTGACGTCTTCAATCCATTCCTTTTCAGCTGTCATATATATGTTAATAAAATTTGTTCCAAAATAATGGCTATTTTAAATAATCAAGCGAGATTAATTATTTTTTTCTAACTTTATCCTTAAACATTTAATAAGGGATGTATTAATCGAATTTTATCTCATCAATGTTTTCTTAAAGGCGATGCAAAATCTTATCCTAACAACTAAAAAGGAATGTATATAACTGAGAATATAGTATATGGCATGATTCTTATTAGATAAAATAACTCCTTAATCTTAATTGCATAATTAAAATACATCCATATCTTCTATGGAAAGGCAAATGCAACTTTAGAAAATGTTGCATTTAACTATCTTGTTTAATTGGTTATGGTATCAAAATCACACCTTTTCCCTTGTTCCATTTGTTTACTTGATTAATTCCTATATTAGTTTCTTGAAATACAATTTGTTACCTATAAACCGATACTAAACATTGTCCCCAGATACTTAGCCATGGTGATTAATATGAAAGCTTTCACTCGTATCCTTATGTTGGTTCTTTTGTCTTTCTTTTATATTTCTTTGGTTTGTTATCGTAGAAGTGTAAATGCCTTCATTGTCGATCTCATTCACCGTGATTCTCCTCTTTCACCTTTTTACAACCCATCAAGCACTCCATATGAATGCCTTCAAAATGCCTTCCACCGGTCATTCTCCCGGGCGTCCTTCTTTGATAAAAATTTTGTTAATGCAATCCAATCGACTGTTACTCCAACTGACGGTGATTTCCTCATGAAAATCTCAATTGGAACTCCCCCAGTAGACATTTTTGTCACTCTTGACACTGCCAGTGACTTAACGTGGATACAATGTGAGCCTTGTGTCCATTGCTTTGCACAATTGGGCACACCTATTTTTGATCCCAAGAAAAGCTCTACTTATTTTCAAGTTGATTGCAAAAATTTATATTGTCAAGACTTGCTTCCTATCACATGTACTGATGATATGTGTCGCTATAATGACTTATAGTGACCAATCACATACCATAGGTGAACTTGGCATTGAAACTTTCACATTTACTTCAACTACTGGTGAAAATGTACTATATATATATATATGATCATACACATAACAAAATATGATCATATTAGATTACTATATACAAGATTATTCTTAAATAATATATTCGTAGGTCACTATTAGCATGGTAATCTAGATACTTTTCCCTTAAACAGCGCCTCAACTCTTGCTAGTCCCCACCACGGCTTCTTGCCTTATTGGTTTCACCTTTAGGATGACATAGTTCTTATGGATTTTTCTCCATTTCCACTTTGCTAATAAACTTCTTAACATGCTATTCTTCGAATAATTCTATTATAAAGTAACTAACATGAAACTTATTTTATCATATCATGATTGTTAGGAATTATGAATTTAGCTATTCATACTAGTAAATGAATATACCTGTTCTGGTAGGTTTATTAATTCTAAGTTTTGTTCCTCCATAGATTTTTCCATTGAAATATACCTATTTTTAAATAAATAATCAAAATATTTGTTGTAGACAAGAGAGAGAATTTTTTGCTTCAATGCATGAAGGCTTATCCTTCATCTGAGCAAATGTCTAAAAGACTTTGTAAAAAATGTCAAAAAGGCTAGGCTATAGGCTATCAAAAAAGTCTTCATCTTAAACTACTAAAAGACAAAAAATTGTTAATACTTAAGACCTTTTCTATACTATTTTTACAATTTACGTAAAGGAAATTGTGAAAGTTATCTACATGTCTCTTTCACAATTTAATAGCTTGTTTCCATTATTTTGCTCCGTAGTTATCTCTTTTTTATCGTATCTGTTGTTTTTATATCTTCTTTTCAGTGTAGCATCACATCTGGAATAAAGTTGCGCTTGCCACTACATTTGCTGCATATGTGGTCTTTGTATTTTTGGCCAACTTTTTCACAAAATTGATCCATAGCTTCTTCTGAAATAATTCCCTTACTGATAGATCTTATTAACGGTTGTTCTTCTGGTATGAGGAGTGTCAATCCCCATTTTCTAAGATCTTTCATGTCATGGTCTCTAACTTCTTTGCAATTTGAATAAATTAATGCTTGATTCCTTGAATTATATATCCAAACTGGATTTTTATTTGAATAATTATTAAGTAATTCTGATAATATATTGCTTATTTCAATAACTCTTTTGTTGCGGTAAAATGCTGGTATCCGCATTTTTGGTATCTCGGTCTGTTCACATATTTCTTCCGGAATAATATAATCTCTGGTCATACCCATTTTGACTACATTAATAGTCTGTTTAATTTCGTCGAATAATATTTCTGCTGGTGCGGAATAAAATCGAACATAGAATAATTGTCCATTGGTAATTCTCTTGTAAGTAAAAAATTCTTTGTGAATTTCCAGAATTCCTGCTAACTCTTCTCCATCGGTTGTTTAAACCGTAGATAATAATCCATAATAGTAACATGAATTAATAAAATTTGACCTTGTACCTGGTAAGGCAATAAGTTTATTATAATTTTGACATTTCTGGGTAATATATCCTTTTTGTTGTGCGGTTAGCTCTTCACTTTGAATATGTTTGGTATTTAATAAGGTTTGTAAGGTGTGTATGTTGTCAATGTATTTACGAGAAGAATAGTTGTATATCTGTTTTTCTTGGTTAAGTGATTCAGAATATGTATGTATCTGGGGAGGTGCAAATGCTTCTAAATTTTGTATATTTGGTGTATATGATTTTGAAAATATTTGGCTGTGGTTATAATTCTTTTTCTTTGGTATTTCAGGTCTATTTTTAGTGACTATATTTTTTCCTTTAGATGTGCCTGCAGCTGTAATTGAAGTTATGTCAGTAATTTGAGTTTTAAGGTATTTCTCATCGTCACCTTCTAGGTCTAGTTTTTTAATATGCTCTTCTTGCACAGTATCTTGTTTTTTATAGTGCTCGACTTGCACTTTTACATTTGTAACTTCAGTAGTTAGTGTAATAACTCGTTCTTGTAATAACTCCATTTGTTTAAACATTTGGAGTAATAAGTCAGTCTAAGTATCTTTGGCATCAACCTCTTCCATTGGTAAATTAGTTTGAGTAGCTTTGTCTTGATAAGTAATCTGCAATGATATTTTTGTTAGTATTGATTACTTCAATTGTAAATGTAAAATTCAGTATATTTAATACTAGTCTCCCAATTTCCTTTGTCGTAACTGAGTTTTGTATTTTTCTTGTTAGCCACCATCTTACTTGTGTATTATCTGTTCAAACAATAAACTTGTTATACACGATATATGGTTCAAATGCTATTAAACATTTATATAAAGAACATAATTCTTTTCTATTTATTTCCCATTTTATTTCTGTTTCATTAAACGTCCCTGAATAATATCTACAATGATGTTCTAACTTTTCTTCTTCATATTTATATTTGAGTACTCCTTCATAACTATATTCACTTGCATCAGCTTCTACTATATATGTAAATTTTTTATTTTCATCTGAAAATTATAATTTTGGTAATTCTTTACAAAGTAATTTTATTTTCTGTACCTGTTTTTTGTCTTCTTCATTATATCTATATTCTACATCCTTTTTTAATTTTTTCTGTAATGGTTTTAAGTTTTTTGCTAATTTTGGCATATATTCTCTTACTTGGTTTACTAATCCTAAAAATGATTGTAATTTCTTTTTTGTATCTAATTATTCTTCTGAATTTATTATTTTTTGGACTACATGTTGTTGCATTTTGACTCCACTTTTATCTATTTGTATTTCTAAAAATTCTATCTGATTTTTCATATTTTTTGCTTTCTTCTCACTTAAACTTATTTCCAATTTTTCTATTATATTTGTAAATTGTTCTAATAATTATAAATGTTCTTCTTTAGTTTTTGTATATAATAGTATATCATCTATGTATACTATACAATTAGGTAATTGTTTAAAATAACTATCCATAAAATATTGATATCTACCTGGTGCATTGTTATATCCAAATGGTAGTACATTCCATTCATAAAATCCTTGTGATACCGTAAATGCGGTTAATTCCTTAGATTCTTCTTCTAACTTTAAATGGTAAAATCCCGATTTACAATCAAATTTACTAAAATAATTATATCCTTATATTTGTCTTATTTATAATATCTTGTTTGGTATTGGGTAATTATAAGTCATAGTTTTTGCATTTAAATTTCTATAATCAATAATCATCCTACTTTTTCCTCTTTTTTGTTCACTATGTTTATTTATTATAAATGTTGGGTTATTATGTTTACTATTACTTTTTTGTATTTATTGTTTTTCTAATAATCCTTCTATATGTATTTTAAATTCTTCTAAATCATCAAAATTATATGTTAATGGTTTCTCAGTTATTATGCTATTTTTATCCATTAATTCAATTTTTATAGTGATTTTAAGTTTTTCCCATCCTTTTAATGGAGCTTCACTATATAATTGTTCTAATTTTTTTCTTAGTTATTTCTATCTTATTTATTGAAAATATAGTTATTTCCTTTTTATTTATTGAAACTACGACCAGTTCTATTGTATCTTCAGTATTTTTTTTTATATTTTTTAATTTTTGTGTAATTTTTTCACATCCTTCTATCCAATCAGTTTTCTTTCTTATTTTATTAATAATTGTTTTTTCTCTTACTTTCTATTTACATGGTGTTGTAAACCACCAATCTGTTCTAGTTATTATATGTGGGTATAATTTATCTAAAAACGGTATTCCTAAAAGTATATCTTTTGATGTTAGCTCATAATTATAGATTTCTTCTATTGTTAATATTTTATCTCATACTTGTGTTTTTACATTCTTAGCTTTATAAGTAATTAAGCTTCCTTCGTTATTAAATCCTTTAACTATTATTGGTATTTTTAATTTATCCCATGTACTTTCTGGTAAACAATTATATCTTCATAAATTAGCTTCTGCTCCTGTATCTATCATAGGTGTATAATATCTACTGTAATATTCTTCTACTACTATCTTCATTAATACATATATTTTCATATCATGTTAAAGCTCTTCTTAAGAATAATTTCTCTCTGTTATATGTTATAGATAATTGTGTATGCTCTATATTATATGGTTTTACTTGTTCTAACCATTTTATTCCTAATATTATGTATGCTTTTTGCATTTCTTCCTTTATTTCAAATTCTATTTTCATTTTTCCAACTCCTATTGTTATTTTTTTTTCTTCTACATTTTTAGCGTTTACTAAGCTTCTTGGTAGATCTGGGCATATATTATTATCAAATTTTATTTCCTCATTTTTTACTAGATATTTTCCTATATAATTTTCTTCTTGTCCTGTATTTAAGAGTATTAAATATTCTTTTTCATTTATTGTTCCTGTTATGTAATATTGATTTAAATTACCTATTGAACTTGTTTCATAACTTGTTCTTTTTGATGAACTTGATGATTCTGGTTTTTCATAAGCTATTCTTTTTGTTGTACTTATTCTATCATTTATTATTTCTAAATCTTCTTCTATGTCTATATTTCTGTAACTATAATCATTATTATCAATTATTTTTACGAATTGTTCAAAAGGACTTTCTATTTGTATTTTATTAATTTTATTTTTTCCCGTTATTTTATGTTTTGTTGTTAATACATATAGATTTTTACATCTTGCTGTAAATATTTTGCTTCCAAGGGTTAGTTCTATTCCTGATATTTTCCAATATAATATTAATGATTTATCAATATTTTTATCTGTTATTGCTACTAAATAATTCACACTTATTATAAATTTAAATTTTTTATATATTAAATTTCCTTTTATGGCAATTATTATACTTTTTTCTATAGGTTTTATAAATCTATCATCTGCTAAATATAATTCTATTGGTGTATCTATTCCTTCTCTAAAACATGCTTTTATTAATATCTCTGTACCTCCAAGGTTTACATATTTTATTGGGTCTCCACTTTTTATATCGTTTATTTCTTTATTAATTATCCTTTTTGTAACTAGTGGTATACTAGCTTTACCTTTTGCATATCTACAGTCTATTACATGTTCCTTTTGACTTACTACGTAATATTCTTTCTTTTTCCTAGTAAATATATTTTTTATTGTTGGTATTTTAAATATTTTTCTACACTTAAGTCTAACTCTTTTCCTTTTATTTCATCAAATATATTATTATCAAATATTATTTTTTGATCTGTTCCTTTATCATTTAAATATTCTTCTTTTGTTATTATTTTTATATCTACTTCAGTTATTTGGTTTATTTGTATATCTTGTTCAGTCATTTAATTCGTCTAATTCACTATCTATTTCATTATCTTCTATTTCATTATCTGTTTCATTTTCTGAAATTTCATAGATCTGTCTTCACTTTCTAATTCGTAATCTATATAATCTATCTGCATATATTCAGTATTTTCTATTTTTATTTTTGATATTTGTTTATTTTTTGGGTTTTTAGGTAATTTACAATAACTCTAGCTAAGTGTCCTAATTTTCCGCAATTATAACAAGTACATTCTTTTATAGATTTCTTTTTCCTATATGGTCTTTATGTTTATAATTTTTTACAAAATGTCTTTTTCTTGGTTTTTTATATTTATATTTTGATATCTTGAATTTCTTATATTTCTTATGTCTTTTTCTTTTGTTATAATATCTTTCTTCGCATTCAAATTGAGATGCGATTTTATCTTTGCAACATGCTAAATTTCTTATTAATGTTTTTTCCATTTTTATTTCTTCTCTATATTTTTCACATAGGTTTCAATACCATTGTTGTAAAAATTTTATTCTTGCTCCTAGAGTATCTACTATTTTTGCTTCATCCCAACTTTTTATTATTTTTGAACTAAATGGTTCAGGTAATTTACTAAAATATAATTTTCTTATTTCTTTACTTTCTTCTGTATTATATGTTCTCTTATAATAGTATTCTTTAAATGCGCAAGTATATTCATCTACATAGCACATATTACATATTGTTAATTTTAACATTAAATTTCTATTTGTATTTTTCTCTTTATTTTGTTCTTCTTCTATTGTTGTCATGCTACTAAATTCGTCTTTTATAACTGTTTCATATTTTTTAATAATTCTTTAGGTGTTAATTTAGTTGTTGTTGTTAATGATGTTCCTTCTGTAGGTTTATCAGTTCTTAATACCCTTTTACTATTTTCAGTTAGATTTAAAAACCATAATTTCACTGTTCCTGTTAGTGTTTTTTCTATATATTCTGGTGCATCTGTTATATTTATATTATTATCTAATAATTGTTTTGTCATATATCCTATCCATAATTGTATTGTTTTTTCTGTATTTATTACACAATCTAAGTCTAAAAAGTTATAATTTTTATTAACTATTTGTTTTGGTGTCCATTTGTCATATTCATTCTTTAGATTATATCTTTTAAACTTATTCTTATAATATGTAGGTTTTCTTATTTCTGATGTTCTAGGTATTATATGTTTATATTTTCATCTTTTTTTTTTTATCAAGAGAGTTTATTTCCATGTTTATATTTTCTAAGTTTTCTTCATTAATTACTTCTTGTTTTTCATTGATTTCTAAATTTTTTGTATTTATTAAGATTTCTTTATATGTTTCACTATCTTCCGAATCATAATTATCTGTTTCTTCAACATCTATTGTATTAATTTCTAATTCCTTGGTTTCTATTTCTTTATTGTTTATTTCTAATTTTTCTTTAAATTGATTTATCTCATTTAATAATTTTTGTTCTTTATTTTTTTCTTCTTTTTCTTTCTGTCTTTTTTTTCATATAGATTCTTTAGCATTTTTAGTTCTTTTTCTAATTCAGCAATCCTACTATTTTTAGTTTCTTCTAATTTTTGTATTTCTTCTGTAGTTTGTTGTTTTATTTTTTCTATTTCCTTTTTTTCTATCAATTTCTTCATTTTCTTTTTCTATTCTCACCATAACTATCAATTTATCTTCTAATTTTAATTCTTATTTTTCTAACATTAAATATAAATGTTCACCTATTTTTTCTTATACCTTCTCCCTAGATTAGAAAATACTATTTTTATTTTTAATCCTTCATGGTTTTCATATATTTTTTCATCTATTATAAATTCTTGTTTGTTCATTTTTTATTTAATTGTTAATAGATCATGTTGGTATGTATATTCTAGACTATCTATTGTTGATTCTAAATTTGATGTTTTTTCTTTTTGTGCATTTATTGAGTTTTTACTAACTCCGGCAATTATATTATACTGTAGTCTTTCTAACCTTATTTTTAATTCTTTACGTTTTTCAGATATTATTTGTTATAATTCTTTATATTTTTGTACGTTATTCATTTAAGGAATATTTTGGGGAATATCTAAATCTCATCATAATTAATGGATTAATTAAATAAATCCATATATATACTACTTCCGTATTTTTTAAATAACAAGGCTTTAATACCAATTATAGGGGGTGCGGATTAGGCGCGGTAAGTTTACTAGATAATAAATAAGAACTTTCGTTCTTACCTACTGATTGCTCTAAGTGTTAAGGAGATTTTTGTTATGGGATTGGCGGGGAGGGGTTGCAAGTTATATAATCTTTTATTCCCCCTCCGTTTGTTGGTACTTAATGTGAATGGCAGTACTTTATTGTTGGTCATTTCGTTGAGAAGTATATTTATTTCACTTGATGCTTAGAGATCTTTTATGTGTTAGATGATCATTTGAAATTGGAATTAGGTGTTTAATAGGTCATGTAGTTGATTCTTCTAACTGAACTTTTTTGACAAGATTAGGAGGTCCGCTATGTATTCCGCAAGTTTTGAGGCAATTATAGGTGTTTAGACATGATTTGGTTAGAATTTGAAGTTGAAATTGAAAAAAAGTATTGGATTTGTATATGCACATGAATTTTCTTTCAAGAAAAAAAGCTACTTCACCTTAAATACTTTTTGAACTTTAAATTATCTATTTCAAATTCGAAGTTACAAGATATTGTCATGTCCTGCATTTCTACATCAAAAGTTTCCATTCTCATCAATGGCTCTAAGACAAACTTTTTTAAAACCATCGAGAGGAATTAGGCAGGGAGGTCCCTTGTCTCCTTACATATTTATCATCTACTAGTTTAGTCGCACGTGTAACTTTTTATTATTTAAAATTAGACGATTTTATCTATTGCAAAGGTTTTAAATAAAGTGCTAAAAGTTCAAAATATATATTTTATTGTATGCACATATATACTTTACCATCAGAATAATGAATTTAATATATTATAGATGTAGATGTAGATTTATAGACTTTTTAAATCTTCTTAAAATCAAATTCAGTTGATTTAGAATTCTAAACTAATAAAAAAAATATTAGTTGTCATTAGTTCTGATGAATTCTAATAAGGAAAAGGTTTTATCATAGATATATCTAATTAATTTTCAACTCTTAAATATTAGAAAAAAATAGTGAAATGACTATTTTGTCTGAAGCAAAGACTTTTAATGAATGACAAAATGTTCAAACGACATTTCTAAGACTTTCACACTTTTAATATATTATATAAATATATTTATAGATTATATAGATATATAGTTATAGATATATGGAGATGTTATATAAACTATTTCATCATGAAGTAGACTGTTGTAGACGAGATATATCCTTTAAAATCTCTAATAAAGGCCCTTAGTATCACATGTCTTCTTTGTTGATGACCTTATCCTGCTATCCGACGTTAATAATAAGGCATAATACATAAATATGATCCTAAACTTGACATCAAATTATAACTTTGACCTTAAACTTTGATAGTGCACAAATAAGACCTTTAACTATTCAAAACCTGAACAAATATGACCTCCGATGTTGCAACCCCATGCGTGAGTTTCACTCGCGCCTACGTGGAAAATTAATCTAATCACACGATGCCACGTCGTTAAAAGGGTTGACTTGGAGGAGGTCATATTTGTGCAATTTTAAATAGTTAAAGGTCATATTTGTGCACTATCAAAGTTTTGCTTTTTGTGTTACCTAGCTTTTTTTTTTATTAAAAAAGAAAAAGTAGGGATCGAACCCGCGCAGTAGGCTGAAGGAAGCGCCCAAGAAGAGAAAATAACACTACTGGGCTATCTAAGTACCTTGTTTCATGTGGTTCAACATTAATATATGTACATAAATAGGCATTTTCTATCTTATATATACAACGTAATTTTTTTACCGAGGGGGTTCGGGTGAACCCCATGGCAACCACGTAGGTCCGCCCCTGCGTTAATTTAATAACATTAAATTTTAATAACATTAATTTGATAACGTTAATTTAATATACTACTGCTACTATGCTTAATAACGTTAATTTAATAAAGTTTTATTAAAACTATAATTTTTTTTATTATTAGTATAGTTTCATCTTTAATTTAATAGTTAAATAAATTATATTTAGATATATTATATAACATAAATTTTTCCTTTGCTTTATAATATATATACATACCCGCACGCTTTTTTCGTATGAGGCTGACCAACCTAATTAATAAATCTTCAATATTGCTCTTTTTCCCGCAATGACAAAAGAAATTAGATGCCATTTTCATCTTTGAGCCAAAGATAATGAAAAAATAATAGTGAAAAGCCATTTAAAGGTCATATTTGTGCAATTTTGAATAGTTAAAGGTCATATTGTGCCTTGTCAAAGTTTAAGGTCAAAGTTATAATTTGGTGTCAAGTTTAGGGTCATATTTATGTATTATGCCCTTAGATTTTAAGCTGGACGCGCCTAATTTTGCGTGGCAAAACATGTGTTTTGCCACGTAGGATCGGAGGTCATATTTGTGCAGTTTTGAATAGTTAAAGGTCATATTTGTGCACTGTCAAAGTTTAAGGTCAAAGTTATAATTTAATGTCAAGTTTAGGATCATATTTATGTATTATGCCTAATAATAAAGGTTGTAATTTCACTGTTGATGCTCTTAATGAAATCTGCATAATATCTGAGCAATCGATGACTGGAAAACAAATTTCCTTCGTATTCCATTTATATCATGCAACTGATCTTCTTTTTCCTAAAGCCACTTTGAACTAACTTGACTCTACACAAAGAAACTTCATATGGGGTAATATGGAGGAGAAGAGGAAATGTCTGTTAGAACATGCACATCGGAAACACCAATTCTATAGGACCAATATAACTTACATATAATCTAGATAATATAAATCAACAAACGAAATTGAAAAGCTACTTACCTGTTGAAGCTTTCACACAATTCGTTCACTGCCTTGACCTCCAGGGCTACAGGCTTCTACTATTTTTTGACTAGCTTTTGCTATCAAACTTGTGTGGGCATGTGCTTTTTGATTTTAAGAAAAGATGTCATCTTCTGAACCAAAACTCCTATTTATTCCTATTTTCTCTTAAAGAAGGGAAAAGCAAGAGACAAACATTTTTGTCTTTTCAATTGTCCAAAACGTTTTCAGCCTTTTCAACTGTCCAAAACGTTTTCATCTTTTCAATTGTCCAAAACGTTTTTATTATTTAAAGTCAGAAGATATCATTTTCCTTTCAGAAGACCAGTAAATAATATTACTTCTTCTAGTAAGTTTCTTTCTTTTTTTCAAAATTGATTAGTTAATCAGGTATAACAGGGACCATAGATTTATTAAGTGAAGCTTTCAATTAGAATTATCATATCATAATAAATTATAAATTATTTTACTAAAAATCTGCAATTGCACTCCTCGATTTAATTTCAAAATGCACCATTACATCTATTTAGTTCTCCATGTTAGAATTACCGACATCAATCAATTAAATTAAATTCTCTAAAAAATTTAACTCATTAATTAATTTAATCCTTTATTTATAATGTTTAACTTATTTCACATGAAGGATATAAAATCCACCTGCAGGGTTTTCACATGAAAACTTATAAGCAACCATAAAGGGGTGTCTTCTATCTAAAGTTCGAGATATGGTTCTATCAATTAATTAATATTTCACTAAGTAATTTATCATCATCCAACCTATTAGGAATATATTGACTCATAAAAGAGTCTCACCTTTTAATATATTAAAATGACAAATCAAACCACATAGATCATAATAATTATATCAATATTAAGAGTATAAGTACATGTAATGGACTAGAGATGTCGTTTATTAATATTCAGAATATAAACGAATATCTCTAATTGGTCCATTCCATACATATAAAATGTACTAGCACAAGAAGTTGGAATATTACAATTTCCATGATTAAAATCAAATTATATTTAATCTTGTGCTACAATCATCAAGATGTTTGTCCAACCTCATCTTTGATTGTGAACATTAATTTATTACTTATAAGAACGGACAATTTTAATCTTTCGTGCATGAGTGTAACACCCCACACCTTCGAGCTAGAATTTAAACCATCATTTCTACGTATATAGACCTGAACCCAATGATTCCTTGATAATATATGTTATGATCTTTATCCTAGTGTGGAAAGTGCTTTCGAAGTAAAAAATGTTCATAGAAACCACCAAGAGCAAAGTTCAAAGTTTGGTATTTGATTTTACAAGGGTCAAATTTGAACGTGTATAACTTTTGATATACGTGAAATTTTTTAGCTCAAGACACACCAAATTATAGATAACTGAGTCAGATTTCCAACGATACCAATTTTGTCTTAATCCGATACTTGAGCGAAAAGTTATAGCCAATTTTGTGAGAGACAGTGAGGGTGCACGATAAGCCCGAGCCACGGGGCTTAAAGCACCGGACTGGAGCAAGCATCCCGGGATCTAACCGGACTAAGGGCGTACTGCCTGGTTCATTCCCATGCTATTTTCAACTCCTTAAAGGTCAAGGGGCACTTTGGTCCTTTCCCTTCAACCCCAAATGTACAAAGGATGATTTATATCACCCGAAAGGGCAATATTTGCCGATCTTCTTCAACATCACTCACCAAAAAACCCTACCTTTCCCTAAGAACGATATCCAAAATTCTTTTCTCCAAGAATCCAAGGAATTCAAGCTTTCTTCTCCAAATCAAGAAGCTTAAGGTACGTGAGGCTATCCTAAAATCATTGGGAATAAGTTTTATGGTTTTTATTAAGTCTAAAGATATACAATCATGTTTACAAAGATGGTTTTCGATATGGTTTTGAATAGTATGTATTATGAATTTATTTGATGAAAGTGAACGTTTGTCTTGAACCGCTTTTTATAGAATTAAACTATAATCATGTATGCATATGCATTTATAGTTTCACAAAGATGAAATCTAGTGCATGAATAATAAAACCCCTCTCTTGTTATGATACCTCTTGATTTCACATATTGTGGATTTTTCAATTGCATGTTTTGAAGCATGGGATAAGTGTTTTACTATTGTTTTAGACTTGATATTGATTATGAATTGAAGAGAGGGTGTTTTCCTATTTATAAATGTTCAATGTGATAATTGAAAGAGCTGCATGAATTTGTACAAAGGAATCGACCATTATTTGTTTAAATATTGAAAAGGGAGAATCTTTGCATAAGTTTGCACGTGTTTTGAAATAAGGACTCCCTTGCATTGTTTAAATATTTTTGGTGGTCAAATGATTGAGTTAATTGAAAAATCTAAAACAGAACATTATAAATGGTTTGAATAAGAAGGGCTGTGGAATGATACAATACAAATTGATACCAAACAGTATCAATAACACCAAAACATTCCACAAACAGGCAACAACAACACACCTAAACTCGCAACAACAAGACAACAATACGATACAAGAAGCAAAAACAAACTTAAAACAATAAAAGATTAGGTAACTTGACACAAGAAAAACTCATTAGGTAGAAACTAAAGAGTGTATCAAACTCTAAAACCTCTACAAAATAATTCAACAAGCACCAAGTTCTTAAGCAAACCCAAGAGGAACTCGGTTCACTCAATAACTTACGTTTCTAGCCGATACACACAACACAAGAAGAAATCATTTCTTGTGATGTAAATGGTAGTCTACTCTCTCTTGAGAGTATGGTGTTTCAATGTTAAAATATTGTTTCAAAAATAATCTAACTAAGGAACAAGACTAAAGGACATACTTTAAATAGTCTATTAGAAAAAGTTGGCAAAAGGACCCCCTTACCCTTAATGAAGGGGTGGCGGGTGTGGAGTGTTTTGGGGCAGCCTTATGGGTGTATTTTGAGCACCTAAGGTAATCCCTCACATGTCAATGCGTACACTCCCTTGGGTGAGTTTTGAGCACCTAAGGTCATCCCTCACATGTCAAGGTGTACACTCCCTTGGGCGAGTTCGCAATAAGCTCAACCGCGTCCATTTTCATAAACGTGTCTTGAAGTCCTTATAGTTCCCAAGCTTGGCTTCTAGTAAATGGTCTCGAGACTGTGACACCCCTATCATCCTCTCTATCTTGAGAGGAGTTTGACCTCAAACTCACAGGTTCTTCATATTCCATGGTATCAATCCATGAGAGATTACACACATTGAACTTGTTATGTACTTGGTATTCCGGTGGCAAATCAGTCTTATAAGATTTATCGTTGATTCTTTCAAGAGATTCGAATGGACTATCACCTCTTGGCAGCAACTTTCCCTTTCTTTGGTTGGGAAACCGGTCTTTTCGTAGGTGTACCCACACCCAATCTCCCTGCTCAAGCACAAAATGCCTTCTTCCTTTGTTGACTCGTTTGGCCACCTATTGTTTCTTCTTCTCAAGCCGCATCTCACCTTCTCATGAAAGCGTTTCATGGCTTCGGGCCTCTTGTTTCCATCTAATATAGCAACAACATCACTTGGAAAATGAGTTATACCCAAGGGGATTGAAGTCGTAGACACATTCAAAAGGCGTGATGCCCGTACTTGAATGGATCACCCGATTGTAAGCAAATTCAATGAGAGGTAGGTGATATTCCTAAGAGGTCAACTTACCTTTAACCATTGAACATAGCATAGAACCTAAAGTTCAATTCACTACTTCCATTTGGCTATCGGTTTATGGGTGGCAAGAAGTAGAAAATAATAATTTGGTTCCGAGCCTACCCCACGTTGACTTCCAAAAGTGACTAAGGAACTTGGAGTCCCCATCACTTACAATGGTCCTTAGGATACCGTGCAAATTAACAATATTTTTGATAAACAAAGAAGCTACACTAGCCACATCTTCACTATTTTTTGCAAGGAATAAAGTGTGCCATTTTAGACAAACGATCAACAATAACAAAGATGCTATCCCGACCCCTTTGTGTCCGTGGCAGCCCCAACACGAAATCCATAGAAATATTAAACCATGGGCGTGATAGAGTGGGAAGCGGGGTGTTTAACCCATAAGGAAGGAGCCTAGACTTAGCATTCTTACAATCCATGCATTGGTCGCAAACTTTGACAACATCTTTGCGCATCCTTGGCCAATAGAATTGTTCCTCCAATATTCCGAGGGTCTTATCAATTCCAAAGTGACCCATGAAACTGCCATCGTGTGCCTCCCTCACAAACAACTCTCTCCAAGAGCTAGAGGGTACACACAACCGATTTCCCCAAAACAAATATCCACCAAACATGGCATAGGGGCTGGAATCCAATTATCTCTTGTACCTACCCACGACTTCACTCTTCCTAAAGATAGGATCAAATTAGGGGTACTCGGGATAAAAAGACATGAGGTTCTCAAACCTCATTAGCTTTGATGAAAAAGTGGACACAACAATATGCTTTCTAGACAACGTATCGGCTACCATATTATCCTTACCCCCTTTGTATTGAATCACATAGGGAAAGGTTTCAAGAAATTCAATCCATTTGGTATGTTGTTTGTTAAGTTTTTCTTGTGCTCGAAGGTGCTTCAAAGATTCATGATCCGTTCAGATTAAGTATTCCTTGGGCCAAAGATAGTATTGTCAATTGCCTAACGCTCTAACCAAGGCATACAACTCCAAATCATATGTAGAGTAGTTTAGAGTTGCTCCTTTGAGATTTTCACTAAAGTAAGCTATAGGCTTAAATTCTTGTATCAAAACCACGCGTATGCCCACTTTGCTAGAATCACATTATATTTCAAACATTTTGTCAAAATTAGGCAATTGCAATAATGGTGCCGAAATGAGAATATCTTTCAAGGTCTTAAAGGCCTTAGATTGCTCTTCACCCTACTAGAAAAGTTGGTCCTTTTGGATTATTTCGGTCAAGAGGACTGCAATGGTACTAAATCCTTTGACGAACCTCCTATAAAACTTGCCAACCCGTGGAAGCTTCGAATTTCATCCACGGTTTTAGGGGTTGTCCAATCTTTAATGGCGGTTATCTTGGATTCGCCTACCTCTACTCCTCGAGCATACAACAAATCCCAAAAACAAACTTTATCAACACCGAAGGAGCATTTTTCAATATTAGTATACAACTTTTCTTTCCTAAGAATATCAAACCCACTCGTTAGATGCAATACATGTTCATTAAGGGACTTACTATAAACTAAAACATCATCAAAGTACACAACCACAAACTTGCCAATAAATGGCTCTAACACATGATTCATTAGCTGCATAAAGGTACTAGGAGCGTTGGTAAGACCGAATGGAATGACCACCACTCATATAGACCAAACATGGTCTTGAATGCGGTCTTCAATTCATCACCCGATTGGATACAAATTTGGTGATATACGCTCCTAAGATTAACCTTGAAAAACACACAAGAACCATTTAGTTCATCAAGCATATCATCTAACCTAGGAATAGGATGCCGATACTTTACCATAATTTTATTTATGGCTTGGCAGTCCACGCACATTCGCCATGTCCCATCCTTTTTCAGCACAAGTAACACTAAGAATGCGCACGGACTCATGCTTTCCTTAATATATTCTTTGTTGAGGAGGTCCTCCATTTTCCGTTGGAGTTCCTTTGTATCCGTGGGGTTGCTCCTATAAGCCAACTTATTTGGCAATTACGACCCCGGAACAAAGTCGATTTGATGCTCAATTCCTCAAAGTGGAGGATGTCCTTGCAATAATTCACTAGGAAATACATTATCAAATTCCTGCAAAATATTAGGAATAGAAGATGGGATAGGGGAAGTGGACAGGTTAGCATTCAAAATATGAGCCAAAAGTTCCATGGGAGTAGAATAATCATACTCTTTGAAGAGGTCTCCCTCTCGATCCAACATTACCATCAAATTTATACCCCTCAAAACCGAAACTCCCTCTTCCCCCTCATCCTTTCCACTATTAGGTTTCACACCCTTTCCGGCGGATTTTTTTTCCCTTTCCTTGAAAACTCTTCATTTGTCGGTGTTTCTCACACACTTGTGATGGTAATAGTGGCCGAAGGTTGTACTTCTGACCCTTGAACTCAAAGGAGTAGTAGTTGCTGTGGCCATCATGTTTGGTTGACCTATCATATTTCCATGGCCGACCCAATAAGATATTACAAGCTTGCATAGGAATGATGTCAAGAAGTACCTCATCCTCATAGTTTCCAACTTTGAACCAAATCACCACTTGACAGGTTACCTTCAACTCTCAACAATCGTTCAGCCATTATAGCCTATACGGACTCACATGTTGAGTAGTTGGAAACTTCAATGATCTACCATCGAGGCACTAGCCATATTAGCACAACTTCCGCTATCAATAATCAAAGAGCACGCATTCCCCTTAATGAGACACTTCATATGAAAGAGGTTTTCCTATTGGCTAGGATCATCTAATGCTTTGCAAATCATAACTCTCCATACCACATAATTAGGTACTTCAAGTTCACCTTCTTGAGGCCAAACCTCCACTTCATCATCATCACTAGGCCTCTCAGCCTCTCCCCCCTCTTTATCTTGAGAGGCTTCTTCAATTCAAACCATTTTAGCCCCTAATTCTTCCCCTAAGAAATACAACTTCCCTTCTCTGAATATCACATTTCTCTAATTAGGACACTCACTAGCCTTATATCCCCATCTGTGGCACTTAAAGATTTGTAATCCCTTGGAATTGGGAATGACATTCATTTTTCCTTCAAACCGTTCATGGGTGGATGAGCCTTTGTTGGTTTTTTTTAGACTTGTTCCACCTCAAAGTCGATGGAACCACTTCTTTCCCCTTGGTCCAACCCATGGACCCTTGGTATGTTTTGGTTTTGTATGCCTACCTTTCCCTGTTCTCTCGTTCAATCTCCAAAGACGCTTGAAAGATCCCTTCAATAGTTTTAAACTTATAAAGTGTCATATGTGTAGAGATTTCCTTGTTTAGGCCTACCTTGAACCGGATGATATCGTGGCTCACTTGTTCTCCTCCATGATCAAATTTCAAGATGATTTGTTGAAACTCATCATAGTAGGCTGCCATATCTTTTATTCCTTGCTTCAAGTTGTACAATTTTGCAAGGATTTCATGTTGATAGCTTTAGGGAAGGTACTTTTGCCTCATAAGATACCTTAACAAAAACCAAAGAAGGGGTTTCCTCTCAATCAACACGTCGCTAAAATGTTTGACATACTCCCACCACTTGGTAGCATATCCCTCAAAATGAGCAATGGTGTAGCAAATCTTCTTCTCAAGATCGTTCACCTAAAAGACTCTCTCGCATGTGGATTCCCATGCAAGAAACTATTCAGGATCACTTTTTCCCCTAAAGATTGAAAGTCCTATTTTGATAGTATTAAGACCAGCAACCCTTTCCCGAACACCTTGGCCGCCCCTACTATCAAACCTTCAATTTTCCCTCAGTTCTACCCTTCTATCTCTCATCCCATATTCCATCAAATAAGGATCATCGTACATTCCATGCCCTTTCCTTTGATTCTCCCTCACATATCCCTCTTCTTGTATTGGTTGGAATTTGGTATGGTGGATTGGCATTTAGTGGGGGAGGTATTTGAATTGGATGATTTTGGTTTGGAGAATTCATATTTAAGGGTGGCATTTGGGTTCCAAGTCCTTCATATGGGCTTGGTGATGTGGGGAATGACTAGGTCCATCAAGGCCTTGACTTTGTGAGTAATAGTTGACTTGAGGCATGGCATTTGGTGGATATATTCTTTGGTGTGTGGCTTCGGGGGTAATGGTTGTGGATGTGTTTTGAGGAGTTGAGTGTCGAGAACTTCGTTGGCTTTCTACCCTCTCTACATTCCCTTAGTCCATTTCCACTCCCATCTTCTCAACCGTAGCATTCACTCTAGCTACGTCCCGAGATAAGGACTCAAGACTAGCTACAAATGCATTCATAACATTATGGTCCGCAGTTTGTGCATTGGAAGTTTCAGGTTCCATGTGTGGTGGTTGTATTTGCAAATATACCTATAAAATGAGCAAACGTTAGTTCAAAATACTCTTACTCACTCTTTTCACTCAGCTCCCTCACTTAGCCCTCCAAGTATTGTAAGCCAGCTATCAACTTGTGAGTACTTGGGAATAAATCTACCCTTGAGTTAGAATGGATTTCTGTTTGGAGGACTCAAGGAAGTTTTGTACACATTTTAACCAAGAATAACTACAAATTATAAATGAGCAAAGCACCACAAGAAATGTTAACACAAAAGACGTACTCGAAAAGTAGTTCACAACTTAGTAGGTTGTTACTTAGTTGGCAACTAGTGTAGGAGTCAATAGAAAGAAACTAGTAGAGACAAGGAAAGAAACTATGAATTTCCAAGAACTTGAGTTTTTGGTTGTTAGCATGGCCAATGATTTTTATTTTTTTCCTTGGGTCGTTGATATTATTGTTGAAGTGGAGTATGATATTTCAAGACTTAAGTTGTTTAATATTATTTGTTGGTGATGAATTTTCGATTTTGAAGTAACTAGCCAAGGCTTTGGACTCTCTTTCCAAAGTTCAAAGGTGTCAATCAACTTTTCACCAACTTGCACCAAAATGGCAAAACAACATTTTGCTTTGGCTTTGTCCCTTTTCTCTTTTGGTTCTTTTTGAAAAAGGCTTGACACTCTTTTGGGAAGTAAGATTTTGGGAGGTCTTCTGTTTACTTGCCTCTCTGGTGTTGTCTTGAAACTAATTCCAAGACAAACACAAGATTTTGCCTCTTTTTTCCCTTTTTCAAATCAAACAAGCCTTTTGTCCAACATTCATCTCAAGAACAAAATGAACAACAAAAGAACACTTATGAACAACAACAATATTTACTCATCTAACCCTTCAACCACACTTATAAAAAACTTAAATCTTGGACCTTATACTCAATTATGCTAGGGGAAAAACAAGCTAACACATGAAACCACTAAGACAAGCAAAAAAAAACACCTAAATCTAGACAACTTCTCGGCCAAACACAAGTCACTCGTCAACACCTTTTTTTTATTTTCAACTAGAAGAGCCCAATATTTGCGGTGTAAGAACATGACGAGCCTTTGATCTGATACCAAACAATATTTACAACACCAAAATAGTCCGCAAACAGTCAACAACAACACGCCTAAACCTGCAACAATAAGACAACAATCCGATACAAGAAGCAAACACAAACTTAAAACAATAAAAGGATAGGTAACTTGACACAGGTAGAACTCATTAGGTAGAAACTTAAGAGTGTATCAAACTCTAAAACATCTACAAAATAACTTAACAAGCACTAAGTTATTACGCAAACCCAGGAGGAACTCGGTTCACTAAAAAACACACATTTCTAGCCGATACACACAACATAAGAAGAAACCATTTCTTGTGATGTCAATGGTGGTCTATTCTCTCTTGAGAGGATGGTGTTTCAATGTTACAATCTTGTTTCAAAAATAAGCTAACTAAGGAACAAGACTAAAGGACATACTTTAAATAGTTTATTACAAAAGGTTGGAAAAAGGACCCCTTTACTCTTAATGAAGGGGTGGTCGGTGTGGAGTGTTTTGGGGCAGCCTTGGGGGTGTATTTTGAGAACCTAAGGTCAGACCTCACACGTCAAATCATACACTCCCTTGGGCGAGTTTGCAATAAGCTCAACCGCGTCCATTTTCATAAATGCGCCTTAAAGTCTTTGTAGTTTCCAAGCTTGGCTTCTAGTAAATAGCCTCGAGCCTGTGACACCCGTATCATGAATGACTTTCAAGTTGGGGTATTATGATGATACCCCATTGTGAATTGCCTTTAATAGAATAAGAAAAGAGTGGTTTGTAAGTATGATGCATATTTTCTTATAAGAGATTTAAAATTGGCTTAAAGAGGGTTAAATGGTTAGCGGAAGAAAGCACGAGTACAAATAATCTATGCTAAAACTGTGATATACTAACACGGGGTTATGGTACCATTCTTTATGGTATTGTGTACCTTGATTATGTCGTCCCAATTTGGGACTATGGTTAGGAGCCCTGCTTTATGGTCTTATGCACTACCATGACATATTGATTTGATTGGAGATCATGGCACCATGGTGTGTGGTCTTGCGTATCTCCCCTTACTGATATTCCAATACTTGTGGCAAACTTACATTTAGAGGCTTGGCCACCGAATCAAGGGAAGATTCCATAAAGCCCATGGAATTAAAGATTGTAGGGTGTACCATGTAGCTCAGAAGAATAACAAAGTGTAGAGTCATGATTTCAAGAAGGTGTTTTAAAATTTATCAAATTATGCCCATGTGTTTTTGAAGGTTTTAATATGACATATTTTTATGAAATTCTCTCACCCATGTTGTATATAAATGTATTTTGTTTTTGTATATAAATTCTGAAGATGGAGAGGTATTTATTCATGAGGTAGCTAAATTATCCTTATGTGCTGAGATTAAGGAAAAACAAATCGGAGATCCCATTTTGATACAGATCAAGGAAGAGGTTGGGCAACAAAAAGTGATGGCATTTGAAATTGGAGGTGATGGGATTTTGAGGTACCAAGGTAGGCTATATATTTCAGATGTGGATGGGTTGGGAGAAAGAATTCTCGATGAAGCTCATACTTCCAGGTATGTTGTTTACCCCAACACTACTAAAATGTACCATGACCATAAGGCGATTTACAGGTGGAATAATATGAAAAGAGATATTTCTAACTTTGTGTCTAAGTGTTTGAATTGTCAACAAGTTAAAGTAGCACATTTGAGGCTAGGTGGAACTTCCCAAGAGATAGCATTGCCTATGTAGAAATGGGAAATGATCAACATGGACTTCATTACGGAACCTCAGAGGTCCCAAAACCAATATGACCCCATTTGGGTGATTGTAGATAGGATGACCAAGTCTTTCTATTTCTTTCTAGTGAGGACAAATTATTTGGGGGATAACTATGCTAAGCTGTACATTCAAGAAATAGTTCGGTTGCATGGGGCTCCTGTGTCTATTATATCTGATCAAAGTACATAGTTTTCTTCTCAGTTTTGATGGTCCTTTTAGAGAGGTTTAGGTACCCAAGTAAACCTTAGTACTGCCTTTCACCCTTAAACAGATGGGAAAGCAAAACACACCATTCAGACCTTAGATGATATGTTGAGGGCTTGCATGATTGGCTTTAAGGGTAATTGGGTGGATCACTTGTCATTGATAGAATTCGCCTATAATAATAGCTATCACTCCGGTATACAAATGGATCCTTTCGAGGCCCTTTATGGAAGGAGATGTAGGTCTCCAATTGGGTGGTATGAAGTGGGTAAAATCTGACTGTTTGGGCCAAATCTTGTTCATCAGGCGATGGAGAAAGTTAAAATCATTAGGAAATGACTTAAGATAGCTCAAAGCTGCCAAAAGTCCTATGCTAATGTTATAAGAAGGGAGTTGGAGTTTGAGGTTGATGATTGGGTATTTATAAAATTCTACCCTATGAAGGGAGTCATGCAATTTGGAAAGAAAGGGATGCTTGGTCCTCGTTACATAGGCCCATATTGAATTACAAGAAGGATTGGCGGAATTACTTATAAGTTAGATTTGCCTGGAAGTCTGGATTCTGTACATCCTGTATTCATGTATCAATGTTAAAGAAATGTATTAAAGATTCTCTTGTGTTGCCTATTGAAGAAATCAATGTTAAGGACTCATTGTCATTCAAAAATGAATCCATTGCTATTTTAGATCGTCAAGTTTAAAAGTTGAGAAGTAAATAGATAGCATCGGTTAAGGTGTTGTGGAGGAATCAAAAAGTTAAGGAAGCTACTTGGGATTCGGAGGATGACATGAGAATAAGATACCTGAATCTCTTTGAAACTATGGATGATGATATGGAAGGTACGAATCTTATACTCTTTCTCTCTTTCCATTTTGTGCTTGAAATTATGCTTATTTATGTCCCGACTCATCATTCGGGGATGAATGATCCTAAAGGGGGATAATGTAATACCCCATAATATTTTTTACTTGTTTCAGCCCTTAGTTGCATGCATAGGGAGTTTAAGGCCTGAAAATTTTTCTAAGTGTTGGGGACTTTGTCACATTCCATACCTCTTAACTTCAAAGATTTTTAAATTGGTCTTCCCGACCTAGAAACATAGATATTTGAGTTGATTCCTGTTCAGGGGTATAATGGGCATGTCTCGAGGAATTTTTGGATTTTTTGGATGAGGATTGGGTCGCATTGGGATTTCAAATCCATAACCTCATCGCGATTGTGGTGCGTCGTGGTGGATTAACGATGAGACCATCACCGCATTGTGGTGTCCTCATGATCGACGTTCCAGTTGTAAATTTTATTGCAAGAAGGGAAATGTGGTCTTTTTCTCTCATTCCAATTCATAAAGAGGCGAATTATATCATCAATTTGGGAAAATATTGCCCATTCTCTCCAAAGTACTCCCAAAGCAAACCCTTCCCTCTCCTCCAAAGATAAAAAAATCAATCCCCTTAAGTTCAAGATTCTCAAGAAAAGTGTCAAGATTAGGGGTTTACTCTTCAAACTAACAACTTAAGGTATGTGGAACTATCCGAAATTCCATGGATATAAAATTTTGTTGGTTTTATCAATTCTTAAGGATGTATTATCATGTTATGAAGAAGGGTTTTGATATTGTTTTGAAAAGCTTGTCATGAAATCATTTTTGATGAAAGTATACATGTTGTATTGAATTGTTTTTGTGGAATTTAATTGTAGCCCCTTATGTATATACGTTTTCATTTTTGGAAAGTTTAATCAAGTGCATGAACTACGAATTCCCTCTCTTGATATGAAATATAATGTCTATTTGTATTATGGGTTATTTCGAATGCATGGACAAGGGTTTTGAAAGTAAGTTGCTTAACATTATTGTGGTTGACATGGTTTATGATATGATGAGAGGAAAAAATCTCTTTATTTACAAAAGTCCATTATGTTGATAGAAAGAAAAGCATGTGTTCAAAAGAAAGATTGGCCACTATATGATAATGTGTTTCAAAAGAAAATGTTTTGTATACGTCTTCATGTATTTTAATTAAGCATGTTCTCAAGAAATATTTAAATCTTTGGGAGTGGCCCTCTATATGACTTCTTTTATAAAAGAGCTATGAATTATGACATGATACGATATGACTTGTAAGTTTGGGTATGACGGTACTCGGTGATGATATACCCTTAGCAGATTAAGTATGGAATGTTTTAAAAGCATGAAGTATGGTCTTAAAGGACTAAAATTTGGCTTAAATTGAGTTAGTTGGTTACCTGAAGAAGGCTTGAGTTCAGATAACTCTTAGCCCAAAACCATGTTTTACCGATATGGGTTCATGATGTCCTATATTAGGGATTATACGTTGGCGACGACCTTATGGCGTAGTACGAATGACAAACCCCAATCCTTGCGACAAACTTCGATTTGGGGCTTGGCCACCTAGTTAAGGGCAGAGTCCTTATAGACCTTGGATATGTACGTTTGTAGGGTGTACCATCTAACTCTGAAAAAATATGAAGAGTCATGATTTCAAGAAAACGTTTGAAAGCTTTTAAGTTATGCCCATGTATTGTCATTTACCTCATGTTAAATGTTTTATGAAATTCTCTCACCCATGTTGTATAAAGTATCGTTATTTGGGATTGTTTCACATACCAGTACATTTGTATTGGCCCACTATATTTTAGGATCGTTGTCAGAAGGTTGAAGTTGGTTAGCCTTCTTTATTTTGGAAGGCCTTGTTTCATATAATGTTTTCATTCAGTTTTAGCTCATGGTCCGACCGGGGTCCTTGTCTCGGTTAACAAACTTGTGTTTGATGGTATTTGGGACCTTATGAATGTATTTCCGTATTGTTTAATTTAAATGATAAGATGATCATGATTTTAGTTTACTTCCGTATTTTGATTATTTGATGAATTATGCATATGATTGCCAGTTGAAGTGGGCTCTTGGGACTTCACGGTTTGAGATAACCATCGCGGCCAGGTCCTTGTTTCAGGCTATGAAAATTCATCCCCACTTACTCAGTATATTCCTGAAGTACTTACCACATATATGTCTGTGTGGCTACATTGTTTCCTAATGTAGGTACCAGTTGTAGCCCACACATTATAATCTGACAATTCGTAGTTACCAACCAGCAGGTGATGAGTTTGTTTGATTCGAGGACTCGAGTAAACTATAGTTTCAGTATCATTTTTATTCAGTCGTATTAATTAGAGATATTCGGGGGTCATATCCAGGCCACCTATAGTTAGTATTAGTAGAGGCTTCATAGATAGTCAGTCAAAGTTGATGTATTTAGTTTCAGTTTCCTTTGTATAATCCTTATTGTAAGTTTTTGAACAGTATTGTATTGAACAAGTTTAGCTAAAAATATATCTTCCGCTTATTGTTTCCAATTTTATGTATTTACTTAGTTGCTATCATTGGTTAGCTTGGGATCACTTATAGTTCTAAGCACCGTGTGATGTCCAGGTAGTAATCTTGGGTTATTACAAGAAGATTCACGATTATTAATGTCACCAATAGGTAGACTGAGGATGGTTCAACATTGTAAATGATCAATGTTCCAAACTCCATCAACAATCAACTCCCTTACAAGATGAAATCTGTTAATCTTATTGCGAGAAATAACATGAGCAATGTCCCCCAAACCTGTCCAGTTGTCCCACCATAAATTTGAGGAGCCTGACTTAACTCTGATGTCGTAAACCTCCACCACCTTTCATTACAAAAGCTTCTCTAATACTTCAATTTGCTAAAATCAAGTCCACCTTCTTCAATAGGAAAACATATTATAGCCCATGAACTCCGATGGCGTCTATTCTTTTCATCACTTGAGCCTAAAAGAATTTTGTCATGGATCTTTTAATTTTTACTAAAATCTAATTAGGAGGTGTCATGGAAGCCAATAAGTAAACATCAAGAGACAAGGCAAGCACAAAGGTCTTTCTGGCATTAAGAATTCCAAAAGATGGTATCACATTTAACTTTGGAGCCATAAGAAACAATTATTTCATTATCTCGCAAGAAGGCCACACCAAAAGTAGTGAAATCATCCACAAGGGTTCATTCGTGTCAAAGAACTACAAGACCCATATACCTCTACCTTTATGGTAAATGAATCCTACATCAACATGGGTTTAATCGTGAGCAAATGGACAGTATAAAGAGGTACTACTATCATGAATAAATCCATTCTTATTAGTTACCTATATTATCCATGGCTTAAAGCATATGCCAGACACAAACTAGAACCCAAGTCTACCCTTTGTGTTAACGTAGGATATTCTAATACCCATCACAACTATCAGTGTTATTGATCCTATTTCACAAAGGATATATATTTCATGAGATGCTATCTTTTATGAAAATAAATTTCCTTTTTTCGATATATTTTCATCTTTAAAAGACAAGAAGATTTCATTGTTAGAGAGAGATATCTTGTACAAAGTTTCAAATAAACCTAGTGTCCCGTCTATTCCTCTAGCGTATTATGAGATTCTATAGCCAATCAAGGTTGCTGCAGAATTGCCGATGACTCCTTCTGCAGGTTCATCTTCAGGCCCATTTTTGGCAATTGCACCAATTCTTGCCGCCATCTCAAAGTGATCCACATAGCCTATTGTTATCCCAACTACCACACAACTACTAATCAATTATCAACACCAAAATTGGTACACCCAGACAACCCCTTTATCTATATCAACTCCAAATCCCACCTCGTCACCCACCATGTGACCACACCCATCCCATCTCCCAATCATCACCAATCCTCCACCACAGCTTCCGTACATACCAACAATTATCCATTCACCGATCGGTTACTCGTTCAGAGAATAATATCACCAAACCAAAGAAAGTATATGATTATCTTGTAGTTTCGTTAATCGAACCACTTTCCACCACTTATAACCAAGCCTAAAAGAGTGAACACTAGAGAGAAGTGATAGAACTTGAGTTTGAGTCATTGACGAACAACAAGATATGGGAGCTTGTACCGCCATCCTCTTCTGAAAATATTGTTAATTGCAAATGGCTCTATCGTATCAAAACCAAATCAGATGAAAGTACTGAAAGGTATAACCTCACTAATTACAAAGGGTTTCATGCAATGATTGAGTGTGGATTATCAATCTACGCATTTAGTCCAATGGTAAAACCTATTATTATTAGACTTATTTTGTCGCTTGTAGTGTAACACAATTGGAATTTGCACCAACTGGATGTTAATAATTCATTTCTTCAAGGTTATCTTGAAAAAGCTATTTATCTATGTCAACCTCATGGGTATGCTCATCCTGATTGTCCTCATTATGTGTACAAATTAAAGAAGGCAATTTATGGACTTAAGCAGGCCCCTTGAGATAAAGCAATTCTTGCTTCACAATAGCCTTCAAAAGTCTAACTCCAATTGTTTTCTATTTATTCATCATCAAAATAGACCATTGGTCTAGATACTTATCAATATTGATGACATAATTATCACTGGATCCAATTCTGATGTTATCAAGAATCCTTAAAGGATGTCACACCTCCGGTGCAGATGCCACTTTGTATCGTCAAGTACTTAGTAATCTTCAAAATCTATCATTCGCCAGACCAGAAGTAAGCTTTTCCATTAACAAATTATCTCAATTCATGTATGTTGCTAAAAAACACTGGTTTTTTTGTTAAAAGACTCCTGTGATACCTCCAGCATACCAAAAATCATGGCTTATAGATGACGAGCAAGACACATCCTGGGTTATTTATGCATTCAAATGCTGCTGATTGGGCTGGTGACATTAATGATAGGACCTCTAATTTTGGATATATTCTGTGGTAGGTTCAAGGTGTGTGTGTGAATGGAAAATGGAGGGAAATAATGGAGGAAATTTGAGTCCACACTAAAATGGAAAGTGTGCTCAAATAGGAAAGCTTACTAAATTCTCCCACATTGGTGGGAGAAAGAAGCCTTTATGTGTTTATATTGAGAAACAAATCTCCACTTGGATAGTGAGGTAAGAAAAAGGTGGTTCCTCGTGCCGTCGTTGTCGTTGCTCGCTCGGCTTCGGCTTCGGCTTTGGAAAATGATCGATTGATGAGATCTAATTTTTTAGATAAATTTTATTTGAAACTTGAAGAACAAGTGAAATTTAATCCAAAGAATCTAATAGAAATATTTTACTCCATGTGCGGGTGCATTTTGGACACCACGCAAACGCATACACAATGCACCTAGAAGGGATGCAACCCTTTGAGGTAAAAGGCACACTGGTTCGGGCAATAGCGTGGTTTGCGTGTGCACTTGGGCAACCTGTGAGTGCAGGTCCAGTGCAGGAAGCTGCTAGAATTTAGACGGTGTCACCTGCGGCCGCAGATTAGCCGTAGATCCAACACCGACTGGGCGTAGGTGTCGCGACTGTACTGAAAATGCTCCTTTTCCCAGAACCAATGCATCCTTTTCAAAGGGACATATTAAGTCTATAAATACCTGACATATTCCTCAGGAATGAACACAATTTTTGACAGCAAAAACACTCTTCTTCTCTACAAAAACTCAGAGTGATCATTAACCGTGGAGTAAGTTCAACAAATCCAATAATTTGAGGTACTGCTATTGTTGGATTGAAAACCATTTTATCATGGGAGGAAAATTCCATAACCTCAGGTACAGTGAGGGAAATTATTCCTTAAGGACACTCTATAGAGTCAAGAGACTTGGCTTTAAATTTCTGTTTCATCTTATTTCTGAAATAGTAACACACTTCTTAGATAGATCACTTTGATCTTGTGTTGAAGGTGTTCATACTTGAAAGTTGTTATTGACAAAGATTTGGTCTTGAACTTGGTTGAAGTATATTGCACATAAAATACAGATTTCTGTTGTACCCGAAAACATTGAAAAATAACATTTTGTAACTTGGTGCAAATTCTATTAGCTGATCATCCAAGAAGCAACTCGCTATGGCGCGCTTCTCCACTGAAGTAGAGTATTGTACAGTAGCTTCTGCACTTGCTGAGTTCAAAAACTTCTTGTAGAATTACATATGAAACGGCCTAATCCATCCATAATCTATTGTGATAATGTTGGTGTTACCTATCTTTGTCAAAATTCGGTACTACACAGTAGAATGAAACACATTTAAGTTGATTTTCACTTTGTTAGAGACCAACTGTAGGGAAAGAAGGTGCTCATCCAGCATTTACATGTTGCTGATCAGCTCGCGGATAAGCTTACCAAGCCTTTGCCTCATCTACTTTTTCATAAACATTTCTCCAAGTTAAAGATTATTGATCCCACCTTCAACTTGTAGGGACATATTGGGGCATGACTGATGGTGTGGTATATTGTGCAGATTTTCTTTCCTTTATTTGTGCATAATTGAATGTATATTAATTGTTGTTTACAATTATATATTAGGTCATTATTTTACTTCTCTATACTCCTCCATATCTTACCATTGGGGTTACTACAAGAGTTGTCCATGCCAATCCATCTTTTATGAAGGCCAATTTAATCTTTATCAATGAAAGGGTTACAGAATAGGAATAATTTGAAACTTATGCTTTTTGTTGAGAAATTTGAGTCTTTCAAAAGCCCTTCGGGATTTTACCCCTCTGATATTCCAAATGATTGTATCAATCATGGATAACATTTTCTCTTGATGCATTGCTTAAGGATACCTTTACTAACGTTAAAGAATTGTGAGCATATCTGTGAACTTTTTGTATTTTCTTGTCATGTAATTTTGTAATTGCTTGAGTTTAAATTTGTAGAACAGTTCACTTGCTCTTCTCCTCATGCACGTTATACAGGTTACTTATAACTTATAATTGTTTCTAGTATTGATTTTCATTTTTAAAAAAGAAAGAAAGAAAGAAAATCTTTTCACATTTAAATGTAGAAACTGTTGCTATTAAAAATGTTATAACATCTAAAACAAAACTTGTACTTTTTTTGTAAATTGTGAACATTACCATAGCAAAAAAAATCAAGTACAGAGCTTTGCCAAAGTGTTTAAGAGATTGCTGACCTCAAAAAGTAAACAAACAAGCACCTAGCTACATCTAATCTAGTTACAGAAAGCGTATGTATCAAATAAAGACAGTGTCTAGCTTTCCTATTCCTCTATATTACAGTTATCCTTCCCCTCAATTCTTTTTGTACCGGAGTGACTATAGAATCTATATTTATAGTGATGTGTCCAAAGTATTTACAGTTTGTAGCTTGCCAAGTATGGTAAATTGCTTCCCCATACATAGCTGTCACCAATTCCTTCTTTAACTGACTCCAATGTAGCGGCGGACCCCGAATTTAGGAGTCATGGGTACTTGAAATTTTTAAACACATATTTTGGAACCCACAGTTTTAAGGTTCTGCTTGGAAATCAAAGTACCCAGCTGTCTTATTGGTTTTGCAGGTTCTTTTTTCATCTTATACCAATTTTTATGCATTTATTATATAATTATACCTATTCTACATCAGGTTTAACGGGTGCCGGAGCACCAATATTTTCAACCTAGGTCTGCCCCTACTCCAATGCCTTCTTTTTAATCCAAGTCATAGTCTGATGCACTGATCCTCTTGGTAAGATTACTCCAAACCAAGTTGATAGCTTATTTTGCACCTCTATAAACTAGGGGCAATCAACAAAAAGATGTTGAATTTCTACCTCTACCTCACATAAACAACAACCTTTATTCTCCACTAGATGCAGCCTGAACAATCTTCTCTTAGTTCGTAATCTCCCTTGATATGGCAGCCACAACATTACTCTTATGTCTTGGCAACAACATAGAGCTCCAAATCAGATCTACCCAAGCAATCTCTATGGTATAGCTACCTAAGTATTGTAACTTTAGGTCATTGAATATTCTCCATTATGAGTAAGTAGGTATCTGTCTCTATGGTACCATTGACTCATCTTAGTATTTAGAGCATTCAGTTTCCTCCAATACCAACTACAATCATACATTGGTATGTGCTCCCAAATGTCATTTGTGCCTTTCATATATATCTCATGCACCCACTTGACCCACAACATATCTTTTTTCTATGCCAACTGCCAAATGAGCTTCCCAATAGCAGATATGTTCCAGATGTTGCAACATTTAATGTTTACACCTCCATTTCTCTTTGGCACACACACCTTATCCCAAACAACCAAGGTTATTTTCCTATGCTCCCCAGATGCCGCCCACAAAAAGTCACTACCCTTCTGTTAGAGTGGGTAAAAGTTCTACATTGATTGGGGAATGGACTGGTAGTTTGCTTATATGGACTTGGGTAATCCTAACCTTTTGAGCTAGATTTTGAGATTGAGTTAGGCTCAAGGTCCATTCTTATCAAGTGGTATCAGAGTGAGGTTGTCTTAAATAAGGTTAGCACCTAAGAAAAGATCACTATGATGGATTCCATACCACCTACAGGTCACAATGAAGGTCAATCCACCACTAGACCTCCACTCTTTGATGGTTCAAACTTTACCTGGTGGAAAGCTAGAATGAAAATATTTGTTCAAAGGTAAGACTACTAGCTATGGGACATGATCACGGATGGTCCTACTATTCCAATGAAGTTGGTTGATGGTGAACAGGTTAAGAAACTGAGAAGTGATTTCACTACGGATGACCGTGGAATTAAAGAAGAATGCTAAGGTTAAGAACATTTTAGTTTATGGACTAGGCCAGCTGATTACAATAGATTATCAAACTGTACCACTGCTAAGTAAATTTGGGATGCCCTGGTCAATGCACACGAGGGTACCTCTCAGGTAAGGAAGTTCAGAATTGCTCTTCTCTTTATTGAATATGAGGCTTTTAAGATGAAGGAGAATGAATCCCTTCATGAAATGATAACAAGAATTACTGCCTTAATAAATTAGTTGACTTTCTTGGGAAAAGTTATCCCTGTTGAGGAACAAGTTGAAAAGGTGTTAAGGGTACTTTCTAAGTCTAAATGGGATGTTAAGGTCACTACCATTAGGGAGGCTGGATGAACTAGTAGGGAATTTAAAGACTTATGAAATGCAAATTGATGGAATCAAGAAAGAACTGGCAGCTCCTTGGCCTTGAAGGCATCATACAGTGATGAAGAAGTTAAACTTGATGAAGAACAAGTTGCTATAACACCCCACACTTTTGGGATAAAGTTTGAACCGTCCTTTCTACGCGTAAAGACCTGAACCCAATGATTCTTTGTTAATTTATGTGTGATGATCAATTATATAGTGTGTTAATACCTTTGAATAAGAATTGAGGTCACAAAAATTCCCGAACTCAAAGACAAGTTGGAAACTCTTCTATCGATTAAGTTTTGGGGAATGTCTAAACTTGGGTTAACTTCCATTAATCATAACTTATTGTATTTAAACAATTAGAGGGCATAATATATATCAAAGGAAAGTTCTTTGGTTCTTCTTTCTAATTCAACTGGTTTCACCTTAATTTGATATCGGAGTAGAAAGTTATGCTCACTTTACTTAGAAGTGTCTGTCTGCTAAAATGTGACTACGAATCTGACGACCTATCAGCTGGGTGTCGGCTCTTCAGCCCTAGTCGTCTACCTAAGGCAGTGAGTGGTAAAAATCAGCCCAAAAGTGATGACCTAGGTGACATCCTAGCCCATCAACCTTGGTCATCAAATGATGTAATTCTGCGACTTTTTTGGTTTCCTTAGGGGTATTTTGGTCTTTCCCTCACTCCAAAAACCTTTCACACTGATTAAATCACACCTTAAGCATAATTAATCAGTAATTATCAGTTATACAACATCAAAAAGACTCTCTTCACTCTCAAATACAAGACCAAACGAGGTTTCCTCCAAGAACAAGAAATCAAGAAAAATCAATCCTTAAGTCCAAGATTTCCAAGGAAAAAATCAAGATTCAAGTTCTACTGTTTAAAATAAGTAATCTAAGGTATGTGGGGTTTTTCTAAACTACATGGCATAATAAAATTATTTCAATAACATTTAAACATTGAGAAATCATGAATTTACAAAAGGGTATAGAAATTTCAACTACAATTATGTATTGTGAATCTTTCTTGATAATAAAGTTTTGGTCTTGAGGCCTTCTCCCTTAAACTCGATTATTGCTCATATATATATATATATACACACACACACTTGCATATGATTTGACATTTGAAACTTGAATTGAGAGCATGAATATTTATAACCCCTTTCTTGTTATAAATCCCCTTATGTTCATATGTTATGAATTGTTCAATTTCATATTGGGAAGCATGTACAAACGTCTTTACTATTGTTTAAGACTTTATTTTTGATTATGAATTGAAGAGAGAGAGTTTTTCTTGTTTAGATAAATGAGAAGTGCTGATTTTAAAGAGTTGCATGGTTTGTCACAAAATACTTGACCACCGCATGTTTGTTGAAACATTGAAAAGAGAGAGTCTGTGCATAATTTAACATGTGTTTTGAAGTATGAATTCAACTGTATGAATGTTTTGGTAGTCTGGACACTGTTTTGAATAAAGAGATCTGAAATATGATAACGTGTGGCCTAGAGATATGACTTGCAAGTGATGGTATGACAATACTCAACAGATGAATGCTTTAGGAGATTCAGAACGAATTAAAAATACAGATCTTACTCAAATTTTGAATCCAGAAATATGCAAGTTTAGAAAATTTAAAAAATAGGCTTAAAGAGAGTTAGATGGTTACTCGAAGAAAGTACGAGTTGAAAGACTCAATGCTAGAAATCGTGATTTGCCTACCATGCTATGTTGTCTTATGTACCTTGATTCATGTTGTCCCAATTTGGGACTATGGTTAGGAGCCATGCTTTGTGATCTTATGTACTACTATGTAATGTTGATTTGATTGGAGATCATGAAACCATGCGGTGTGGTCATGCGTTACTAATACTCCAATCCTTGTAGCAAACTTGGATTGAAGGCTTTGCCACCGAGTCGAGGGCGGATTGCATATAGCCCATGGAATTATAGACTGTAGGGTATACCATCTAGCTCAAAAGTAAGATAAAGAGTGAGTCATGGATTCAAAGAAATATTTCAAAGTTTTTAAAGTAAGATAAAGAGTGAGTCATGGATTTAAAGAAACATTTCAAAGTCTTTAAAGTGTGCACATGTGTTTTCATATATTATACGTAAGAGGTTTTTATGAATTGCTCTAACTTATGTTGTATATAAATGCATTATTTTGGATTGCTCTGCATACCAGTACATCTGTATTGACCCCCTATATTTCAGGATTTGAGACACAATCTCGGGGTTTCGCTAAGCAATCGATTGATTGGTCAGAGATTGAAAGTTGGTGGCCCTCCCTTATTTCGGAAGGCCTAATGTATAAGTCATTGTTATTTTATTTTGATTTATGGTCTAACTGGAGGGCTTGTACCAGTATTCAGATAGAGGTTATTTTCCGTCAGTAGAGATTTTGCAGACTAGAGTTAGATGTTGATATTTATGAACTCCTTTCAGCATTAAGCAGTTTTAAATACAAGTTGACCAAGATTTCGTATTGTTTTACATTCCAGAGTTTTCCTTCATATTATATGAATGTATGTATGATTGACAGATAAAGAAGGCTTCTCGGGCCTTCATGGTTTGGGATGCCCGTTGCGACCAGAACCTCAGCTCGGGTCGTGACAGTTACCTTCAAAACTAAGAACTTCAGAAAATTCTTCAAAAAGAAAAAGGGAACAGGTAGCAAGAAACATTCAAATGACAATCCTAATGGATGCTACATGTGTGGTAAGACTGATCATCAGATCAGAGACTGTCTTGTCTAGGAATAAAATAGAGAAAGGAAAGAGCTGAAAAAGAATTGAAAGAAAAGGCTAAAAAGAGGGATAATGAAGAATATGCTATGGTAGCTTCTTGGGGATCTTATTCAGATGAGTCAGGTGATGAAGAAATTAATGAAAATTCACCCATGGCTATTGGAGACTCAAACTTGGAGGAAGAAGATGGTACTTCTAAGCTAAGTATACTTGAGCTTAAAGAACAATTGCATTTATTTTCTAAAACAAAACTTGTTTCCTTTGCAAAGAATTGACTTCTCATATGGATGAGTTATCCAACAGTCTTGCAAGTCTAAAATTTGACTTTATTAATTTAGAAGCATGAAAGAACACTGTTGAAAAAGAAAATTGCACTCTCGAGGAACAGGTTGAGCAACTTGATTCCTCAAATGTCACTATTAAGTCTGAAGACCTAAAATTGACACTTAATGAAAAAAGAAAAAAATCGAAAGTAAGGAACAAGAAAATGTTGAACTTAAATTAATGTCACGACCCAAACCGGGGCCCTGGCCGTGATGAGCATTCCAAACCATGAAGGCCCGAAACACCCCTATCTATCTGGTAAACATGCATGTAATTCATATGATAAAAAGAAATGCGGAAGATACACAATATTACGGAAACATGTCACGAGTCTAATGAAATTAATAATGGAAAATAATGTCCCACAATATCTATCGACATCTGAAAACCGTCTGCGAAATCTCTACAACATGACTAAAACAAACAACTGTCTGAAAACTGGGACAACGCCCCCAGTAGACCCAAAACTATTAAATGATAAATAAACTGCCAGACATCAGGCCTTCCGGAATATAGAAGGCTCACCACCTGACTCTGCAAATCTGTCTGAAGAATCTACTGATTATCTGGACCCCTAGACTGTGCCTCCGAACCTGGGAGGGAAGGGGGTCAATACAAAGTACTGGTACGCAGAGTAATCCAAAACAAAGTAGAGATTTTTATATAAACTAAATGAGGGCTGTTAGAAAACACATTATTACAAAATGATTTCGAAAATACATGGGCATAGTATACTGATTTTCAAAAACAATGAAACACATCTGAGCTAGGTGGTATACCCTACAACTTCACATTTTCACCAATTGTCAAATCTCGGTTGCCGCCGAGATTAGAATATAAGTGAGGGAAAGACACAAGATCACACAGCAGGGTGTCTCGACCCAATCAAGTATGGTAGTGCACAAGATTACAAAGCAGGGATCCTAACCATAGTACCAATTTGGGATCACATAATATTCGGTACACAAGATCATACAGCAGGGTACCAAGTTCTTGAGTCGGTAAACACGGTTTCCAGCGTAGAGTCATTTGACTCGTGCTTTCTTTGGGTAACCACTTATCTCACAAAATCAATGCATGAAACTCATTTTAATCAATCACATGTCATTCTCTACAGGGTATCGTCATACCCGACTTGTAAGTCATCAATATCACATCAAATTTCCAACTTCTCATACCATTTACCACATCCACATATGTATGACTTTCACATCATTAAAACACATACACCATGGTTCTTAACATGCAATTATTCAAGAAGTTTAATCATTTATGAGTAATGTTATATTAATTAAAAAACTCATGCTCTCAATGGTTTAACACTAGTATAATATGAGGTTTAAACATTATCACGGGAAATTTAGAAAATTCACAACTCATGTACATTGCACCCTTTTGAAGTTTCAAGTCGCATGTTCACAATTCAACCATTTAAATACATTCAAACAAACAACCCCATGATATCTCAATAATTCTTTCAAAATCATATATCAAAACATGTTATTTGTATCAATTGAAAACCCCCATTTGTAAAAACATATATATACTTGAATAAATTTAAAGTCTTGCGTAAATTCCTCTCTGAAAACATGCCCATGAAATTTAGGACAACCCGACGTACCTCTATTTAGGAGAATAATGAATGATTCTTGAAGCTTACGGATTGGGGATTCCAAATCTCTAATCATCTTCAAAAACTCACGGTTAAATCTTGAATTATTTGGGATTCTTGTTTGAAACCCTAGAGAGCATTCTTGATGAATTTTGGTGAAAGTGTATGTATTTAGGTTTATTTGGGATTAAATCCCGTGTTTGGATGGGTTTGGGGCCATAGGAAATGTCTAGTTTGACCTTAGAATTTAAAATTTGGGACTGGAACGCCATATAAGGCTTCACCACGATGCGCTAGAAATCGCGATGAGCTACTGGAATTGATAATTGTCAATTTAAGGCTCATCGCGATGCGGTGGCCAGTCAAATGGGAATGCTGACACTAAAAATACTCTAACTTCTTCACCGACTGTCTGTGTTAGGCGTATTTGGTATTAATGGAAACATAATTCGAAGATCTTTCATTTGACATATAGTAGGCCACTCAGTTCGTCATATATAATAAGTTATGATCGATTGAAGTTGATCCAAGTTTCAACATTCACTAAAACTTGAATGATAGGAAAGTTTTCAACCCGTTTTTGAGTTAAGGGACTTCTATGATCTCAATTCATGCTCAACTAGATTCACACACTACATAATTGATTACACACTAAGTTTTCATAGGATTCAGGAATTTTGCAACCTCTATGTGAAAGAATAACGGTTTACGTTCTAGCCCAAAATGCGGGGTGTTGCATTATCTCCCCCTTGGGATCATTCATCCCCGAATGATGGGTAGGGACTTGTTGAACTACTAAAAGTGTAGAATAATGAGCGTAGTATCACATTAAACATTTTTCCTCGACAAAATATGGAATGCTAGCAAACAAGCTTCATGATAACCCCTAGCGAAACTTGTAAGCATGAAACATGATATAATGAGACTTTACATAGGGATGATCTTGCACATGAGCTCTATGCTTAATAATCTTCTAAACATAAGGCTGGGATTTATTTGGTGATCATAGACCTAATTTATATTGGTACTAATAATGAAAGAAGATTTTTCGCGAAAGGTAGGGATAGAATCATTCTCCATCTCTCATGATACAATGAAATAGATATTGCACTTTGAAACACTACTCATCTTTGTCCAAACAACAAACAACACACTTCAACACTTCCAACTTACAATTCTTTCATTACATATCTAACCACAAGAGTTTGAGCCTCAGTGCCAAGTGCTTTTTATGTTGAAGACTAACTCGGAGTAATAAGGTGGTAACTTAAGCTACAGGACCTTGTACTATACATCCCTGTAAGAAATTCTTCACCTTATCAATATCATCAAACACTCTTGGGTTTTTAATTAAGAGGGTACTAACAACATAGCACACAGATTTGCGTTTTCAATAGCCACAAGGTTCAAGCCTAATCAACTACACCAACTTCATGGATCTGCACACCAAGACCAACAATTTTAATCACTCTACAAATATTTTCACCACATTCCTCCTTCTTAGCTAATTCACACAACAAAAGTTCACCTCCTTCTTTTTCCTTTTCACCTATAACCTTAGCTCGAGAATCATATCAAATTTTTAACCTTCAAGCACATCTACTCCTCTACCTAACACATCACCACTTTTCTACAACCACCATTATACTATCATACGGAGGGTCATTAAGAGACTCGAGAATAATTGTCAAGAATGGAAATAACACCATTAAACCATAACTTCTACTCATTGCACGGCTCAAGAAAGGTCATGAAATGAAGATATGATAGAATAACCACAAGGTGTTCCATATAACAAGTCTCTGGATTATAAGTAAAAAGTCATTTGGAAAACACAATACAACATGATTTCTTAGGACGGAGAATAGGGAGAACTATTGGTGCATATATCAAGACAAAATGGGGGAAAGAGACCAGATTCCCCTCTTGGATTTGGAAAAATCGGTAAGATAAACTAGGCACCCGACGCGATAGGAGACGCGATGCATCAAGATCGCGTCGAGACACTGGTTTGGCCAATGTGATTATCGATGCGGCGTACTGATATCGCATTGATCCACTGGTTTGCTTACTTAAATGCATCTCAAACGTGGTCCAAAAAATCTAAAACTTTACCCGAACCACCCCTTTACACTTCTGAACATGAATCAACTCAAAAACTTACGCCTTGGGGTCGAGAAGATCAATTTAAAATCATGGAAGTTAAGAGCTCATAAATATGACTAAATATTTTAACCCTTAGAAAAGTTTTCAGGTTACAAGCTCTCCATACGTGCCACTAAGAGTGGTATTGAGTCGAGAATGCTACGGACTATTACATCTCAACTAAGACAAGGATTTCCGATTGAAGTGATTGCTCCTCATTGAAGGAACTGAGATTTTTGCCATAAGTTTGCATAAACCTTATCACTTTGGCTAAACCCAACATAGGATGAATCAGTGACATATATAATCATATTTCCTTAAGACCAAGCATGCTGAGAGACGTAGATTTTCATGGATCATGGACAACATAACATATGGCCTGAATACATGAAAGACTGGATTACTGAGAGACATAATTACTTCTGGTTTGGAGGTCATATCGTAGACATAAGTCCATGGGAAACTCGAATCATAGGCACAAGAATAACTTGAATAGATGACGTAAGATATTAGCGAAAAAATCTCTGAAAAGGAAGTAGGAGTATGCTTGAGTAAGAATAGACTTATCATGATTTCTCCCCCGCAGCTTGTCGAATTGGGAAAAATTTGGGAACTAACTTAATTCCTCATGTCCCCCTTAGATCAAAGTCACACCTCTAGACTTGCATACATAACCTCACATCAAAATCTGTAGCCACAACCTCCACACAAATGAGACATCACCATACTCGCCCTGATGAACTATACTCGGAAGGCCTTGCTTTCTAAAAAAATGCTACTGTTAACATTCTCTAGCATCAATAGCCATCACTCTACAGCTCTCACCCTCATGAGTGCACGCACCCACACTCCTTACCACAAAAGGGGTATCAGTATATACATGAACTCAAACTTCTCTCATTAATCCCTAATACAAAAGCACTATATTATTTTTTAGAACATTTTGTTCTAACCTTTAGAGTCATCAACTTACGACTAATATTTCCATGTGCCTAGACACCCACACTTCTAAACACTTAACACTCCATCTTCAATTTCCTGAGGATATTATCATTACACCTCAAATCACATAATCAACAACTTAATGAAATCTGTAAAACTATACCAAAGGCACATATTTCTTACCTATATTTCTTGAATTCAACTATAACGAACACCATACAACAACAACAACCCCTGAGTCTTCCTCAAACGCCCCCCATACTACAAATTTCAAAAACACAGACTAGGTACAACATACACTTATACGCATAAAACTTTATTAACGACCTGCTACCTGGGGTTCAACTTATTCCAATATATCTATGTTCTTAACCACTTAATGATTCAACCACAGTTCATCATTTTAACACTAGTCCTCATGTACACATATCCCTCGCGATTACCTCTTAAACTTTTAATAAATCTCCACCCTGGGCTCTTTAAAAAATCATATCAAGCCTACTAATTCATTCCCATAAATCATACATCATTAATCATAAAATACTATTCTCACCACCATATTCTACAATCTATAATTCAAGCCTATAGTCTAGCATCCATCGTCTAGCACTAATAACGCAAAGCATACAACATAATATACTAGTCCATCAAATTGGGAAATCAACTTCAACTACTCATTTCATTCAAATACTGCCTACAGTCACAATACCCTCCATGACATCACTATTATAGCTCAAAATCCACTTCATACCTTCTCACATGAAGTACTAGTTTGCATCTACTAAGGAAAAGAAGATCAAGGGGGTAAAATCACACAATAAACATGGTCAACCTTAATCTTATATCATACCCCATACAATCTTATCTACTATATGGCTTCCTCATATCACACTTACTAACTCAAGTGCACATTTAGACTACCTTCCAATTCTACAAACAACCATGAGTCTATAATTATAACTTACTGGATAATCTAGCCATTTTCATGCTCGAAGCAAACAACAATTCACCTCCATTACCAACTCGATCTCATGCAATAAGATTCAGCTATACATATATTCAATAGATTGCCCTTACCATTTTTCTTGCCATTTTGCCTCTAAATCCCCAGTTCCAACCAACATAAGAACAACAGGAAGAACAACAAATTGCTAGTGGATCGAAATAGGCCTCACACGGCTTCACTAGACTTTGATTTTTTTTTTTTGCATTTTGAATAAGGAAATGAAATGAATAACAAATCAACAATGCTAGTGAATTAAAAGAGCTCCATGCAGCTTCACTAGACTTTGTTTTCAACAACACAATGATATCAAGATTACAAAAGATAAAAACTTGACACACAATATTCAATGGCCCAAGAATACATATCTTACTTTGTATAAATAAAATTTTGAGTCAAACACTTCCTACACGGACTACCATACAATCCACACATGCTACTAGCTACCACATTAGTCTATCACCATAAAGGGGTAAATCATCCTTAAACATCGGTTATTCAACTAAAATATTTATTTACACAAAAGTCATCCTCACTCTAACTTCAAAATTTATGACTTCACATCACCAACTTCTTGGTCCAGCATCACAACCAATAGGTCATGACACCGACACTTAACTTATACTAGTACTACTCGGGTTGAAATACAGTTCCAATATTCTATTACACATCATCTCCCTTAAGCGTGACATCTGCAACATAAATTCTGAAAGGGACTGAATACACTTAATACCGCAGGCTGGAAAGCACGATTACATCAATATCAAAGTTTACACCATAATCAATATACTCTGAAGCACTAACAGACTCTTCTCAAGTCCTTGCACAATATATATTTTTTTTATAATCTTTATGGCTCAATTAGAAAGGACCATACCATTTAGATTCTGAACTTCTACACTAGATTCACCCTAACAATGAGACACATCTGAGAACATCAAAGAAAAGAATTAGGATAACTTTACTTTTGTATGGACAACACCGTAGCACAAATTAGAGTATGGAAGAGGAACATTCTGACTTCATAGCACTAACTAGAACATGAAGAAAGAGAGACATTCCTAAATGCCTTGTAGCCTCCTGCTTATAAGTGTAGCATGCTACACACCCATAAACAAGACTCCACCTGACATAATTTTGCAGACACCCTGGGACAATGAACCGTGCTCTGATACCAAGTTTGTCACGACCCAAAATGGGGCCTTGGACGTGACGAGCATTTCAGACCACGAAGGCCCAAAATATCCCTATCTATCTGGTAATTATGCACGTAATTCATATGATAAAAAGAAATGCATAAGATACACAATATTATGGAAACATAGTCACGAGTCTAATGAAATCAATAATGAGAAATAATGTCCCACAACATCTATCAACATCTGAAAACCTTCTGTGAAATCTCTACTATATGACTAAAATAAACAACTGTCTTAAAATTAGGATAAGGCCCCAGTAGACCCAAAACTATTAAATGATAAATAAACTGCCAGACATCAGGCCTTCCGGAATATAAAAGGCTCTCCACTTGACTCTGCAAATCTGTCTGAAGAATCTACTGATTCTCTGGACCCCTAGACTGTGCCTCCGAACCTGGGAGAGAAGGGGGGTCAATACACAGTACTGGTACATAGAGTAATCCAAAACAAAGTAGAGATTTTTATATAAACTAAATGAGAGCTGTTATAAAACACATTATTGAAAAATGATTTTGAAAATACATGGGCATAGTACACTAATTTTTCAACAGTAATGCAACACATCTGAGCTAGGTGGTACACTCTACAATTTCACATTTTCACCAATTGTCAAATCTCGGTTACCGCCGAGATTAGAGTATAAGTGAGAAAAAGACACACAAGATCACACAGTAGGGTGTCTCGACTCAATCAAGTATAGTAGTGCACAAGATCACAAAGCAGGGCTCCTAACCATAGTCTCAATTTGGGATCACATAATATCCGGTACACAAGATCACACAGCAGGGTACCAAGTTCTTGAGTCGGCAAACACGGTTTCTAGCGTAGAGTCATTTGACTCGTGCTTTCTTGGGGTAACCACCTATCTCACAAAATCAATGCATGAAACTCATTTTAATCAATCACATGTGATTCTCTACAGGGTATCGTCATACCCGACTTGCAAGTCATCAATATCACATCAACTTTCAAACTTCTCATACCATTTACCACATCCACATATGTATGACTTTCACATCATTAAAATACATACACCATGGTTCTTAACATGCAATTATTCAAGAAGTTTAATCATTTATGAGTAATGTTATATTAATTAAAAAACTCATGCTCTCAATGGTTTAACACTAGTATAATATGGGGTATAAACATTATCATGGGGAATTTAGAAAATTCACAACTCATGTACATCGCACCCTTTTGAAATTTCAAGTCACATGTTCACAGTTCAACTATTTAAATACATCCAAACAAATAACCCCATGATATCTCAATAATTCTTTCAAAATCATATATCAAAACATGTTATTTGTATCAATAGAAAACCGCCATTTGTAAAAACATATATATACTTGTATAAATTTAAAGTCTTGCAAAAATTTCATTCTGAAAACATGCCCATGAAATTTAGGACAACCCGACGTACCTCTATTTCGGAGAATAATGAATGATTCTTGAAGCTTACGGATTGGGGATTCCAAATCTCTAATTATCTTCAAAAACTCACGGTTGAATCTTGAATTATTTGAGATTCTTGTTTGAAACCCTAGAGAGCGTTCTTGATGAATTTTGGTGAAAGTGTATGTATTTAGGTGTATTTGGGATTAAATCCTGTGTTTGGATGGGTTTGGGGCCATGGGAAATGTCTAGTTTGACCTTATAATATAAAATTTGGGACTAGAACTGTAACGCCTCGAAAAACAGGTCCCGGAGCGTCACATAGTGCTTGAGGCTACGAGTAGCCCCAGCTAACCCTTTGAGCCATTTTTATTCAGTTCAACACAAATCAATGGGGTTTCCATAAATAACCCTCAAATATCAACAGAGTAATCATCATCCAAGAATAAAAGAATTTCAGAAAGATAACAAAATATGACTTATTAGTCAACTCCCAATATCTATACTAGTCTGACAAGCCTCTAAGAAAATCAATAAAACCAGTGATCCATTGAGACATGCCCCAACTGGCTCATACTCATTTATCAAATGTAAAAATATTCCATGAAACCAACATCAGACATCACGTCCTCGAAACATAAGGACTCACCACGACAGAGGATGTTGAACAACATGCCGGAAGAATCACTGTCGAACCTGGAACTGAGCACCTGAACCTACATTTCGAGAAAATACAGCCCACATCCGAAGATGCAGGTCAGTACCATGGAAAGGAACTGAATATATGGGGGTGTATGCAGTTTTATAAATATCATCATCATAAATATTTATAAGAAATATGCAGGATGTATGAAAGACTCACATAGCCCGATGAAAATCATCATAATCATGAGAGGAGGAAATAAGTACAATAACACATGTGAGTCATCATATAATTTGTCAATCACTTTCAGTTCATCAAGAATATCAATTCTCATGATGTAAATATCATTAAAATTTTTTGAAAGAATAACTTTCACAATTCCACTTTGAAATCACTTCACCATTCACCATAGACACAAGGAAACACATACACACTGGGAGATCCTATAACCCACATAAACCATGTGAGCTACATGGATTCCAACGTACAACCCACGTTGGGGAGAGCCGTCCTATCCTTGCCATTGGAGTAGGACTATCGATATCAAATCCACACAAACTAGTGATCACTATATAAATCAGCCTCAAGCTCACTCCTACGGGGGCACGTAGTTCTAAGGAAGTAAGGTCGCTTTATACCTCCCACTCGGTGCTAAAGATTTCTCCTGGACTTTGCTCAGATCATTTCAAAGACAATCCATAATAAAATAATTTCCGTAATATATAAATATACATCGAGAGCCATCATGCTTCCCATCTATCAAAATCAACCACGTTCTGGATTTCTTTCACACTCGAGTTCAAAACAACTCCATTAAGACCAAAAGGTCAAATCATTCAAAATATCTCAAATATTCAACATCAACGTGCTATAACATATACTTTCTCAAAAAAATACAATTTCCAATGGAGATTCACGACCCAAATATCAAAATCATGATAAATATCGTTCAAGATTCATGCTTTATATCTCCACACATGTAAATTCATCTTTCAAAATCATAAACATCAAGATTTCATAATAATCATCATAAGATATGGGTTCATGCTACAAATTCGTAAACACTAAATAAAAATCATGCCTTTGTAAAGAAAATTACTTTTGGGCACAAGAACGAAAGAGAGCTTTTGTTGAAAAACCCCACATACCTTGAATGATGAACTTTAGATTGATACTCATTTTTGAGATGTTAATCATGACTTTGAATGATGGTTCTTGGAGTTCTTGAACTAGGAACTTGGAGTCTTAAATAAATTTGCAGAATTAATGGTGAACTTTGTAGGTTCTTAAAGTTGGATATAGGAGCTTAGGGTTTTCTTTTTGAGGGAATTTGATGAAATATAACATATAATGCTTCTAATAGGCTTTAATATAGGATTTAGGTGGATTTTAGGTGAGGTAGAATGACCAAAACGCCCCTAAAAATCAAATAATTCTCGAATCCGTCCTTTGGTGGACTATTTTGATAGTCTGAAGTAGATCAACCATAACGTTTTACTCCGATATCCAAATTGGATGAAAACAATTTCATTAGAAAGAGGACTCTCATATATTTCCGTTGATATATAGTTTCTCACCCAAATCATTGTGTACGAGGAGTTATGATCATTTGAAGTTGACCCAAAAATTTTTTTTGATAGGCTGAAGTAGATCGACCATAACTTTTTGATTCAATAGAAAAATTGGATGAAACCAATTTCATTGGATAGAGGACTCGCAGAGATGTTTGTTGATATATAGTAGATCACCCAGATCATTATGTACAAGGAGTTATGATCATTTAAAGTTGGAGAAAAAATACGCCAGGCCTCAGTACTTTTTCCTGCATGTTTTACTGTTCACTACTATTCATGATTCGATCGGAAGGTTCATAACTCGTCGCTCGGGTGTCTATTTTGGATGACCCACATATCGTTGGAAATCTTTTCTGATACTCTACGCAATGGTGTGTCATAATCTAAGACATTCCACACGGAAAATTTATAATTCATTTTAGAAGATAGAACCCAACACGTTTACGCACGAAATTTCAATGAAAAATTTCCTCGGGTATTACATCATTCCCCCCTTGGATACATTCGTCCTCAAATGACACTAGACATGCCAAGGTTACATAGGGAATAGAGCATACAGATGAAACCATTCGTTAGACTCATCACCACATCGTTTCTCACTCCGAATGCAACATAGAATGCATAAATAAGGAAACTACAGCTGAACACATAATAAATGATAGCTGAACTGCTGCAACTTTTATCAAAAGTGCATGATTTAGGAAAGAACGGTACCTTCGGCTTGATTGGAGTTCATGGAAAATAGGTGCGGGTACTTGGATTGCATATCCGCCTCAGCTTCCCAAGTTGCACCCTCAACAGTTTGGTTTCGCCATAACTCCTTGACCAAGGGAACTTCTTTGTTCCTTAGTCTTCAGTCACTGAAATCAAGATTCTCAACAGGAATTTCATCAAAAGAAAGATTTTCTTGAATGTCAGCACTCACAGAGGAATCCACTACCACAGCATCGCTAATATACTTTCTAAGCATGGAGACATGGAATATTGGATGAACAGAGGACAACTCAGATGGCAACTCGACCTCATAAGCTACCTTACCAACACGGCTAAGAATTTTGTAAGGACCAACATAACAGGGACTAAGCTTCCCCTTCTTTCCGAATCTCTTCACCCCCCTCATGAGTGAAACTTTTAGATACACTAGGTCACCAACTTCAAACTCAAGGTCTCTCCTTCTAACATCCGCATATGACTTCGACGACTTTACGTAGTTTTCAACCATCCCCTAATCAACTTAACTTTTTCCATAGCCTCAAATATCGAATCAGGACCACTCGCAGCCACTTCACCCACCTCGAACCAACCTATGGGTGATCTACACTTCCTCCCATATAAGGCTTCAAACGGAGCCATGCCAATACTAGAGTGGAAACTGTTATTGTAAGCAAACTCTATCAATGGTAAGTGATCATTCCAACTTCCCTTAAAGTCAAGTGCACAAGCTCTCAACATATCCTCTAAGATCTGGATGGTCCGCTCAGCCTGACCTTCGGTCTGCGGATGAAAAGCAGAACTCAAAAGCACTTGGGTACCAAGACCCTTCTGAAAAGCTTTCCAAAATTGCAAAGTGAACTGAGTACCCCTATCCTAAATGATAGACAAGGGAACTCCATGCAGTCTAACTAGCTCTCGGATATACAATCTAGCGTAATCCTCAGTAGTATATGAAGTATGAACAGGCAAGAAATGAACAAACTTAGTCAACCTATCAACCACAACCCAAATGGAATCATGATAGCGTTGGAAAGGAGGTAAACCAATCACGAAGTCCATATTTATCTCTTCCCACTTCCAGGTGGGAATACTAAACTCTTGCATCATACCACCGGGTCTTTGGTGTTCAACCTTAACCTGTTGGCATGTTGCACACTTAGCTACAAAAGCTTCTATATTATAATTCATGCCACTCTACCAATAGATTTCCCGTAAGTCTCGGTACATCTTGTTGGCACCAGGATGAATAGAATATCGCACCCCATGCGCTTCAGCCATAAACCTCTGTCTCAGATCATCAACATTCGGGACACACAATCTACCCTGCAATCTCAACACACCATCTCCCCCTTGGGTGAAAACCTCTACTTTTTGGTCCTTGACTGACTTCTTCAATCTGACCAAACTAGCATCTAAGTATTGCTTTTCCTTCACTTCCAAAACCAAGAGGATTCAGAACTACTCTGAACCCCTATACTACCTTCAGCAGAGTCAAACAACCTATCCCCCAATCTAGCCAAACGATGTACATCATGAGCCAACTCTTTCTTACCTTCTACCACATGCGAAACACTACCCATGTACACTCTACTTAGGGCATCCACCATAATATTGGCCTTGCTCGGATGGTACAACATACTCATATCATAGTCCTTTAACAATTCTAACCATCGTCTCTGCCTAAGATTCAATTGTATCTGGGTAAACACATACTGCAGACTCTTATGATCAGTGAAAACATCAACATGGACACCATACAAATAGTGTCTCCAGATTTTCAAAGCAAAGACAATAGCAGCCAACTCAAGGTCATGGGTGAGGTAATTTTTCTCTTGGGGTTTCAACTGTCTAGAAGCATAAGATATCACCTTACCCTTTTGCATTAATACGTAACCCAACCCAACTCTCGAAGCATCACAGTACACCACAAAACCATCAATACCATCAGGCAAAGTCAAAATAGGGGCTGAAGTGAGTCGAGTCTTCAACTCCTGAAAACTCTTCTCACAAGATTCGAACCACAAGAACTTCACTTTCTTTTGGGTTAACCGAGTTATAGGAGATGCTATAGAGGAGAAACCCTCAACAAAACAGCGGTAATAGCCAGCTAAACCCAAGAAACTTTGGATATTAGTCGGAGAAATAGGTCTAGGCCAATTTCTAACAGCTTTGGTCTTTTGGGGATCAACTCTAATACACTCGAAAGAAATGATATGACCCAGAAAAGCAACTGACCTTAGCCAAAACTCACACTTACTGAACTTGGCAAACAACTTGTGATCTATAAGAGTTTGCAAGATAGTTTGGAGATGATCAAAATATTCATCCTTACTACGGGAGTACACCAGTATATCATCGACGAACACTATGACAAACATATCCATATATGGTCTTAACACTCTATTCATGAGGTCCATGAAAGCTGCTGATTTCTAAAAAAGGAGAGAATGAATCAATAGCAGAGAGTGACACTTTAAGCACGATAGACTTCTGAAATAAAGAATCACACTTTTTCCTAAAACGTCTTCTAGCCTCTTGCTCATAGATGTGGCTCGCTACACACCGATGATCAAGACTCTACTTAACACAGCTTGTCAGACTCCCTAGCACACTTTAAAACCTTAGGCTCTGATACCAAGTTTGTAACGCCCCAAAAATGGGTCCCAGAGCGTCACACGGTGCTTGAGGCAACGAGTAGCCCCAAGCTAACCCTTTGAGCCATTTTCATTCAGTTCAACACAAATCAACAGGTTTCTATAAATAACCCTCAAATATCAACAGAGTAATCATCATCCAAGAATAAAAGAATTTCAGAAAGATAATAAAGTACGACTTATTAATCAACTCCCAACATCTATACTAGTCTGGAAAGCCTCTAAGCCAATCAATAAAACCAGCGAGCCATTGAGATATGCCCCAACTGACTCATACTTAGTTATCAAATGTAAAATAATTCCGTGAAACCAACATCAGACATCACATCCTCGGAACATGAGGACTCACCACGACAGAGGATGTAGAACAGCATGCCGGAAGAATCACTGTCGAACCTGGAACTGAGCACCTGAACCTACATTTTGAGAAAATACAGCCCACATCCGAAGATGTGGGTCAGTACCATGGAAAAAAATGAGTATATGGGGGTGTATGCAGTTTTATAAACATCATCATCATAAATATTTATAAGAAATATGCAGGATGTATAAAAGACTCACATAGCCCGATGAAAATCATCATAATCATGAGAGGAGGAAATAAGTACAATAACACATGTGAGTCATCATATAATTTGTCAATCACTTTCAGTTCATCAAGAATATCAATTCTCATAATATAAATATCATTTAAATCTTTCGAAAGAATAACTTTCACAATTCCACTTTTAAATCACTTCACCATTCACCATAGATACAAGGAAACACACACACACTGGGAGATCCTATAACCCACATAAACCAGTGAGCTACATGGAGTCCAACCTACAACCCACGTTGGGGAGAGCCGTCCTATCCTTGCCATTGGAGTAGAACTATTGATATCAAATCCACACAAACTAGTGATCACTATATAAATCAGCCTCAAGCTCATTCCTATGGGGGCACGTAGTTCTAGGGAAGTAAGGTCACTTTATATCTCACACACAGTGCTAAATATTTCTCTCGAACTTAGCTCAGATCATTTCAAAGACAATCCACAACAAAACAATTTTAGTAATATATAAATATACATCGGGAGCCATCATGCTTCCCATCTATCAAAATCAACCATGTTCTGGATTTTATTCACACTTGAGTTCAAAACAACTCCATTAAGACTAAAAGGTCAAATCATTCAAAATATCTCAAATATTCAACATCAACGTGCTTATAACACACACTTTCTCAAAAAACCATAATTTCCAATGGGGATTCACGACCCAAATATCAAAATCATGATAAATATCATTCAAGATTCATGCTTTATATCTCCACACATGTAAATTCATCTTTCAAAATCATAAACATCAAGATTTTATAATAATCATCATAAGATATGGGTTCATGCTTCAAATTCATAAAAATTAAATAAAAATCATGCCTTTGTAAAGAAAATTACTTTTGGGCACAAGAACGAAAGAGAGTTCTTGTTGAAAAACCTCACATACCTTGAATTATGAACTTTAGATCGATACTCATTTTTGAGATGTTAATCGTGCCTTTGAATGTTGGTTCTTGGAGTTCTTGAACTAGGAACTTGGAATCTTAAATAATTTTGCAGAATTAATGGTGAACTTTAGAGGTTATTGAAGTTGGATGTAGGAGCTTAGGGTTTTCTTTTTGAGGGAATTTGATGAAATATAACATATAATGCTTCTCGAATGCCCCTAAAAATCAAATAATTCTCGAATCTGTCCTTTGATGGACTGTTTTAATAGTCTGAAGTAGATCAACCATAACGTTTTACTCCATTATCCAAATTGGATGAAACCAATTTCATTAGAAAGAGGAATCTCATATATTTCCATTGATATATAGTATATCATCCAGATCATTATGTACGAGGAGTTATGATCATTTGAATTTGACCCAAAAATTTACTTTTGGTAGGCTGAAGTAGATCGACCATAACTTTTTGCTACGATAGACAAATTGGATGAAACAAATTTCATTGGATAGAGAACTCGTAGAGATTTCCATTGATATATAGTAGATCACCCAGATCATTATGTACAAGGAGTTATGATTGTTTAAAGTTGGAGCAAAAATATGCCAGGCCTCAGGTTTTACTGTTCACTACTATTCATGGTTCGATCGAAATGTTCATAACTCGTCGCTCGGGTGTCCGTTTTGGATGACCCACATATTTTTGGAAAGCTTATTCGATACTCTACGGAATGGTGGGTCATAATATGAGACATTCCACGTGAAAAATTTATAATTCATTTTAGAAGATAGTACCTAACACGTTTACGCACAAAATTTCAACGAAAAATTTCCTGGGATATTACAGGAATGCCATATAAGGCTTCACCGCGATGTGATGGAAATAGTGATGAGCTACTGGAATTGAAAATTTTCAATTTAAGGCTCATTGCGATGTGGTGGCCAGTCAAACGGGAACTCTGACACTAAAAGTGCTCTAACTTCTTCACCGAGTGTCTATTTTAGGCGAATTTGGTATTGATAGAAAGTTGATTTGAAGATATTTCATTTGATATATAGTAGGCCACTCATTTCGTTAGATATAATGAGTTATAATCAATTGAAATTGACCCAAGTTTTAATGTTCATTAAAACTTGAACGATAGGAAAGTTTTCAACCCGTCTTTGAGTTAAGGGACTTCTATGATCTCAATTCATGATCAACTAGATTCACATACTAAATAATTGATTACACACTAAATTTGCATAGGATTCATTAATTTTGCAACCTCTATGTGAAAAAATAATGGTTTATGTTCTAGTCCAAAATGCGGGGTGTTATAATTAATCAAGTACAAACAAGAGTGTAGTGATGCCAAAGAAATGAGAAAGAAATTGAGTCAAGAAGTATCTAAACTAAAACTTGATCTTGAAAGAGCAAACAGGTGGAAAAATTCCTTAAGAATTGTTCATAAACTTAGTGAAAGAAGTCACAGTGAAAAAGCAAGACTGCATTTTTACAAAAGCCTTGATGCTACTCAAGATTTGTGCTATATCTGTGGTAATTTGGGACATTCAACTACTAAATGTCTAGTTACTACAAAAAACAGATCTAGGAGTATAAATTTGGTAAACAAACTAGCTTAGACCAATAAAAAGGAAATCAAACCTGGTCAGACAAACATGTCATATAACCTGTCGCCTCCATGGACTAGAAAAAATCTGATTCATCTATTTACCATAAAAAAGGACCCAAGCTTGTCTGGGTTCCTAAATCTAACCCCTTATTTTTTACGAGAGAGAGTGAAAGGAATCAAGAAGCATTGGTACCTGGATAGTTCTTGCTCAAGACATATGACTGGTGATAAGAAAAAATTCCTTTCACTCTCCAAAATAAATGGAGGTGGAGTTTCTTTTGGTGATGGCAAAAAGGGAAATATTACAGTAGTTAGAAAGATTGGAACATCTGAATCAAGGGCATTGGAAGATGTTTACATTGTAGAGGGATTGAAGCACAACCTGCTCAGTATATCATAACTGTGTGATAAAGGTAACAAAGTTGTTTTAACTTCTCTAGGAGTCAAAGTCAAAAGGATGGATACCAAGGAGGTCGTGCTTACTGCTAGAATACACATGAATGTGTACAAATCTAACACAATGACAGTTCCAAGAACAAAACAAACCTGTTTGAGTGCTATAGAGAATGATCCCCTTCTTTGGACAGAAGGCTTATATATGCAAGTCTAAAAGAATTAAACAAACTTTCTTCAAAATATAAGGTGTTGGGTTTACCCAAGAACAAGTTCAAGGAAGAAAAGGTTTACAGTGCTTGTGTAAGGGGAAAGCAGGTAAAGTCCTCTTTTAAATCAAAGAACCATGCTAGCACAACCAAGTGCCTTGACCTGATACATATAGATTTGTGTGAACCAATGAGACTTCAAAGCAGAGGCTGAAAAAGGTATTTTTTTAGTGATTGTTGATGATTATTCCAGATTAACTTGGACATTATTCTTAGCTTCCAAAGAAGATGCCTTTGATGTCTTTACTATATTCAACAAGAAGATTGAAAAGAAATTGGGCACTTCCTTAATTTCCATAAGATTTGATCATGGTACATAATTTGAAAATGTCAAGTTTTTAGAATTTCATTTCACAAATGGTATAGATCACAATATTTCTGCTCCCAGGATACCTCAACAAAGTGAGGTAGTAGAAAGGAAAAATAGGACTTTGGAAGATATGGCCAGAACAATGATACTTGCAGGAAATCTTGCTAAAAACCTTTGGGTTGAGGCAATCAGTACTGCTGTATATATCATAAATTGATACATAATCAGGCCCATTCTAGAGAAGACTCCCTATGAATTACTAAAAGAAAGAAAACCAAGTATTTTAATTTTAGAATGATTTGTTGTAAATATCTCATTAATAATAATGGGAAAGAACAGTTAGGAAAATTTAATACTAAAAGTGATGAGGGAATCTTCCTAGGATAATCATATCATAGTAAGGCATATAATGGTCTAAACAATAGAACATATTTCATTGAAGAAAGTGTGCATATTGTATTTGATGAATCTTGTGGTAAGACTAATTTGTAGGAAGAAAGTGATTCTGAAGAACAGGTTACACGACATGGTCCATCAACTGAAGAAACTAAACATGGAGGCACCTTAACATGGGGAACTAATTCGGGAGGCACACTGATAGGGGAAAATGAACTACAAACTATTCTATCTCAAGTCAATCAAAGTGATCCAAGTAGTTCACAAGGATTGGTTCCTAAATGATACAAGTATCAAGGATATTATCCTATTGAAAATATTCTTACTGATCTCACCTCAGGGATCTGTACAAGATCTGGGTTGAGGATCATATGTGCTTTAAAAGATTTTCTATCAGAAATAAAACCAAAGAAGGTGAATGAAGCACTTTTTGATATTGATTAGATCATAACTATGCAAGAGGATTTAAATCAGTTTGAAAGAAGCTAGGTATGACACTTAGTTCCATCTCCAAAAGATATAACTATGATTGGAACTAAGTGGGTGTATAGAAATAAGGTTGATAATCATAGAATAGTCACAAAGAATAAGGCAATAGTGGTGGTACAAGGATACAATCAATAAGAAGGCATAGACTTTGATGAGATTTTTTCTCCTGTGGCTAGAATTGAAGCAATCAGACTTCTTGTTGCTTTTGCTGCTTATAAGGAATTTATACTCTATCAAGTGGATGTAAAGAGTGAATTCTTGAAAGGAATTCTCAAAGAAAAGGTATATGCCAAACAACCACCTGGATTTGAGAGTAAGGAATTTCCTGATTATGTTTACAGGCTTGACAAGACATTGTATGGACTGTAATAATCTCCAAGAGCTTGGTATGAAAGATTGTAAAAATTTCTTTTGGAGCATGGTCATACTAGAGGTAAAATTGACAACACTCTTTTCCTTAAAACTAATGGAAAAAATTGCTTGGTTGTGCAGGTATTTGTTGATGATATCATATTTGGCTCCACAAACATGAACATGACTTTGCTAAACTCATGAGTTGTAAATTTGAGATGATTATGCTGGGAGAGATAAATTTTTTCTTAGGTTTGCAAATCAAGAAAACAACTTCTGGAACCATGATTCATCAACAACAGTATGTCAAGGAACTTCTTAAAAAGATCTCCATGGAGTAATCAAAAGAGATCAACACACTAATAGCTACTACCACCAAGCTAGATATGGATAAAACAGGTCCTGAGGTAGAGCAAAAATTATATAGAGGAATGATGAGATCATTACTTTACCTCACATCAAGCAAACCTGATATTATGTTCAGTGTGGGATTGTATGCAAGGTTTCAAGCAAATCCCAAGGACTCTCATCTTAAATCTACGAAGAGAGTCTTTTGATATCTCAAAGGAACCACTAATCTTGGCCTATGGTATCCTAAAGGTAGTAATTTTAATTTAGTGGGTTATTTTGATGCTAACTATGCAGGCTATTTAGTGGATAGAAAAATCACCATAGGCATGGCGCACTTCCTTAGATCGTGTCTAATTACTTAGTCCACTAAGAAACAAAACTCAGTAGCTCTATCCACTGCTGAGGCTGAGTATGTTGCTGCTGGGTCATGTTATGCTCAGTTGTTGGGGATTAAATAACAAGTCATAGATTTTGGCGTAGATTTAGAATGTGTTCCAATTTTTTTGAGAATACAAGTGCCATTAATATCGCAAAAAATCCAGTTCAACATAAAAGAAATAAATATATTGATATTCGACATCACTTTCTTTGAGATAATGTTGAAAAAGGTCTTATATCTATCATGTTCTGTTCTACTGAAGATGAAATTGCTAATATATTCACTAAGGAATCAAGCAGAGAACATTTAGAAAAGAACAGATTTGCTTTGGGGATGAATAAAATTGCATAAATCTCCCTCAATGATTGACTAGAAAAGATGAGGGGTGCTCTTAAGTTTTTTTGTTGATTAATCCAGTCTTGCACATTTAGTTGTGTATCCTAATTTCAAAGTTTTGGAGTGAACTGATTCATTCATGTATTAATTTTTATAGAGATACTGGAATACTCAAGAAATTTTGTTCATATTTTTCAAGAATTAAGGTACGATTATATGTTTTACCTTAAATTGCATAAAGTGAAAAAGGTTTGCTACTAGGTCCTTAAATACTCCAAACCGCCAAAATTCAAGAGTCCCACTTTCTTAAAAAGCTACCACAGCTTTCCCATAACCACCGAACCACTCCACCATTATCACATCTGAACACCTTAACTCCATTATATTTACGTTTCAACTTCCTTTGTTCTTCTTATATACTTTCCATCCTTCTCCTCTCATTCATTCACCATCCCAAACACCATAACCTTTGTGTTCCCTCTTCACCATAGCATCTTCATCTTCTTCGACTACCTCATACCCCAATGACTCTTCTTTCTCTCCCTTCACTGATATCATTAACACCCTACCATCAACAAAATACCTTCTATTCCACCTACCATTCCAATCAAATTATCTAATTTCTCCACATAGACAAATTTCAAAAACCCTTTTTATCAATTTTTCCCCAGTCCTCTGTCCTTTCCCAACCCCAATTCCCTGTTTCTCTCAAAATTATTGACCTCAATGATATTCCAATTGCTAATCTAGTTCCCAAAAAATCACGATTTTAACCAAAAATAAAACATTCCTCCTCTCTTATTATTGCCGAGGACCATGATCTTACTGAGCCTCATCTTTTTATGCCCTCTCCTAGAACTCCTCACACTCACCGTAAAAAGCAATAAGAAGAGGCATCTCTAGCTGAAGCACTTCAAGCTATCAAGAGGAAGCGTGTGTACATACCTGATCCTTCTCCTCCATCTTCTTCTTAAGATGTGTTGCTTCACTCTGTGCGCAAAGGCAAAATAGTGAAATACACTATTCCTAAACCCGCCGCCTTTCATTCTCCCTCAGCTACACCAAATTCCACCCCTGCTTTAAAATATTCATCCTCTTCCAAATCCATTTAGCTAAAATCCTTTACTCGTTCCAAGAAATAGGTCAAAAACCTATTCCTTCTGATTTCTCTGATTCTGAGACACCTCTTGCTGCTCCTGCTGATCTAGCTCCATACTTTAAGCTTGATGATACTCCTGCACACCTTGACTCTCAAGAGAATCATGTCTGCACTTTCAGAAGCGGAAGTTGGCTCGAGGATAAGTCATCACTAGTTTTAGAGGCCTTGAGATAGGTGTTTTTTTAACCAAATTCGAGGCACGGGGGTGGTCACACTTGTTTCTTCAAGGTGATCTCCAAATAAAGTTTGGGAAAATTAAGGTTTATGAATTCTACACCAATGGGGTCACTATCAACCTAGTTGCTGCTGGTATTTGCTAGGATTCTGCACATTCCTATGGGGGGTTGGGGTCACTATGTCAAGGTTACTTGGCCTCCACTTGATAATATTGCATCTTCCCTTTACATTTCTTGGAAATTTTTTGGTAATCCTCACCTTTTAACTAATCGTAGGTTTATTAAGCGAGAGATGTCTCATCTTTATTAACTTTATTTTGATGTTGTTCATAAGATGACCACTCCTAGAAAAGAACATAACTGTGGCTAATTTTTTTGATCTCACTCTCATTAAGCTGCTTGACACTGAAGTGCAAATTAACTTGCCTAGACTTATTATTAAGCACCTGCAGAGGGTCCTTCTCAAAGATATTAATGGTCATGCCTTTCCCTATGAATTCTTGCTTGCTCCTGTATTTGAGCAATTTTTGGTTTCTATTCAAGTTTGGTTTTTGCAGACCACCAAAGATGTTATAGGGATAGTGAATCACATGGAGTTACCTATTTCAATGTGGAGTGCTGATAATCCAGTGCAAAGGTTGAGAAATGCTTTTGCTTCTAAGATTGTCGAGTTAGAGACAGTTCAAGCTGAACTGGAGGCTGCTCAGTTTGCTTATAATGCTGAAAAACTAGAACTTCTTGCTCAAATTGCTTCTCTTCAAGTTGACATAGAGCGTGAAAGATTCCAAAATATTGAGATTGTCCGAAAATTGACTCACCTAATTCCCTCTTCTTACTCTACTTAGTCCGCTTCTTAGTACCTTAGGAATGCTCTTTCTTTTATGGCTAGACTGTTTTATCTTTATCAGTTTTTGGTATTATTAATTGTATCATCCTCTTGAATGAAATGGACTTGCTTGCTTATTTGTGTTCTGCTCTTGTTCTTGTTAATACATATTGGAACTTTACTCTGACTTTTGTTTGTTTTAGTGATAACCTCAGTGGCCATGGATTATTACACATTATTCTTAATCTTCACTTATTTAGTCCTAGCTTTTTGATGATGTCAAAAAAGGGAAGAATAGATTGTGCAATGTTTATAAATCAAATGTCTAACTTGTTTCATTCTAGTGTCCACGTGTTTAATTCCTTTATTGATTGTTTCAGGAATTTATGATGGATACTGTGATGCTGTGAAACATGTAGTGGTTTGTCATTATCAAAAGGGGGAATTTGTTAGAGAAATTTAGTTTTGATAATGGACATATGAATGAAACATGTTATTCATGCTGGCCTAAACATGTGAAGAAAATAGAAGATAGAAGACTCAGGCAAGGCTGATGAAACTGTTTGAAGCCAAAAACAGATAAGCAAGCACAAGTCAGATATGCTTGTAACATTAATCACGTGCTGAAAAAAGTTGAGGATAAGATAAATACAACACTTGAAGTTGAGCTTATAAAGGAGTCCTACCTAGATAAGGGGATTGAATACAAGAATGAGTCTAACTAACTGAAAGAGTCCTACTGAAGAAAGAAGACAAAGTCATCTGAAGGTCTTGATCAGAGTTGGATTAAATAGAGAGAGTGACTTTCACAGTTACTCACACACTGAAAAGTAAAGCACCAATCAACAAATTAGTTCAACATCTTGAAGAAGTCATAAGTAGAACCTGTTCCTTTTACTAAGAGTTAAAGTGTCATAAACTTTATGTAATAGGTTCTCGAGTTGTATTGTCCTTGAATTCTAGTTGCAGTGAAGTATAAACTGAGTTAGGATTAGTGTCTTCAAGTTGGGAAACTCAAAGACTTGGGCACACTTATCTTGGGAAGATTTGTGTTATTGTAGAAATAGGAGTTAGAGTTTAATTCCTAGTTTACAAGAGTCTTGTAATTTGTTGATTGTTGATTGTTGAGGATTAATATCTTTAGTAGAATTGGGTTTAAATCCTGTAGAGGTACAGGTCTTGGTTTCTTACACCTCTTTGAGTTGGGTGTTTTCCATATAAAAATACTATGTCCTTTACTTATGCAACTTGAGTGAAACACGTTAGACTAATTGTTCCATTGATAGGCAGCTAATAGAGTAAAACATAAATCAGTAGGGTACGCATTCTAACACCCTTCTTATTCACCTCCTTTAAAACACCTTGTGGTAGGATAAAAATAATATAATCCCCTAGTAGTTGTAAATTGAAAAAAAGATAGAGTTTATCCCTTACAACCTCCGTGCATATGATAATTGCTTTGAGTAGCCCGTTGTTATTCTCCTAGTAATCTTCTCCACCAATTGATAACAATCCACTGTATTCCACTTTTTTGAAGACAAAGGAAGACCTAAGTACCTTATAGGTAGTGTACCTAGATTAAAACCAGTAGTCTCCAGGATCCTTTGCTTAATATCATCATCCATACATGCTAGGAAAATATTTCACTTTTGCAGGTTTGCCTCCAATCCAGTCACACAACTGAAGTGCCTCAATACTTCCATAATCCTGTGAATTGAATTAATATCCCCTTTAAAAAATACCATTAAGTTATCCACAAAGATTAAGTGCGTGAACTTTGTAGTTTTGCACATTGGGTGATATCGGAAATCAGTCAGTCAACTCATCTTCACAAATATTTATATGAGGTACTCCATGACTAAGGAAAATAAGAGGGATGAAATTGGATCACCTTGTCTTACTTCCCTCTTACCATTGAAATAACCATAGCCTGTCCCATTAATTTTAACATTGAAGCTTGTAGTGGTCACACATGTCATTACCAGCTTTACAAAAGTTAATGGAAACCCATATCCTTTTAGTGCTTCTTCAGTAAGATCCCAGCTTACCATATCATATGCCTTCTTTAGGTTAATTTTCATGAGACATCTTGGAGTAGTCTTACTATTATAATGCCTTAATAGGTCATTCCATATTAGGACATTATGAATAAGAGATCTCTTCCTCAACAAATGTAGCTTGATTACTTGCTTCTAGCTTTATAGCCTTCCTTAACCTCTTGCAAATCATCTTTGAGATGAATTTATATAGCACATTATAACAAGAAATTGGCCTAAACTAACAAGCCAACATTGGTGCATCTGTCTTTGGTATTAATGAAACAATTGTAGCATTCAACTGATTCAATAACTAACCATTCCATAGGAACATAAACTTATACCGAAGAGTTGCAGTGGGTTGCTCCTCAGCTTTAGGACATGTTCTCAGACAAAATCAAACAACAAAAACTAGGAGAAACTTAATAATAAAGTACGTGAAGGGAAATATTAGACACAAAAATTTTATATGGAAACTCTGTGCTTCAGTGAGAAAAACCACGACCTGCCTTTAGGATTTCTAAGCTCGACTATATTCAAGTAACTTGAATACAGACTCCAGACTTCAAGAATTAAACTCCTAATCCTTTTTTCCTAGTAATAAATCTATTGCAAGGAAGATGCACAATAATTCTACTATACTCACATACCAGCTAACTCTAACTGGAATGAAAAACTAACTCTTGATTGAGAATCACCTAACTCTATATGATTACAAAAAAATGAGGTTTACACCACAACACCTACTAATAATCAAACATATTAAAGTAGGCGACATTTAATATAATAATACAAAGACTTAATTGCAATAAGAAAGTAAAATTAAACTTGATGAGCTATCATTCCCTGTTGCAAACTGAATCTTTGATCCAAGAGCTTTGAGATATATATATATATATATATATATATATATATATATATATATATATTATAAGTATATGGAAGTTTGGTTTTTTTGTTAGAGAAGATGATGAATATATGTATGGCACAAGAAAACGAAGGAGGATTCCCATTTGTTGAGACAAAAAGGTGACAACAGCTTTTCACCAACTTTTGTTCCTGCGTCCAACTATGAGGTTGACTGTGATAGTAATAGGTAACCCCAACCTATTCCTTACAACTTTGTCATCATACAATCTCTAAGAAACAGGTCCCAACATGCAATATGTCAATCATCAAAACTAAGGACTTAACAATTTCCCCCTTTTTATGATACAAACCCATGCAAGTATTCAACATCTTTAAGCATCCACACAATACACATCACACAAAACAGGACTTAGCAACACATGCCCTTAAGACTTTATCTTCACATGTTCCCCTAATCATTGATACCCTAAGCAACCTTTACCTTATTTTCCCTATCTTTAATAACTATTCACCATCCCTGTTCCCTCTTAACATCCCATACTAATTCACCATTCACCATCCTTGTTCCTTCTTAACATCCCATACTATGCCTAGCTACATCTCTTCTCCTAATACTATGACCAGCTATATCTCAACTTTTCCCTTTTTCCATCATCAAAGTGATTAAGCAGTAAACCAAGCATAGATAACAATACATGTTAATTTATAGCCATTAAGGCTACACTTACATGAGCAAGAATGACTAGACAAAATAAAAGAGGTGATATCGCAAAAATAATTCATTCATTGATCAAGTAAGGCAGTATCAAACACTATTAAAAACATTGACCACAAAAACATAATAATAATTGTACCAATTATAATCTAGAGATAGTAAAACAAAAGAGGATAGATTTTGACAGGGCTTAAAAAATAAGGGCCAAGAGGGGAAAGAAGTAGGGACATGGTTAAGAAGGATTTAGGAAAAGGACCAGAAGCATGAGACAACTATCTCAGGAGTATAACCATTCTCTCACTCTCAGTAGCATGAGCCTTGATAATTTGTTGTTCTAATTCTTCATTTTTCTCAGTCAAGACTTCAACTCTAGCTACTAACTTCTTCACCCTTTCTTGCAGGAAATCATTTTCACCATTCAGCTTCCCACCTAAAATGGTTCCATCTTCTCCTTCTTTCATAGATGTTGCCTTCAGTACAGTAATCTCAGCATCTATCTAGGCCACAAGGGCTGTCATGGCATCCAACTCTTCCCTTAACTTATTTTGAACATCCACCAACTCTAAAATAATGAACTTAGATTTTCCTTCTCCTCTTCTAGAACACACTCATTATCCTCTAAGGTGGTCATGTTGAACACCTACTTGACAAAACTAGCCTTCCCTTTTCCACATACAATACTAAAGTAGGCAAAGACCCTATTTAGCTAGAACCCATAGACCAAACCATGTTTCCCATCTTTGGCAGACATCACAGTGTTCATGTGTTCAATTACAATAGTAGGGAAATTAACTTTCTTGTATTTAGACAAGACTTCCATGAGAAATAAGTCAGGACCAGTCACAGTGGTTCTTTTCTTAGATCTTGGAAGGAGGGTTTTGTTTACTAACTCAAAGAGCAGTTGGTATTCTCTTTTTAGACCCTTTCTCTTTACATTCTTGATGTTTATGTCATCAGGCCTTCCGCAAACACCCAAAACTTCATAGAGCCTTATTCTCTTTCCAGGTTCTTGATTCCTTCTATTAGTGCACCTAGGATCTCAGACAATACCTCCTCATCCATGGAAATGTTTACTCCATTCACTTGAAAAGTCAAGTATATCCTATCTTCATAGAATATCCGTTGTGCTAAAACATCCACACTTCTTGTTCATGTAGAAGAGGAACAAGTCCCTCAAATAGATGTTCCTAATTTTGAAACTTTACCCAATCAATCAATTTTTTCATCCCAGGAAAATCTGCCATAGTGGGATCAAACACTCCCCCGTTTAAAACTTATTGAGTCAGAAAGGTCTCTTGTATTTCCTCTATGGTCAAACCTTTCTCTTTTACAGTTGATATAGTATCCTTTTCTGAAGGCTCGGGAGTTTCTAAGGTTTTAGATGACTTGGAATTGGGACCTGGTCCCTTACCACTATCCTTCTCTGACCTCTTCCTCTTATCAGTGACATTGGACACTAATTTCTTCACCAATAACCCCTTCCCTTTTATTATAGAGATAACTTTTTTTCCTCTCACTTTGTCCTTGGTAGCAGCTACACTATTCTTGCGTAGGGTCATAAATCCATCACCATGGAGACATTACCCCCTTCATGGGCCTTCAGCAAGAGGTAATCTTTGAAAATTTAGTCATAAGCCTTGAGTAGCCATTATCAACATCCCTGTGTTGGATATTTTGTATTGTTTTTCTGATACGTAAGTAGTCTATGAAGACAAAAACAAAAACACAAACACAAGAATCAACTAAATTGAAGAATGGAAAGAAAAATGATAGATGATAGAAAGATAGACACTTGATAATTAAAAGAAAATTGAAGGAGGTTTCAAACCCTGAAACCTCCCTTAATGACTATCAATGAACACCTAACTCTTACGTGACTACAAAGGGGATTAGATCACCCTTACAACTAACGTTTCTAACCAAGGTTCAACATCGGCTTTTCCAAGCCCTCATCACTCCCATGGAGTTCTCATGAATAAATCATGTAATTTAATCAACAAAAACTAACAAATGAAATGTCTAAGGCACCTATTAGTTGCCTTTTCACAACTAGCCTATTATTAAAATAGCCCTAAGGTGGCTACTTCTGAAAGAACCCACAAGGTCTCTCTTTATTCCTGTGCTATGGCTTTCCTCGGCTCCAAGCTATCTTCCAAACACTACATTGCTTTATTAGGAGCTCGAAGAAGGGCCTACAAGAACATTCTTGGATCCTTAGGGATATCAAGTCTCAAACCTCCTCATGTTGGTCTCGAGTTGTGTGATCAAAAGCGTTGACGCTCATTTGACTTGTATTATCCTCCCCTTCTTAAAAAGGATTCGACCTTGAATCCAAACCTTGTAAAATAAAAGAAAGGACAAACAAACACAAATTCCTCATGACATGAGGGTTAGGGTTAGCATAAGAAATCATTTCATCATTCCAAGGTTGCACACACTTAAGATATAACCAAGGAGCCTGCATGTTAATCATTAAAAAATTATCAAAAAATGCACAAAGGAGTTGGCTATGGGAATCACCAAGTGGTAAGGAAACCACAAGGTTCATAATGGCATCACTAAATCCAACAGGTAAAGTTACCTTCACCTTTATAGCCATAAGAACAATTGCTTCATCACCTCTTTAAGAGACCACATCAAGAGTGGTGACTCAATTGGTACTAAAGTCCATAATATGCATATAGCAATGTCATTCAAACAAGTGGAACAACCAACAAATTTTCTACCTCCATATAAAAAAAGTCCAAAGCTAGCATGGATATTATCATAGGAAAAGAGGTAGTATATGAAGGAATCAAGTATAAAGGCATCATCCAAGGCACTATCATCTATAAGATTTTTATTTGGCTCAATAGATATAGCATATAAGGCACACAAGGATGGAATCAAGACATTTAAGCATATATGACTTCTTCCTTTCAAGTAAATCATCAAATTAAATCCACAAGTTGGGATACATGCGACTTAAGCACAAATGCATCAAACAAGGATATAAAGTTATAAGCAACACCCAAAGGAGACAATAACACATTTTCCCTTGGGTTATCAAGAATGATACCACCTTTGAGAAGGAGGTCATCATCTCTACTCGCATAATGAGGAAGGGTATCACATGAATAGAGTTCATCCAAAGTAGTTTTAATGGAAGACTCTCTCCTTGACCAAAAAGTGGTGAATTCTTAATTGAGAAGGGAAACAGACAATGGTGAACTCTCTTGGAGCTTTTCATGGCTCCCCTTCTTTAGAAACCCTTCATCTTGGTTGGAGTTCTTTCCTTTACACAATATTAGTCCCTAAAGTGTATTGTGAATTCTTGAGAAAGACTTCTTATCATAGGGAAGGACCAAGCAATAAGTTGGGTATGCCATGATCACCACATCCAAATTTGGCTCCGGGGTTAAATGGAAAGAATGGCCATAGATATGGGTCTAGACAACACTCTTTTTCCACACTAGATTCACCCAAACTAAAAGATATACTCTCTTCATTAGCATAAACATCATAAAAAACAAAGGGAAGGTTGAGAAAGGTATCACACAAGTCAACTTCAACTAAGGTAACCTCATGCATGTACTCACTATTAGATTCAAAATCATCACCATGAGTATCCTCAACAATAAGGTCACATAACGTAGAAGATAAAGCAATTTCGAAACAACTGATACTTTTTCTTTCAATAGAGGATTCGTCAAGTAGACACATACCTCTACCAACATCAAAGGGATTATTACTTAGGCCTTTACAAGAAGAAAGAAATTCATCCTTATAAGTATCAAACACGGGTGGGGTGTCATATAAAGGATCACATCCACACTTATTTTCTAAGGAACAATCTATTATTAGGTTTCTTAAAGATCCAAGCAAATCAAAGTTATCATCACTGAATTGATTATTCCTTTCTAAGACTTCACAGTCATTTCTCTTAAGAGTACTCTCATATTTCAAGAAGAGATTTAAATCTTTAAGAGGAATGTTGTCAAACCATAGTGGATTTTCATATGGAATAGAGCCCTCAAGATAAGCTATATCAACAATGCTATCCATACTAGGAGTAAGCTCATTATCTTCAAATAAGATATTATTCTTAAAAAGGGAAGGATCTATCCATGAAGAGGATGTCAAACATGCAAGTCCATTCTCTAAAAGACCATTATCAAGTATCAAAGATGTTTCAAGCACATGATTATCCCTATGAGAAAAGCAAGCATTAGGATCTTCACTAAAATACAAGCTCAAAGGGTGACTCCTATTTTTTGACCAACATTCTCAATTTCATCACTCACTTAAGGTTCTCTAATCACATTAAACACATTCTTAAGTGGTGGACTAGTTTCACACATAAGTTGATCAACACTATTTCCATAAGATGATGTACTATTATCCAACACAATTTCTTCAACACTAGGTGGACACAAATTAATCTTACAAGAAGAGTCAATTCAGTCATCAATAGGATCAGCTAGTGTATCGACACTCGTAATATGTACATCAATATCAGGAGGTAAAGAATTAATAGAACCATATACAGGTAAGCTACTACTCATACTTAATGGGCTACTAGCTACGCAATCATCATTCATACACATAAAGTGTAAGAGTTAGCTATGTTACCTTGAAGTTCTTGATTATAATCTTCTTTAGCTTGGTATGAAGGTCCTCCACAATTCTCGAAAGCATCTAAGATTTCCCTCGTCATGTCATAAAACAGAACCTTCTCTTTTGATACTTGTTCTCCTCCGATTGCCATGTTGGTACTTACACACATGTCCTTATTAATAGAAGGACAAACAATGTTAGCTCCAGTTGGTGGAAACCCTCTCACTTTACTCCTCACAATCTCTCCTTTTTTATCTTATGTTTCCACCTTGCACACCCTTAATAATCTCAATCTTTTTTCTCTTATTTTCATAAGGCTTGGAGTAAGTGGTCATTTTTCCTTGAGATTTAGGAAGGGTAGGTGGAAAGAGATGATTTCCCTATTGGTCTTTTGCAAGCTTATGCCAATTTTCCATATTTAGAATCTTGTATTATGCAAAAAAATCGACATCCAAACATATGTGTCCATATTCTAATAGGAATATGTCACACCATACCTCCTTATACTATCCATCTCGGGTGAAGGAAACCTTCACACTATCGAAGACACTATAGCCTTCTAAGAAGTATGGGAAATGCTTGGACACTTGAGATATCCCTAGATAATTAACCATAAGAGAAGTTATGTAGTTTGTGTGAAACCAATCATAAAGTATAAGAACACATATCAGAACTCCACAAATCTCTACCCATCTTGAACAAGCTTGTCTTCTTGGATCTCTATTATAAAGCTTCGTATGACCTTTTAGTACATAGAGTGGCCTAAGAAACTCTTTCAAGGCACCCCAAGTTTGAGTAGTATTCCTTGCAAGTTTACACTATTCTAAGGTCAAAACTTGAATGTACGTAAGGGCATATGTAGCTTGTTTGACTTTTCTCATAGTGTAATCCTCGAAGACTCTTTCACATTGCCATTCCTAATCAAGATAAACTTTGGGATCCCATTCTCCTTTAAATATGGATAGAGTAGGAAGACAATGACTCCTACTATACCCTCTATTTCTACCTTGGTTACCACTTCCACAAGTTTGGGCAGTAGAACAAGGAACTTGATATGTAATATCCCTAGGCTTTAGAGATGCACATGTCTTTAGTCCCATGGAGCAACCTCTACTATAGCTAGTATAACCATTCACACCACTTCGACTTTTATAAGAAGCACTACAAGGTGAGGGTTTGAATCTTTATAATCCTCACATACATTCTCACCATGATCCTCATTAGATTTGTAAATGAACAAGTTATACCTTACATCACCTCTAGGCTCAGAGTGGGAAGTGTATACTCCTAACATGCCCTATATTCCTCATAAGAACCATCACAAGGCTCTTCATCATCTCTACACTCACTTAAGAACTAGGATCATAATTCATCTCACATTCTCCTTTGGAATAGTAGCCCTCTTTTTCATTCATCTCTTGACCATGGCTAAATTCATAGCTCACATAATATCCATCTTCTTCAAAGCCATAACTATTTTCACCATAATCATAGTCTCCTATGTCATAGTCATAATTGTCCGAGGCTACCGAAGACATGCTTCCTTAAATCACCTTGTACCTATAAAATGAACAAACAAGATTAGTAATAAAGCTCCTTACCAACACTCATAATAATCTCACCTTTGTGATCCTCACAATTGGAGCGGCGAATGTTGAAAGTTGCTTATACTATGGTGGACAATAAGGTGGCAATCTCTACTTTGCGGCCAGAGTGGATTCTTGTTTGAAACAACTCAAAGAAAAAAAATGTATGGACTTGATTCAAGAAGCTAAAATGAATTAAAAACTAGAAAATCTTGAAAGAAATGGGACGATGAATAAATCCGGACTCAAGAACTAATCATCCAACTCAATAGGAATTACTAGTTATTGATACTTTTTAAGAATCCAGAAGAGATTTAAGAATCAAGGAATGAAATGATATAATCAAACTTGAGTAAATTGGAGTTTAAGAGTGTTAGAATACATTTGGAACTTGAATTTGACGTTGGGAAGTCTTGAGAACAGGTTGGTGGTGCGTTCAAGAGGGCTGACTTGAAGTGTGGCCATACCTCAGGCGCATTTGGAGAGCAGGTTGGACGTAGGAGGAATCTGCTCCTGATTTGTGGCCAATCTGCGGCCAATCTACTGAAATAGATGCAATGCAGGTCACTCCAGTGCCTTCTGGTCCTGATTTACGGCCAGCCTACTGCCAATCTGCTGAAGCAGATGCAACACAGGCCAAGGCAGTAATGCTGGAAGTTCAGCTAAGCTTCGCCTAAATGTGGGCCTCCTTTGCCTCTCTCTTGGGAATATTCTTTATGACCTTGAAAAGATGTTTGTACAAACACTTTTGAACACCTTTTTTTCACCTTTGAGGATCAAACAACCACCTTTGCAAACAATTCCTTTTGAAGCTTTGAATTTCTCCAAGAACACTCAAGAACACCAAAACTTCGAAAATCTCTAATCTTAAACCGTTGGTCGGAATGCGACGACATTTTGAACCAAGGCTCTTTGAACCAAGGCTCTTTTAAACCTTATAAACACATTCCAAATATCATTTTGTTCAAATACACAGCCAAAACTTCCAGATTTTCAATTTACATCAAACTTCTTTAACCCAATCTTCCAACAAGGATAGAACACTCAAATAAGCTCCATTTTGACTCAAATTTGTCTATAGACTCGTAGTGTTAGAAAATACAAATTTAACACTAGAAACACAAGAAAAATATAAAATCAAAAATCAAATTATGACCTAAGACCAAAAAACATGAACAATAATTTTTTTGGAGGATTTTCAATTTTGACACTTCTTTTTTATTGATTTTCAAGATAACAAACCCAAGATTGACTTTGTAGGAACGAAATCAAAGTCGGCTCTAATACCAAATGATACGTGTGTAATCTATGAAGATGGAAAAAACAATCAAGATGGAAAAAACAATCAAACACAAGAATCAATGAAATTTAAGAATGAAAAAGAAAAAGGATAAAAGGATAGATGATAGAAAGATAGACACAAAACTAAAAACGAAAGGGCAATCGAAGGGAGTTTCAAACCCTAAAGCCTCCCTTAATGACTATCAATGAACACCTAACTCTTACGTGACCTCAAAGGGGATTAGATTGCTTTTACAACCAACATTTCTGAACAAGGATCAACATCGACTTTTCCAAGCCCTCATCACTCCCATGGAGTTCTCATGAATACATCATGTAATTTAATCAACAAAAACTAACTAATGAAATGTCTAAAGCACCTATTTATAGTAGTTGACTTTGCAAAACTAGCCTATTACAAAAATAGCCCAAAAATGGCTATTTCAAAAAGAACCCACAAGGGCTCTCTTTATTTCTGTGTCATGGCTTTCCTCAGCTCCAAGATATCTTCCAAACATGACATTGCTTTATTAGGAGCTCGAAGAAGGGCCTCCAAGCACATTCTTGGGTCCTTAGTGCGATGAAGGATTGGGCCTCCTCATGTTGGCCTTGAGTTTTGTGATCAAAAGTGTTGACGACTATTTGATTTGTATCATTTTCCATGCAACATCAATTAGTTGGTAGTCTTGGAATCCTATTTTAGTATGAGCTCCCAAAATAGTGATAGAAGAAAGATCAAGTTCTTTCTGTCCAACTAGGTAGTATTTCTTTCTTTCTTCTTGATGTAGCGAGGTTTCTCGTGAGGTTTCTCATGCCTATCTGAGCTGCTTCCTTGGATGGACACATTCCTCTTGTATGGCCATCTTTTCCATAATCACTATTTGCATGTTTGATGGAGGAGTTGGAGGTACCACCTTGACTGTAGTATCCTAATTTGCTCCTGCTACTGGGTCTATGGATGGTGGGGGTAGTCAGAGCTTGTGAAGATGTATTCCACTTGAGATCTTTCTCAAGCTCAGTGTTCACCCAAACAGATTCCCACTTAAATTCTGAGTTTCTTTCAAGTGAAGCAGTCACATTAGCCTTTGCCTCAACCAATTCTTCTTCCAGTTGAAAATGTATCCTATTTTCTTCACCATTTCCCTTTGAATCATGCTTAAGATTTAACTAAGGTTATCATTGAAAAGATCATTTTCACAAGAAAAAGTCATGCAAGTTTCTTGATGTTCAGCCACTTGCACACTCAGTTTAACAATTTCTTCCTCACACTTTGCAAGATCTTTCTTCAACTTTCGTCTTTCACTGGTGAGTTCAGTCACTTGGACACTTAGCTCAATCACTTTTTCCTTACATTTTTCTAGAACGTCCTTCAGGTTTTTTGTGTCTTTAGTAAGCCCATTCACAAAATCAATCAGTATAGAATTAATAGATCTCAACTCACTAAGACCATAATCCGTCAAATTTTCTTTGATATCTAAGAGAGTCACTGATTCATCTTCATCAACATCAATATCTGCCATCAGAGCAAAAAGTGAGTCAAATATTTGTAGCTCATCTTCTGTTACCATCATGGAGACATCATATCCTTACTCTAATTCATCTGAATCACTTGAGGAATTACCTCGGCAGGCTGCCAACACTTGATTTGCAAATTTGTTAGCTTCAAATTTTTTGCAATACTTCACAGGGACCCGGCCCTTGCCTTTCTCTTTGTCAACAACTTATTTTACATATCCCTTGAGCTCTACCTTGTGCATAGAAATCCTTAAAGTAGTGACCCAGCTTGCCATATTTGTGACAGGTGTGACTTTCCTTTACTTTCTTGAAGTGCTTGTTGGACTCTCGTCGTCTAGGTATAACTCTTGATCTTCTCAAGGCTTTGAGAACTCATTTGGAAATATATTTTGTCTCCTCATCTTTAGCGCTAGGTTTCTTTAGTTACCTTTAGAACAATATTCTTCTCCACCATGTGCTAAACCTTTGACTTTCCCAACTTCTTCAACATGTCATAAGTTTTGAGAATATCAATGAGCTCATCCATGGCCATTATCTTTAGATTATTGGCTTTAATGTGACATTGACTTTTCTCACCCACTTCTTAGATGAACTACTCAAAACTTTGAGGACCTTATTTGGTGGTTCTGATATCCTCTCCCAAGTAGTAAAGCTCATTTGTTATTGCTGTGAACCTGATGTGCAATTCCTGAATGGACTCTCTCCTTTTCATGGTGAAAGTCACATATTGATTGGTCAGCATATCCACTTTGAACTCATTCACTTGATTGGTTCCATTATATGCTGTCAGAAGGTAGTCCGAGATCTCTTTAGCAAGTTCACAGGTAGAGATCCTATTGTACTTATCAGGACAAATACCACAAACCAACAACTTCTTCGCCTTATAGTTCTTTTCAATCTTCTTTCTATCTGCATCATCATATTCCATTTTGGTTTTGGGAACTTGTGAGGTCAAATCACCAACCTTTACTGCCTTTGTGGGAAGAAAAGGGTCATCCTATATGGCATCCCATAATTCTGAATCCTCACCCATAATAAAATCATACATCCGAGTCTTCCACCACCTATAATATTCACCATTGAATTTAGGTGGTCTAGTAGTTGACTGGACTTCTTCAAGATTGGGAGGAGCATCCATTCTCAAAATCCTTCCAAAGTGTTAGCCCTTTTTAGGAAGACCTTACTCTGATACCAAATGAAGATTTTTTATGGGTTGCTCTTCAACTTTGGGACCTATTCCAATACAGACTCAAACAACAAAAACTAGAAGAAACTTAATAATAAAGTGCGTGAAGAAGGTAAATAGCTAAAATTTTACGTGAAAACTTCTTGCTCAAGAGAGAAAAACCATGACCTACCTCCAGGATTTTTAAGCTCCACTATATTCAAGAAACTTGAATACAGATTCTAGACTCCTAATCCATTTTTCCTAGTAATAACTCTATTACAAGGAAGATGCACAATAACTCTTAACTCTACTATACCCACACACCAGCTAACTCTAACTGGAATGACGAGCTAACTCTATCTTGAGAATCACGTAGCTCTAGATGATTATAAAAAAATGATATTAACACCACAACAACCACTAATAAGGAAACAAATAGAAGTAGGCAACATTTAAGATCAAAATACAAAGACTCAAATGCAACAAGAAAGTAAAATACAACTTGATGAGCTATCAGTTCCTTGTTGCAAAATGAGGTTTTGATCCAAGATCTTTGAGAGAGAGATATGTTGTAAGTATATGGAAACTTGGTTTACTTGTTAGAGAAGATGGAAAATATATGTATGACACAAGAAAACCTAGTAGGAGTCCTATTACTTGGGACAAAAAGGTGGCAACAGTTTTTCACCAACTTTTGTACTTGCGTCTAGCGCTAAGGTTGACTGTTATAGTGACAGGTAAGCTCATCCTGTTCCCTAAGTAGTAGCAGCTTGGTTATCACGCAATCTCTAGAAAACAGGCCCCAACATGTAATTTCTCAATCATCAAAACTAATGACTTAATATATACATGCATTAATATAAATAAAAGAAAGTAAAAAGAACAAAGAATGAAATGAGAGTTTTTAAAACAGAGATTAGTATCGTTTGTAAAAAAGAACGTGTCACTCAAAAAGGGCAAAATTTAATTTCTTTTGTAATTACCTAAATTTCTAATGGTCATTTTAATCTATAACTCAAGGAAAATTCCTAAGAAAATGTGTCACTCAAAAAGGGGCGAAAGTCAATTTCTTTGAACAAAGCTTTTAGTTATTTTCTTGGGGGAAAAAAGGAAAAAGGGAAAATTGGTCAAAATTATATCTAATTTTCATTATAGTAAATTGGTTGCAAGAATTGTCACTAAAAAATTTTAAAAAGGTTGGCCTAGTATGGCAAACAATAATTTTTTTTTTTGGACGCCAAATATGGAGGAATTGCATTATGTACATTTGTACTAGCAGAAAATGTGGAAGAAAAATAAGGAGAATATATGGCATAAATCTATTTCCTTATTTACGTCATGTCTTTTATGGTAATTGTATTATTTGGTAATTCTAAATAAATATCACTCCATCCCTACTCAGTTTTTTAAACTTAATCTTTATATTGGTCTTCGCATACATTTTTTTCCCTATAAAATGGTACTAAACATTGTGTTATCTACATCATTTCTCATCATTCTCCAAATCCTTGTCAATTCTCCAAATCCTTAGCCATGAAGATTAATAGAACTAAAGATTTCACTCTTATCCCTAGGTTAGTTCTTTTATCTTTCTTTCATCTTTCTTTGGTTTGTTATCGCAAAAGTGTGAATGGCTTCACTGTCGATCTTATCCACCGCGATTCTCCTCTTTCACCTTTTTACAACCCATCAAGCACTCCATCTGAACGCCTTCAAAATGCCTTCCACCGGTCATTCTCCCGGGCTTCCTTCTTTAATAAAAATCTTGTTAATGCAATCCAATCGTCAGTTACTCCAACTGAAGGTGAATTCCTCATGAAAATCTCAATTGGAACTCCCCCAGTAGACACTTTTGTCACTCTTGACACTGGCAGTGACTTAACGTGGATACAATGTGAGCCTTGTGTCCATTGCTTTGCACAATTGGGCACACCTATTTTTGATCCCAAAAAAAGCTCTACTTATTTTCAAGTTGATTGCGAAAATTTATATTGTCAAGACTTGCTTCCTATCACATGTATTGATGATATGTGTCACTATAATGCTACTTATAGTGACAATACACATAGCATAGGTGAACTTGGTATTGAAACTTTGACATTTACTTCAACTTCTGGTGAAAATGTCCCAATTCTTTACACCTTCTTTGGTTGTGGACATGACAATGGTGATCAATTCCCAGTGGGCACTTCTGGCATCATTGGCTTAGGTCGTGGCGATATCTCAATTGTCAATCAAATGAATGATGAAATCAAAGGGAAATTCTCATATTGTTTGGCATCATCAATACCAGCTCATGTCAACGTAACTAGTCGCATCAGCTTTGGTGATAGTGCTGTTGTTTCAGGCCCTGGAGTCGTTTCAACTCCCTTGATAAGAAGGGAAAGCCTAAAAAGCTTCTATTTCCTAACTTTGGAAAGTATTAGCGTTGGAGATAAGAATTTGCCGTTCATATCTTCTACAATTAGTTCCAATGATCAAGGTAATATTTTCATCGATTCAGGTAATACACTCACACATGTCCCTTCTGATTTTTATGCTAGTTTGGAGGAAGCTCTGGTGGCTTCGATTAGTGCTCCTAGGATAGATGATCCGACGTCTGGGCATTTTAAGGTATGTTATGCGTCTGACTTAGGCACTATCAATGCTCCTAAGATTGTCGCACATTTTACAAATGCGGATGTAGAGTTGTCACCAGCGAATGTATTTAAGCCAATGGATACAAGTGTGATTTGCTTCGCAATGGTGCCAACAGATGGAATTCCTATTTATGGGAACTTGGCACAGATGGATTTCTTAATTGGATATGATCTTGTCGCCAACCAACTTTCATTCTTGCGTACTGATGACTGCTCTAAGCTTTAATGATTTTAGTTATGGATTGGGGGTGGGGTGTACAAGTTATATAATCCTGTATTCCCCCATTGTTTGCTGGTGTTTAATGAGAATAGCAATATTTTAATGGTGTTCAGTACTTTGAGAATTATATCTATTTCATTTGATGCTTAGAGATCTTTTATGTGTTCAGTGATCATTTAAATTGGAATTAGGTGTTTAATAAGTGATTTAGTTTATTTCTCTCAATGAACTTTTTTGACAAGATGAGAAGATACTCTATGTATTCCGCCTAAAACTCTTGAGGCGATTTGGTAGTAATTTGAAGTTAGAATTGAAAAGAAAAAAGAAGGATTCGTATAGGAACACAAAATTCATTCAAGAAAAAAATTGTTATTTCACCTGAAATACTTTTTAAACTTTACATTATCTATTTCAAATTTGAAGTTACAAGATATTATGGTATCCTGCATTTCTACATAAAAAATTTCCATGCTCATCAATGGCGTCAAGAAAGACAGTTTTAAACCATCAAGAGGAATTAGGATAGGAGATCACTTGCCTTTTACTTATTTATCGTGTGTTTGGAGATGTTATGTTATACAGACTAATTCATCATGTAGTAGACTGTTGTAGATGAGATTGTTTAATTGCCATTGTGCCTTGGTCGTCAAAAGGGGCTCCTAATGTTTTTGGGCATCCCGATCATTATATACCTGCTAATTCCATGTCCGCGAAGATCTCCAATCCGAACCTTCACATATACTCTCACTTAGAGTATGAACCATGCCTCTGCAGGACTCTAAGAACTCTACCGTAGACGAGATAGATTTCCTGCGTTAACAAGGGTTGTCTCTTGCCTGCCCATGGATTCAACAACTTAATTACGCGCAGAGTTTGATAAGACTCTTTGATAAGATTCTCAAACTAAATCTTGTTTTAATAAAGGAGTTGGGACCTAGCCTTTAGGTTGTTTAAGTCGGTTGGATGAAAAATCGGCCATAGGAGTACACCGGGATATAAACCAGGGCAATAAAAGTAGAGCATACGACAATGCCACCCGTTTTCATTTTGTGGTCTCTCTTTGGACTTTTCAAACTTAGTGAACTGAAACATCTAAGTAGCTAAAGGAAGGGAAATCAACCGAGATCCCTTTTTAGTACCCCCCCCCCCCCTTTCCTACGGTTAAGTGACTTTTCAGTCCTATCATTCATTACATATATACCCTTCATCTAGACTGTTGTAGATGAAATCGTTTAAAATCTCTGACAAAGAGCTCCTAATATCTCATCTCTTCTTCACTGATGACCTTATCCTACTCTCTAGCGTCAACAATAAAGGTTGCAATTCCACTATTGACGCTCTTACCTGGTCAATCCATAAGCTACAACAAGTCCAGAGTAACCCTTTTTAATAATACCTCGCTGGAAACTAAATATCACTTTAGTAATTGTCTAGATATGAAACATTCTAGCAACTTTGGAAAATACTTGGGATTTTCTTTGATCAACTCTAGGCTTTCCAATAGCTTATTTCATCTTTTAATCATGTGTTGAAAGCTCCACAATAATCTCTTTATATGATGACGATCTAGCTAGATTTTGGTGTCTTCACATCATGTTGTGTTATTCCATCGATGCGTATTTTTTTTTCATTCTTTGAATCATGTAGTACGCTTGAATTTCTCACTGGTACTTTTTGCATAGCAACTGTTATGTACCAAGTCTCACCCAATGTGGATATCAAGGTCACACAAGTAGGTATTGTGCTAACAAGAGCTATTGGGTTCAGAACAAGAAATAGGGCCAGGTTAATATGGGATCCGGGTTGAGTAGGGTGTAAGAGTGGTTCTATAGAAAGGGGTATGGTATGTGATTCCGGAATTATGCTTATTATTGTTATGCTTATGCAAAACTGTATTTCACATCCTCGATTCTTTGTAACAGCCTCTCATTTCCTTTCTAGTTATGCTTTCGTTGTTCTTCTAGTTTCCAGCTAATGGTTGGATTAGGATTTGTATTTCAATGTAATTCTGTGATTATAATTTACATCAGTGTTTGTGTTGAAAATTGGGTTGTTTCAGCAACTTGTTTATTGTGCAGATAACTAAGATGAAATACAAAGAAAATGAGATGTGCCAACTTGTAATGAACTATTTGTTACAAAATATTCAGTAGAAAGATGGAGAATAACGAAGAAGAATCGAGCAAGTGTATTTTTATTGTACAGCTGCAAGCCCTCTTTATACAAGTGACTTACAAGGGCCAAGTGCAGAAAAATAGGAACCAATGTAACCCGATTGCTAAACAGTTAAAGATAAAATATTCTACTAAGTTGCCTACCGCAAATCAAACTCTTGAAACAGAACTACACCTAAGAAATAGAAATCTACTGCCAACAAGCTCTTATAAACTAGGATAGCAGCGACGTTCTCGAACATTCAGTTTAATTCTCTGAAGTTGGATCCACAAAAGTACAAACTCCATGTAATTTCCAAGTAGAGAAGATCAACCACTCCATCTTCAGTGAGATCTCTTAAAAAATGAAACCTTACATCCATATTCTTGCTTCTCCCGTGAAATACTGGATTTCTGGAGAACCTAATAGCAGAAATGTTGGCGCAATAAATTGTTGTTGCTTCTTGTTGCTTGAAAGTCAGCTCAGTAAAATATTTCCTAGCCAAATGGCTTGCAAGGCACATGCAGTAGCAACAACAATTCAGCTTCACTTGTTGACAAAGTGATGACTGGCTGCTTCTTTGATGAATATGCTACTGCACCTGAATTCAGCATAAACGCATAGCCTGAAGTACTCTTCCAATCATCCAAATCTCCAGCATAATCACTATCAAAAAACCCAATCAGAAATATCTTTCAGCCTTTTTTGTAGAACAATTTAAAGTCTACAGTACCTTTTAATTATCAAAAGATCCTTTTTGCAGCCAACAAATGCAATTCTATTGGATTCTCTGAGTCTGCTAATGACCTACAGTACGTGTGATATCTGGCCTCGTTGCTATCAAATACATCAGACTTCCTACAATTTGTTTGAAAAAGGTGATGTTGATCCTTTTTCCTCCAATATCTTTGTAAGCTTGAAGCTAACTTCTGATGGTGAAGTGACAGTATTGCAATTGTTCATCTGTAACCTGTCTAAAATTTCTCGCACATACTTCTTTTGAGAAATAAATATTCCATCATCCGATTGCACTATTTCTATGCCAAGGATGTAATGCGACATTCCAAGATCAGACATATAAAACTCAAGCATCATAAACCTTTTAAACTTTTCAAACATGACTCGATCATTTCCCTTATAAATCAAATCATCTGTATATAAGCACACAATCAACATTTTCCCTCCATCTTCACACTTAGCATACAGAGTATGCTCATATGGGCATTTCCGAAAACCCTCCTTCTGAAAGTAAGCATCTATATGACTTTACCAAGCTCTAGATGTTTGTTTTAGTCCTTAAAGAGCCTCCTTTAATCTGCAAACGTTATGCCTTCATCAATCTTAACATAACAAAGAGGTTGTTCAGTAACACTTGTTCTAGACTTCACATCCAATTGATAGATAGTCCATGAATTTTGAGCAGCCAATGCAATCACCAATATGATTGTTTCAAGTCTGACAACTATAGAAAAAACTTCTCTATAGTCCACTCCGAATTCTTGCTTGTAGCCTTTCACCACCAACCACGCCTTGTATTTTTCAATCTCCCCATACTCCTTCAGTATAGTTTTATACTCATTTTACTCCAATCATTTTGTGTCCTCCTAGTAGATCAGAAAGCTCCCATTTATCATTTTTTTCAATGGTGGCAATTTCTTCATCCATTTCCTTCCGCCATTTTTCATCTTTGTAACACCCTGCGTTTTCGGGCTAGGGTTTGAACCATCCTTCCTATGTATATAGACTTTGATGATTTCTATTTTGATATAAGTGTGAATAACAATTATTTAGTGTGGGAACTTCTTTGGAGATGAATAAAAGTCATAAAAATCTCCTAGCTCAAAGTTAAGTTGAACACTTTCCTACAAATCGATAATTTTACTTGAGTCAATTTCCATGAGTCAATTTCCAGAGATCATTACTCTTAGAATATAACATTTTATGTGGCCTACTATATATAAAATCAAAGACCTTTGAGTCTTCTTTCCAATGCAACAGACCGTTTGTCAATCCGAGTTCGGAGGAATAAGTTATAGGCATTTTAGTGAGGCACTTTCCAGGATTCGCGAAGGGCCGCGCGGGGCAAGGATATTGGTGCGTGATTGGGGTCGCGGGGCACAGCTGGTGCTATGCTTTTGGGTCCGTGGCGCGACCCTCCCGTCCCAGACTTTAAATTATATGTTTTAATCATTAAATCAAGGGAAAAATGGTCCTTTCAGCACCTATAACTTCCCCAATCTATTTTATAACCCTAATATCGTTAAAAACTAAGGAAAATCTCCCAAATTCCTCATTCTCTTCCTCCCAAAAAATCAAGGGGAATTTCTCAATTTTCAAGGCTTGTGATTTCCAATTTCAAGGTTCTTTTTCAATTTATCTTAGTCAAAAGGTATGTAGAACTATCCAAACTCTCATGGGCATAAGTATAATGATTTTAATGATCCCTATATTGTATATATATATATGAGAAGGCTTTGAAATTGATTGGAAATCATGAATAACAAAACTAGCACCTTTTTATGATGAACTTATGTGTTTACTATGGGGTTTTGTATAACTTGAGATTTTATTCATTTACATATGTTATGGATTTTAAATTGTTTGAAATATGAACCTCAGTTTCATGAGAAGAGCTATGTGTTTAACAATTGTTGTGGGTACTCAAATAAACATAGAATATGTACATGCATTATGAATTTTGAAGTGGATTTAAGAGCATAAACTATAAGTCCCCATTTTCGATGATAAGATTTATTTATGACTAGTGTTAGGGCTGTATTTATAAATGATGGAAATTCTTGAGTTTAAAATGCCTCTTTAACTATTATACATTATTATTTTGCACGTTTTTGAAGGGGTGTTTCTCATGCTAAAGGCTCTTGTGTCCTAACAAAGAAAATGCATGTGATTAATGACCGAATTGACTACCATAGGTTAAAGTCTTGAAAAGAGAGTGTTTTGCATGAGTTTCATATGTTATTTGAAATAAGTGCTCTCATGTGATGTTTCCATCTTTTAGTATTCATTAGCATATTTTTGAATGAGAAGGGCTATGTGTTACGGTTTTTGCCTTGTTTTTTTTTACCAAATTTAAGTTTCACTTTTTCTTGAAAGGAAAATAAAAGTAATACCATAATTGCTTTTAATTTTCTTAAAAGGAAAATATAAAACTCTTCCATATTTGAGTAACCTCTTACTTGGAGGAAAGATTTAGGATCTTTATAACTAGAAGATCTCTCTTGTCATACCATAACACAATAACCTCCACAATGTAGTCGTTTAAGAGTTTTATTTAGGAGAAGATTTTGTCCTAACAGTTTTCTTTAATATTAGTTTTCATGTGTAGGTCAATTGGCCAAATAATATCAATAATATGTCTTTTTAATATATTTTTATTTGTCATCTAAATTATCACCGTCGTGGTTTGCAAACTTTAAGCTTCCGCATGACGCACTCTCAATTTCGATCACAAGTGGTATCATCAATCATATTTTCAACAATCCGACTGTTACATATTTAAAAATAAAATTCACTTTTAACCCTACAAAGGGCTCAAATATTTTAACCCGAAAGGGTTCATATATTTTAACCAAAAAGGTTCATTTTTAAATGTCAAACTACAGAAATGAAGATTATGTGAAGCACGAAGATCAAGTATGTGAAGAAAGTGGATCAAGTAAAAAAAATCAAGCCAAAAAGGGGAGATTTATTAGGATTTTCTTACCAAATTTTAGTTTTATTTTTTTTGAAAGGAAAATAAAAGTAGTATCATAATTACTTTAAATTTTCTTAAAAGAAAATATAAAAATCTTACATATTTGGCTAACCTCTTTCTTGGAGGAATGATTTTTATATAAATAGAAGATCCCTTTTCTCATACCATAATACAATAACCTCCATAATGTAGTCGTTTAAGAGTCTTGTTTAGGGGGAGATTTTTCTCAATAGTTTTATGTAATATTAGTTTTCATGTATAGGCCAATTGGCCAAATAATATCAATAATATATCTTTTTAGTATACTTTTATTTGTTATCTAAATTATCACCATCAGCGTTTTCAAACTTTAAGCTTCTGCATGACACCGAACATGATATGATATGATATGGTTTGTAAGTCTAGGTATGACGATACCTATTATGGAATGCCCTTACCAAGAAAGCAGTCAATATTTTGAGCATGGAACATGATTTTAAAGGACAGAAATTGGGCTTAAAGAGAGCTAAATGGTTACCTAAAGAAAGCATGAGCGCAAGAGCTCATTGATGGAAACAGTATTTTATTGATGTGAAATTTATGATATGTTATCCTTCACAGAGGATAATTAGGACATCTCACACGGGGAGATGCCTACAGTATGCTCACATGGGAAGGGGTATACCAACTTATGAAAACTTCAATCCTTGCAGCAAACTTGAATTGGGGGCTTGACCACCGAATAAATGGCAGATCCATATAGCCCATGGGTAATAAGAATTATAGGGTGGACCATTTAGCTCAGAATTAATGCAAAGAGTTAAGTCTTTGTTTTACGGAGTTGATTAAAGCTTTTAAGTATGCCTATTTATTTTGAGTTGTATTATGTTAAATTATTTTCGTAATTCTCTTGGATATTTTTATATGAAATATATGTTGTTTTTTGATTGTTCTGCCTACCAATATATTTCAAGTATTGACCATCCTTAGACAACTACATTGTCTCATAATGTAGGTTCTGAGGCTCGGTCTTATGGTCCATCACATCAGTAGAACATTTAGATATGTTAGAGTTAGTGAGCCACCCATCTTTCAAAAGACATTTTATTCATATATTTATTTATTTTAGTTTATGGTCCAGTCGATAGCCTTGCCTCGGCCTAGACAGTTAGTTCTCTTCGTAGATGAGATTTGGTTATTGTTTTGCCATGACTTTATTGACATAGTCTAATTATAATTTTTTCTTAAATTTCATTATATTTTTCCCACTTTTATTTAGTATGAATTATTCTTATGATATTATGCTAAAGGGTCTCTTGGGCCTTCCTGATTCGAGATGCCCATCGCGGATAGGTCTCGGCTCGGATCTTGACAAGCTTGGTATCAGACCATGGTTCAGGGTCCCAAGTTCTCTACAAGTCATGTCTAGTAGAGTATGGCTTGTGGGTATGTTTTACACCACAATTATAATTAGGAAGCTACCCGACATTTAGGAGATGTTTTCCATTTTTTCATACTCTAGTTCGTGCTATAGTGTTGTCCATTTGAAAGTTATCCAAATTCCTTCCTTGCTATAATTTTATTAGTTATGTCTTATTGTCGATACGATACAAGTGCAAAGTTTAGAGTCTAAATAATGTGGTCCTTTTTGGTTGAGTCCTCCAAAAGTTATAAAATAGCACAAGGACTTGAGTGGAGTCCATTAGTACATCAAATGTATACCTCTATATTAATTAAATCTTTCTTTTTAGATTGAGGTAGGAAGTGTATCAGTCCTTTTCAACAAATTTGTTGCAGATGTTATGCTTAAGGGTAATGATATGTGTTTGAATGTTGGGATAGTATTTTCACCTGAGTGGTAGCATAATTTAAGCTGTTATAACCTATGAATAGTAAAATGATCCCAGAATTAATGATATGAAGCCATAAGTTTTGAAGTTTGAGTGAAGGTAAATTTTGAGTGAAGAAGATAGTTATAGTTATGTAACCTTTTAGTAGAGGGTGGTATGCCTTTTTATTGTGATTGGCTAATATTGTAGCAAGATTTATTGATTTTATAATAGTTTGTGGAGGAAGTGATTACCTAAATAGGGAAAGGTCTTAGGATGGATAGTTATGGTGGTTGTAAAATCATTTATAGTTTGTGAATGGAAGGATAGAGTGTCGAGCAATTTATAATTTACACTTCCTTGGGGAAATCATAGAAAAAGAGGGAAACTCAGTGATGTTTATAAAATTTTGAAAGTAGTTTAAATGTATGCATGGCTAAGTAGATAAAATGTGAGGAAGGAGGATGTGTTAATAGACCATAATGGGATAGATTATAAGGTTAAAATTGGTTACCCTTATTATGTGACTTTAATCTCGTGACTCCTTTTTTCTCTAAAAGTTTGTAAACTAGTATAGTATGTGAGAAGACGTGTAGTAATTTTTAAGGTATAGTAATGACATTGTGAAAAATATGAGCTTGTAGAACATATTTAAGTGAAATAAGAAATTTAGGTTGATTTTCCAATTTGATGGACTAGTATAGTATGTGGTATGCTTCATCGGTGGTACATGATCGATACTAGACACAAAGTTTGAACTTTAGATATTAATTCTGATGATAAGGATGTTAGCTCAAGGATAGTGATGCGAAATTTGTGAGAGTGAATTAGTAGGCTTGATATAATGTGTGAAAGAGCTTGGGTTGTTAACTTATAAAAGTTTGAGTGGGTAATTGTAATATATGTATATATACGTGTGTGTATGAGGACAAGTGTTGGAGCAATGAATTTTGTATCACCCTGGGTGTTTGGGGAGCCTAAATCAATCTTAAAATGAGCTTACATGGTCCCTAGATTAAGTATAGTATACCGCGGGATGGGTTCTAATGCATTGGGGAAAGTTTGGGTATAGAAAATAGGCTGGGCATCACGAGGGGGCCAATTTGTGATGGCTCCATGCCGCGAGGTCTTACTGCCTCATTTCCGCACTGGGCATCACAGCGCAAAGGGGTAGCCTCATGATAGGCCCCACACCACGAGGCTGGGCCTCCGTATTGGGGTCCACATCACGAACCTTCTCCCCCTTCATCAATAGGTTAATGTTTTTAAATGTTTTAAAGGGTACTTAAGTTCTTTTCATGCCCTATAAATCATCCCACCTTCACATATCCCCTAGCTAATTCTTAAAACATCTGTAATCACTTGAAAGGGGTTATTCTTTTCTTCAAAACTCATCTTGAGAGTGTTAAGGATTGGGTTCAATCTTAGAGGCTAGAGGAAGTTAAGAGTATTACCCCATTGAAGGAATATCTTAGCAAGAATTTAGTACTTTTCAATATAGTTTATCAGGGAGAGTTTAGCGTTCATATGTATAGTGATACCCCCATTGTGATGAGAGTTGTGCTTATAGATTTACTGAGAGGATACGACCACAAGTAATGGATTATGACTTTGATCTAAGGGGGAGATGGAGAACTAAGGTATGTCTTGAATTTTCTCATGGTGGAAAGTTTAAGGGAAGAGTCATGATAAATCTATTCTTATTCTCATGGTTACAGTAGGGGAGCATCCTGTTGTAATGCCCTGGATTCTTAACCCCGGACGCTACACGGTGCTCACAATCCCGAAGGACCATAACCTAACTCATGACTGGTACCTGTTGCAATAACTGAATAATAATACTACAAAATTTAGGAATTTGGTGGAAACTTGCCATAAGGTTCAAAACTGAAATACAACTATATAAGGTATAACAATAACAAAACCAAAACAATTGTCTGAAGAAACTCTAGTCTATAAAGCCTCTAATCTGTCTAAACTGTGGAGTTGATGGGACAATCCCCCAACTAACTCCATTTACTGAAATACTAAATCTAATGCAATAATGAAAGAAGGAACATTCTCGAATGATAAGGACTCGTTGCTAAGTCTACTACTGCTAGCTGAATTTGAACTGCTAAGGATGCTCGGGAGCCCGTGCATCTAAACCTATGGTATAAGACACCATAGCGCAAGAGAAAAATATATGTCAGTACGTAGGAATGTACTGGTATGCTAGATGAGGTAAGGCTAAATGTAAGGGTTCATATGCATGAACTATAACTAAGTAACTTGAGCACGACTGAGTGAGAATACATGCATGAGTACATAACTGTAACTGAAGTCGTAATGACACTAAATACTGAGTTCCAAATACTTTCTAACTGTTATCTGAGTTTACTGAGACTGTAATACTGATAACTGATTCTATTAGTACTGGATTACTGATAACTATTGTGGGGTCGATCCTATCTAATGGGTGACCCCTGAGATCAGGCCTATCTAGCGGGTGATCCCTGAATCTACTGATACTGATTGAATGTATATAATAGTCCTAAATCTGTAGAACTATCTAAGTTCTTCACTGAGCTGAGTGACTATGTCAGACAGTCCTGATTTCTAAAATTTTGAATTGAGTTTTATTCTGAACACTGAGACTGAAACTAAAAATTTGGGAAGTAATCATCTAACCGACATGACTTGAATATGAACTAATAGGGTCTAACCTATAACCCCAACTAGAAGGGGATTAGTACCGTGCCACGGGTAAAGACACTGTTATGGTCAAGCCTATCTAACGGGTGACCCTGAAAAGGAAGTCAAGCCTAATCTGATGGGTGAACCCTGGGAGGTAGCCAAGCCTTAATATGATGGGTGACTCCTTATCTTGCATTGGCTACGTAGTTCTAGAGTATAGAGACTGCTACTAACGACTCTGCCTAACTAACGGGGGAGCTGTCATCCCTACTCTCGCTCGGTGCTGAATCCTACTCCCAACTGAATAGACACTGAACTGATTCTTAAACTGTACTAGACTGAGCTGAATCTTTTATTGATCATGTTACCTGGTTGATCTAACTGAGTTTACTGGGTTTTGTTGACTGATGAAATACTACTGAATTCTATTATCTGACTGAATGTCACTGAGTTTCTGAACTTATTACTGAAACTGGATTGGAATGATACTGAGATTTTTGAGTTTTCCTAAGGTCTGTAACTGACGAAATTCTACCGATCATGGCATGACTGAGATTATCTTGAAACTGACACTGGCTCTAGGTAATCAGCTAAATTGTCAGGTATTAAATACCCCCAGGACTCGATAGAATAAAAATAAAGCATAGCATAATCTTGAATAACATAATACTGTTGACTTGTTCATAATTCACTCATTAAGACATGCCAACAACCACTTCTAACACATTAACTTATATGTGAATGGGGAATACATATTGGCATGCTATAATGGAATTATTTTATTTTCATAGATAATTTATCAAACACTTGTAAGGCATCTACTTGTACATGCTTGGGGTATACATGCTATTATGTTATAATGACACTATTTCCTTCACATAGGCATTTTATCAAACACCTGGGGGGCATGAATTATTTCACATAACAATAGCCAACACATGTAATCATGGATAAAATACTCAATTTCAATTGTAGGGTTTTAGCATAAAATTCATATAATTCATCATATAACCATTTCAATTCTATGTAAACTTATAATTAAACATGATTTAGAACCCAATTAACATCATGAACATGAATTGAATCTATTTCAAGCATGAAAATTATAAATCATCAATCTTTGTACTCTGAAAAAGGATTCTTGGACTTCATGGGTGAAAGGTACTCATGAATGAACATCTAACATACCTTAATTCGATGAGTTCTTGAAGTTCTTGGAGGAATTCTTGAAATTGACCTTGATTTCTTGAGACTAGGGTTTGCTAATTTGACAGAGAGAGCTTTTGTTCTTGAGGAATAGTGAACATAATGATCAATTTTGGCTATTAAGGGTAAAACTACCGTATTTAGGCTGATTGAGGGCTTTGGGAGATTACCAAATGGTCCCTGAAATTAAATAATAGAACCTGAATAAAAATCTCAATTTTACATGCTGGCGTGACACAGTGAATTGGCGTTAGAACATGGAACACTGGAACATAGTGTTAATCGTAATGCGCCATGATCGCGGAGGATCACTGGATTTTGATGATTTTCATTTTGTCTGGCTCCGCAACACGCTGATGGTTCAGGTGGCACACTGTCTTACTAAAATGGCCATAAATCTTTGCCCGGGTGTCGGATTTGGGGGAATTTTATATCGATAGAAAACTTATTCAATTTCCCACACAATGAAAAGTCAAAATCTTGAAAATTTCATATGAATAAAACGATATTCATATTTTAAGCTAGTTCTTGACACTCTAGAAGCGAATTTAAGCTTGAAAAAAGTACATGGTGTTACACCTATATTTGTGTCTAGAGTGTCTTGTTCATGCTATTGATTGATTTCTATGATTTCAAATTGATAGTTTAATATTATCTTGTGGCTTGCGGTATTAGTTTATTCTGTATATTGTACTAGTTTATATGCATTTTTTTTTATATTTGTTATACTGCTATCAGTCCTAAGACGGGGGAGGGGGGGGTTATATTAGAAATAGGCTCTCTAATTCAACTGAGGTAGTGGTATGGTCTGCATACACCCTACCCCAGACCCTACTATGTGAGAATATACTGGGTGCGTTGCTGTTGTTGTTGCTATTATATGTTTGTTGAGAGGGAATTCCTTATGTGAGGTTATGTCTTTTGTCCCATACTTCTAGAACTTCAAAAAATTCTAATCCATAATTCGAGGACGAATGATCCTAAGAGAGAGATAATGTAACACCCCACATTTTTAGGCTAGAGTTTAACCCATCCTTCCTATGTATATAGACCCAAACCTGATGATTTTTATTTTGACATGAGTGTGAATAACAATTCATTATTGTGGGAACATCTTTGGATATGAATATAAGTCATAAAAATCCCATATCTCAAAGTTAAGTTGAGCACTTTCCTACTAGTTGTGTTTTAGTTGACAATTTTACTTTAGTCAACTTCCAGTGACCACTACTCTTAGAATATAATTATTTATGTGGCCTACTATATATCACATTAAATATATTTGAGTCTTCTTTCTAACACAACTGGCCGTTCGTCAATCCAATTTTGGTGTAATAAGGTATATGTATTTTAGTGAGGCACTGTCCAGGGTGTGCGATGAGCCATACAGGGCAAGGCTCTTGGTTTGCAGGGCATAACTGGTGCCATGGTTTTGGGTCCACCGTGCAACCCTCCTTTTACAGACGTTAAATTATGTTTTTCCTAACTAAATCAAGGGAAAAAGGGTCCTTTCACCTCATATAACTTCCCCAATCCATTTTATAACCCCAATGTTGTTCAAAACTAAGGGAAATCTCGCAAATTCCTCATTCTCTTCCTCCCAAGAACATCAAGGGGAATTTCTCAATTTCCAAGACTTGAGGTTTCCAATATCAAAGTTCCTTTTCAATATACCTCCATCAAAAGGTATGTAAAATTGTCCTAACTCTCATGGGTGGAAGTATGATGATTTTAATGATCTCTATATTGTATATGTATATGTGACAGCTTTGATATTGATTGGAAATCATGAATAATGAAATCCCTTTTTATGATGAATTTATGTGTTTACTATGGGGTTTTCTATAACTTGAGATTTTATTTATGTACATATGTTATGAGTTTGAATTGTTTGAAATATGAACCCCAGTTTCATGAGAAGAGCTATGTGTTTAGCAATTGTTATAGGTTCTTAAATAGACATGGAATATGTACATGCATTATGAATTTTGAAGTGGATTTGAGAGCATAAACTATAAGTCCCCATTTTCGATCGTAAGATTCATTTGTGACTAGTGTTGGGGTTGTTTTTATGAATAATGCTAATTTTTGAGTTTTAAATGCCTCTTTAACTATTATGCATTGCTATTTTGCACGTTTTCGAAAGGGTGCTTTTTATGCTAAAGGCACTTGTGTCCTAACAAAGAAAATACAAGTGATTAATGATAGCATTGACGACCATATGTTAAAGTCTTGAAATGAGAGTGTTTTGCATGAGTTTCATATTTATTTGAAAATAAGTTCTCTCATGTGTTGTTTCAATCTTTTGGTGATCATTAACATGTTTTGAATGAAAAGGGATATGGACATGATATGGCTTGCAAGTCTAGGTATGACGATACCTATTATGGATGCCCTTAACAAGAAAGAAGTAAATATTTTGAGCATGAAACATGGTTTTAAAGGACTAACATTGGGCTTGAAGAGAGCTAAATGGTTACCCAAAGAAAGCATTAGTGCAAGGGCTCATTGCTGGAACCTGTTTTATCGACGTGGAATTTATGATATGTTATCCTACATTGAGGATAATTAGGACATCTCACATGGTGAATACCTACGGTACGCTCACATGGGGATATACCAACTTATGAAAACTCCAATCCTTGCGGAAAACTTGAATTAGAGGTTTCACCACCAAGTAAATGGCGGACCCATATAGTCCGTGGATAATCAAATTTGTAGGCTGGACCATCTAGCTCAAAATTAAAGTAAAGAGGTGATTCTATATTTTACGAGGTTGATTGAAGCTTTTAAGTATGCCCATGTATTTTAAGTTATATTATGTTAAATTGTTTTCATAATGCTCTTGTCTATTTTTATGTAAAATATATGTTATTTTTGGATTGTTCAGTATACTAATATATCTCAAGTATTGATCGTCCTGGGGAGGCTACATTGTCTCATAATGTGGGTTGTGAGGCTCGGTCCCGTGGTTCATCACATTAGTAGAACATTTAGATATGTCAAATTTGGTGAGATATCCACCTTCCGAAAGGCATTTTATTTATATGTTTATTTATTTTAGTTTATGATCCAGCCGAAGGCCTTGTCCCGGCCTAGATAGTTAATTCTCAGTTGAGGCTTTGTAGACAAGATTTGGTTATTGTTTTTTCATGACATTATTGACATAGTCTGATTATAAGTTTTACTTAAATTTCATTATATCTTCCACACTTTTATTTAGAATTATGCTTATGATAGTATGCTAAGGGGTCTCTCAGGCATTTGTAGGATGTCCGTTCTCGCTAGGGACTTAGCTTGGGTTGTAACAATCTCTGACAACACTTTCAAAATTTGTTGAATCACAATTCAAAAATAGAGCTAAATGAGTGAGAGGATCTTCAAATTGATTAATTCCTCTTACCTCATAATCTGTCATTCATGCTGGCCTTCTTCGAACACGAGGTGAACGTGAATCAGCTATATTTTCAATCTCCTTATCCATGACTGGTGAAGTTTCAGAACTTCCAGGATTGATAACTTGAGCAATTGTTGGAACTTGCTGTTGTGACTGATTGCTTCTTCACCATCTTCTCCATCAAGGAAAACTGAAATTTGTTCTCCCATGGCATGTTTGTTACACTATCAAAACTGATTTTCATCAAACATTACATCCCAAGTAGTCAATATTTTCTTAGTGCTAGGATCATAAAACTTTTAAAATTTTGATTGATCACTAACACCAATAAAAATACATTTCTCTCCCTTGTCGTCTAGCTTCTTTCTCTTTTGATCAGTAATACAGAATAAGGGCATATGTAATGCACCCAAATATTCTAAAGTGACCTACGGTTGGTAATTTTTTGCTCCATGCTTCCTCCAGAGTCACATTTTTAACTACAAATATGGGGCATCTATTCTGGATGTGAATACTCCAATTGACTGCTTCCAGCCAAAAACTTATGGAAACACCACTGCTTTGTCAAAGTACTCCACACCATGTTCATAATAGTGCAATTTTTCCTCCTACAGACTCCATTTTGTTGGGGCGAGTAGGCTACTGTGAATTGCCTCTTGATTCTATGAAGCTCACAAAAATTTATAAATTCATGTGATTTATATTCTCCCTCATGATCTAAACGAAGAATTTTTATTGGACAACCAATCTTGTTTTCAACAAGTACTTTAAAGCTTTTAAAAGCTTTAGATTTTACCTGTAAAAACATATATCCAATTTGTTTGAGTAAAATCATCAATCAAGGTAATTATGTGGCTTTTACCTCCATTATAAGATGGTGTTATAGGTCCACAAATATCAGAATAGACAAGTTCAAATGCCTTCTTTGCTCTCCATTTTTGTGAAAAAGAGTTACGAGATTGCTTGCTAACCACACACTTTTCACAAATTTCAGATCGAAATGAAATTTGAGGAAGACCAATCAGCATAGTATTTTGTTGCAAGGCTCTTCATCTCGCAAAATTAAGATGCCCAAATCGAAAATGCCACAACAAGGCACCATCTCCTTGTTTTTCTAAGAAGTATGATTGTTGAATATTATTGAGATAGAGAGGAACCATTCTGTTGTTTGCAGTCATTTTAGCTTGAGCAATTATCTCAAATTATTATCGACAAAATCTATTTTTAATGATAATCTCATATCCTTTCTCTTGCAACTGACCAAGACTCAAGATTTGACGTCAACTCTAGAACATAAAGGACATCTAAGATTATTTGAGCAATATCCTTTGTAGTTTGAATGGTTAATATAATATGGCCTTTGTTTTTTCTTTGGTTCACACTGGGTAAAAGCAAACCAAAGACTTTTTGGAAGATTATTTGTTGGTTTTGTCAAACAAAGTTGCTAGTAAAGATTTTGTTGTAAATTTCTCTCATTCACATGCAAATGTTGAAATTTACATCTTCCATTAACATCATGGATAACATCAACAAGCCCATTTTCATCTCTATAAATAGGGACCTACTTTCTCATTCATAACATATCAATTTCAAGAGTTCTCTTTCAGTCTCTTATATTTCTTCTCCCTTTTAATTAGAATATTTAGTTAGAGAGTGGGTGTTGGGAAACACTTGTGTGAGCCCTTCTTTTGGAGTAATCTTCAGAGGTTGTTCTCTTGGAATATTTGGGTTAATTAGAGTGACTACTCTAATTTTGTAACCACAATATTGTACTCTTGTTGATATGGTGAAATTGATCCTCTCTGCTCGTGGACGTAGGTCACATGACGGAATCACATTAAATTTGTGCCTCCTTTATTTTATTAATTACCATTATTGTCAACTTGTTACTTTCTTTGTTATTTTCCTTAAAGCATGTTTGGCTAAATTTCGCAATAATTGGGTTCTCGATCCTAACAAATTGGTATCAGAGTCGGGTCTAACCATGTTATTTTCAGCAGCCAAAATAAATATAACAAAGATTTATGTTGAAAAATTTGATCGAGGTGCAAACTTTGGGATGTGGCAATTAAAGATGCAAGTTATCTTAATTCAGGATGGCTTAGATATGACATTGAAAGGAAAGGAGATGAAGCCAGAAAATATGACAGATGAAGAGTTTGCCATCATATACAAAAAGGCAAAATTAGGTACCATTCTAAATCTCTCAAATGAGGTTTTACATGAAGTATCTGCAGAAACCACAATGAAAGAAATGCGGGAAAAACTAAAAACCTTGTATATGAAAAGGAGAGTGGAAAATAGACTTTACCTGAAGCAAAAGCTTTACACATTTTGTATGGTTGGAGATACTTCTATAATCTCATATCTTCATGCTTTTGATTCTATTCTTAAGTAATATAGACTTTGAAGTTAATGATGAAGATTAATCCGTCTTATTGATTATTTTCTTACCCTAATCATTTAAGCATATTAGAGATACTATGCTTTATGGAAAGGATAATATCTCTTATAGAGAAATCAAATCTATCTTAAAAACAAAGAATCAGATAGATAGAGATATTACTCGGGAAAGCAGCGCAACTCGTGGGGAAGGATTATTTGTAAGAGGTAGATCTAATAAGAAAGAACCAAATAGTGAGCGGTATAAATCAAGGTCAAAGTATAAATACAGATATGTAGTGTGCAAATGCTGTCATAAGAAAGGTCATGTTATTTCTAAATGCTATAAGTTGAATAAAAAAGAAAAGCACAAGGAAAACAAAAATAAGAACCAAAATGCTGACTCTGCCAAATCAAGTGTAGTTGCTTATGAGTCTGAGCGAACAATATTTTTAGCAACTAACAATAGTTTTAAATCTAACGATGAGTGCATTTTGAATTTAGGTTGTTCTTATCATATGTGTCCCTATAGGTATTTTTTTACCACATTCATATATGTTGGAGGTGGAGTTGTCTTGATAAGCAACAATGCTCCTTGAAATTTTTTTGGTAAAGGTATAGTAAAAATTAGAATGCACAATGGTGTGGTAAGAATTCTCACCAATGTTAGATATGTTCCTAACTTGAAGAAAAATCTCATTTCATTGGGCACTCTAGAATCTGTTCAGTGCAAATACATGAGTGAAGGTGGAGTTTCAAAAGTCTCTTATGGTGATCTTATGATCATGAAATCACGCAAATCAAGTGTGTTGTACACTTTATTGGGATCCACTGTTATAGGTGCTACTGCAGTTTCCACTTTAAATCAATCTGATCCTTATATCACCAAATTATGGCATATGCGATTGGGGCATATGAGTGAGAAAGCTCTTTCCATCCTCAGCAAAGAGGTTCTATGTGGACAAAGTATTGGAAAAATGAAGTTCTATGGACACTGTGTGTTTGGAAAATAGAAAAGAGTCAGCTTCAAATCTCCAACAGTTTATCGAACAAAAGGTACTTTGGACTATATTCGTTAAGATCTTTGGCATCCTTCTAGCACCCCATCAAAAGGTGGTGCCAGGTACACGTTAACTTTAATTGATGATTATTCAAGGAAGGTTTGGGTTTATTTCATGAAAAACAAAAGTGATATTCTCTTAACTTTCAAACAATGGAAAGATTTGATTAAGAGGCAGACACAAAAACAGGTCAAGTTGGTTAGAACAGATAATGGCATGGAATTTTGTAATGATGAGTTTAATGAATTTTCCAAAAATAAAGGAATCGCTCGACATCGCATTATGAATATGACACCTTAACAAAATGGTGTTGCAGAAAGGATGAAAAAGACTTTTTTGGAAAGATTGCATTGCATGATTTCAAATGTTGGGTTGAAAAATACTTTTTGGGGAAAGTCTATATCTACAGCTTGTTATATTATCAATCGTGCTCTTTCTGTACCTTTGAACTTCAATACTTTGGAAGAAATATGGGCAGGTACACCTACTAATTATTCTGACTTAAAAGTTTTTGGTTGTCCTGCTTATATGCATGTAAATGATGGAAAATTAGAGCCAAGAGTTAAAAGGTATATTTTTCTTTGATATGCATCTAGGGTGAAAGGATAAATACTTTGGTGCCCTGATCCCAAGTCACCAAAATTTATAATTAGTTGAGATGTAACCTTTGATGAATCCTCTATTATACATTCCGAAAAAAAGTCTTCTAGCCCTTGTAACAAGAACGAATAGCATGGTATGTATGAACAGGTGGAGGTTGATCTTGGCATACCTTCTGAGCCGAGTTCATCAACTATGGAACAAAATACAGTTGAAACTCCAAAAGTCGATCTAGAAGTTATGGCTCGTGAAGTTGAACCAAATGAGTATTCCATAGCAATACATAGACCAAGAACACAAATTCACAAACAGGAGGGTATGGAGATTATGTTGCATTTTTTTTTCAGTTGCACAAAAAACTGAAGAAATTGGAGAACCATCAAATTATTCAAAAGCAGTTTCTAGTGCTAATTCAGTCAAGTGGCTGATTGCAATGAATGAAGAAATTGAATCTCTCCTTAAGAATGGTACTTGGTCTCTTATGAAGACATTATTATGAAGAAAAATTATTGATTGCAAATGGGTCTTCAAGAAAAAGGATGGAATTCCAGGGGTTGAAAATGCAACGTATAAGGCACGATTAGTTGCAAAGGGCTATAGTAAGGTACAAGGAGTTGATTTTAATGATATTTTCTCACTTATTGTTAACATATCTCTATTCATGTCTTTCTTGCCTTAGTTGTCATGTATGATTTGGAATTAGAATAGCTTGATTTTAAGACAACTTTCTTATATGGCGAATTTGAGGAACAAATACAAATGCATCAACCTGATGGATTTGAAATTGAAGGAAAGGAAGATCATGTTTGTTTGTTGAAGAAATCCTTGTACGAATTAAAACAATCTCCAAGACAATGGTACAAGAGGTTTGATTCCCTTATGTTGGGTAATGGTTATTCAAGTAGCAAATATAATAGTTGTGTTTGCTTTCAAAAGTTAAATAATGGTCTTTTCATTTACTTACTGTTATATGTTGATAACATGCTCGTTGCTGCTAAGATTTGATAGAAATTCACAATTTGAAAAATCAGCTGAAAAGTGAATTTGAAATGACAGATTTGGGAGAAGCTAAGAAAATCCTTGGCATGGAGATCAGAAGAGATCGAGAAGCCAACAGGCTATTCTTGACCAAAAAAAGTACTTGAAAAAGGTCTTAGATAGGTTTGGCATTAAAGATGCTAAACCAGTAAGTACTCCTCTTGCTGCTCTTTTTAAGTTATCAGCTGCTCAATCACCACAGTCAGAGGAAGAAGTAAGATATATGGCACATGTATTATATTCTAGTACAGTTGGCAAAATTATGTATGCAACGGTGTGTATATGTCTAGACATTTCACAAGCAGTAAGTGTGGTAAGTCGATATATGGATTATTCTAGAAACGCACATTGGCGGGTGGTGAAATGGATTCTCAGTACCTTCAAACGCATGATTGGAATTCTGAAGAAATAGTAACACTTTGATTGGTTTAGTAGACTCAGATTATGTAGGTGATCTTGACAAAAGAAGATCACTGACTAGCTACGTATTTTGCATTGGTGGCTATGCTATCCGTTGGAAAGCTACATTACAACATGTAGTAGCTTTATCTACAACCGAAGTGGAATATAATGCAGTAACCGAGGCGATCAAAGAAACTTTATGGCTGAAGGGTTTATTTGCTGAACTCAGTCGACAATAAAGTGGTATTATTATTTTCTGTGATAGTCAAAGTGCCATTCACTTGACTAAAGATCTAACAATAAAGTGGTATTATTATTTTCTGTGATAGTCAAAGTGCCATTCACTTGACTAAAGATCTAACGTATCATGAGAGGACGAAGCATATTGACATCAAGTATCATTTCATTTGGGAAACTATTGATGAAGGAATGGTCTCTGTTCAGAAGATCAATACTAGAGACAATCCAGCTGACATGTTCAAAAAGTCTCTTTCTGTCAGTAAGTTCAAGCTTTGCTTGAACTTTATTGTCGTTTCTAAAGAATGATTTTCCCCATACGGATTTTTGCAGAGAGAAAGCAAATTTACTGTATTAACCAAACTCAGACCAAGGTGGAGATGTGTAATATGGCCTTTGTTTTTTCTTTGGTTCACACTTGGTAAAAGCCAACCAATGACTTTTGGAAGATTATTTGTTGGTTTTGTCAAACAAAGTGGCTACCAAAGATTTAGTTGTAAATTTCTCTCATTCACATGAAAATGTTGAATTTTATATCTTCCATTAACATCATGGATAACATCAACAAGCCCATTTTCATCTCTATAAATAGGGACCTTCTTTCTCATTCACAACATATCAATTTCAAGAGTTCTCTTTCATTCTCTCGTATTTCCTCTCCCTTCCTATTAGAGTATTTAGTTAGAGAGTGGGTGTTGGGAAACACTTGTGTGAGCCCTTCTTTTGGAGTGATCTTGTGAGGTTGTTCTCTTGGGATATTTGGGTTAATTAGAGTGACTACTCTAATTTTATAACCTCTCTATTGTACTCTTGTTGTTATAGTGAAATTGTTCCTCTTCGCTCGTGGATGTAGGTCACACAGACCGAACCATGTTAAATTTGTATTTCCTTTATTTTCTTTAATTATCGATATTGTCAACTTGTTACTGCCTTTGTTATTGTCCTTATAGCATTGTTTGGCTAAATTCTTCTACAATCGGGTTCTCAATTCTAACAGTTACCTGTCCTTTTCAATAATTCTCGAACTTCACAGAATCTCGATATGACACATCTAATGTGGTAAAAGCTGACTTATTTCCGCAGATATGATCGCTGCAACCTATGTCTAAGTACTAGATATTATGCTGAATTTCCTCTGTCACGTGTTCCTTTGACTTATTTATTGACTTCGGCTTATAATGACCTGAATTATTATTGTTGTCAATACTTCTTCCCCTTCCTTGAGAATTTGAATAGTTTTCTTCATATTTTTGGTGTGAGTGCCTCCCACGACCAGAATTGTTTTTTTTTTTCTCCCTCCTCCTCTTCCTCTACCACCACCTTTTGAAGGGTGGTAGTTATATGAAACTTGAAGAGCTTGTTCATAGCTACTTTGTCAATTCATTTTCTGCTCATGAATCAATAGTGAACTCTACAATTCATCAATTGAAAGCTCATCAGTTTCTTTTGATTCCTTAATTGAACAAACAATGTAGTTGAATTTCGATGTCCTGGAGCAAAGCATCTTTTCAATAATGGTGACATCTTCCAACTTTTTGCCATGAATCCACATTTAGTTGCTATTGCCATGGTCCTCGAGAAGTAACCTGAAACCGATTTGCCCATCTTCATCTATAAAGTCTCAAAATCAGTGCAAAGTGTTTGCAATAGTTACCTTTATGCCTTTGCCATTCCCTGGTACCTCTTTGTCATGGAATCCCATATTTGTTTAGAGTATCCTTACAAAGAATAGTTTCCAGTATTGAGCTTAGAAGTATCCTTGCAAAGAATTGTTTCCAGTATTGAGCGATCTATAGCTTGGAAACGATAATTCTTTGCTTGAGATCTTTCAACCTTAGACTGTTTAACACTGCTTTTTGTGCTTCCGATAAAGCAGTACAAGCTGCTGGCTCCTGCACTCCAATACTAACATATGGCCAAAACTCCTTGGACCTAAGGAAGTTCTCCATCAACATGCTCCAACGGTCGTAATGACCATATGGAATAGCGATCTGAGCAAAGTTTCCAAAGGCCATTCTTTTGCGGCTAAAAAAACTCCCAATAAGCAGTATCACTCACACTCGACTAAGGAACTCTCTTTCTGGCTTTGATATCAAATGTTATAAAATATTCATTAGAAAGACAGAGAATAACAAAGAATCATCAAGCAAGTATATTTTTATTGTACTGCTGCAATCTTTTTTTTATAGAAGTTAAGTTGCAACGGTTAAGTGTGGAAAAATAGGAACCAACATAACCAATAGGTAAACAATTACTAAGTAGTTAAAAGATAAAATATTCTACTAAGTTGTCTGCTGCAAATCAAACACTAAAAACAAACTACAACTAAGAAATAGAAATTTACTACCAAGAAACTCCTATAAACTAGGATAGCAGCTAACAACCTAAGACATCACGTGTTTCAACAATTATGAGCACATCTATAAACCTTTTGTATTTTTTTGGCATGTAATTTTGTGATTGCTTGAGTTTAAATATTGTAGAACAGTCCTCTTGCTCTTTTCCTCAAGCATGTTATAGAGGTTACTTATGACTTATAACTGCTGCTTTAATTGATTAGCTTTTTTTTAACAAAAAAAATGAGAAAAAGAAAATCTCTTACATTTAAATGTTTTGATACGGGTGCTATTAAAAATGTTGTAACAGCATCTAAATGAAACTTATATTTTTACATACATTAATATAAATAAAAGAAAGTAAAAAAACAAAGAAAGAAAAAGGAGTGATTCAAAGAAATGAAATAAATACAATAATGATGAGATTAAGGGAAAAAACTGTATAACCATAAAAGAGGAAATTAGAAAGTTTTAGGAAAAGAGATTGTTATAATAATATATCACAATAATTAAATTACAGTTGAAAAGTAAATGAATAAAATATATATAAATGTATCTTATATCTCGTTCTCTTTAAGAAAATTCAAGTCTATTGCGACATAATTTACACCGATCCAGTAATATCACTCTCGCTCTTGACTTGTCTCCTTCAGGATATAACAACCCAACACGATGTACAACTCAAACAACTCTGAATTGGTTGAAGCGTTCAAAGCTTCACCACAAGAATACTTTCCGCCAACAATTAATTACTCTTTTTGTATAGTGAATATAGTTGAAGACTTAGACTATTTTCCTTTTATCAACACTCTTTCACTAAAATAAACGTAAATATACACACAATATATTTCTTATATGTATTTCATATCGCACAATTATGTACTACTTCTCCTCTTACAAAGCACAAGGAAGAAATACTTTATATAAGTATAGTATTTATCTATCTAGTAAATAAGCGATTAGTGGAATATTAAATGAATAGATCATATAGTAGCGGTTACAAGAGTTACAAATATAATTAGGTAGAATAATGGACAAATAAATTGTTAGGAATTATAGGAGTTATAAGAGAAACAAAGATTAATAGCATTGATGATGAAAAAAATTATATGTGTGTGTCACTCAAAGGGTAAAATCTAGATAATGTTTAACGGCCTTATGTAAAATTATCCACATACGTTTTAGTAAAATCGTATTTACAAGATTTTACTCGAATTTCAACTTTCATTTTCCTCTGTGGATTAAAAAAACAACCTAATATCATTAATGTGTCACTCAAAGGGTAGAATTTTATTTCTTTTGGTATTGCCTAAATTTCTAATGGTCATTTTAATCTATAATTCAACAAAAATTCGCTAAAAAAAAAATAAAAAAAATGTATCACCCAAAAGGGGAAAATTTCAATTTCTTTGAAGCTTTACTTCTTTTCTTGGAGAAAAGGAGGAAGAAAAGGAAACTTGTTAAAACTATATCTGATTTTCATTATACGAAATAAGTTAAAAGAATTATTACTTAAAAAAAAAAAAAGTTAGCCTAACATGGCAAACAATTTAGGGAAGATATCTTTTTGAAGACAAATATAGACGAAAACCTTCGACATTATGCCTATTATACTTGTTAAGTTAATATCAAATAACGTTCAAACTTTAGTGTTAAAAATCAAATGAATTGCATTATGCCACTTTTACTGGTAGAAAATATGGAAGAAAAGTAAGTATATATGGCATAAAAACATATATTAACATATATGAGCGCATATATATATATATATATATATATATATATATTTCCTTATTTAGATTTTTTTTAACTTAATGTCTATATTAGTCTTCGCAGAGATTATTTTTTACCTATAAAATAGAACTAAACATTGTCTCCTGGACATCAATTCTCATCATTTTCCAAAACATTAGCCATGTTGATTAATACTAAATATTTCACTTTTATCCCTAAGTTAGTTCTTTTATCTTTCTTTTATCCTTCTTTAGTATGTTATCGTAAAAGTGTAAATGGCTTTACTGTAGATGTTATTCACCGTGATTCTCCTCTTTCACCTTTTTACAACCCATCAATTACTCCATATGAACTCCTTCAAAATGCCTTCCACCAGTCATTCTCCCGGGCTTCCTCCTTTAGGAAAAATTCTATTAAGTCAATCCAGTCAACTGTTAACCCAACCGGTAGTGCATTCCTCATGAAAATCTCAGTCGGAACTCCCCCAGTAGACATTCTTGCCACTGTCGACACCGGCAGTGACTTAACGTGGCTACAATGTGAGCCTTGTGTCCATTGCTTTCAACAAACGGGCACACCTATTTTTAATCCCAAAAATAGCTCTACTTATTTTACTGTTGATTGCGAAAATTTATATTGTCAAGACTTGGCACCTATCACATGTAGGGATGATATATGTAACTATGAACAGGGTTATAGTGACAAATCATATAGCAGAGGTGAACTTGCTATTGAAACTTTCTCATTTACTTCTACTTCTGGTGAAAATGTCGCAATTCCTCTCACCTTCTTTGGTTGTGGACATGACAATGCTGGAAATTTCCCTACTGGAGTTGTTGGCTTAGGTCGTGGCGATATCTCAATTGTAAACCAAATGAATGATGACATCAAAGGGAAATTCTCTTATTGTTTGATTCCATTTGATGCATCAAAAACCAATGATAAACTAACTAGTCACATCAATTTTGGTGATAGTGCTGTTGTGTCGGGTCCTGGAGTTGTTTCAACACACATGACAAGAAAGGAAAGTCAAAAATCCTTCTATTATCTATTTTTGGAAAGTATTAGCATCGGAGAAAAAAATTTGCCGTTCAAATCTACTAAAATTTTTCCTCCTGGTCAAGCTAATATTATCATCGATTCAGGTACAACACTTACGCTTGTCCCTTCTGATTTTTACCTGAATTTGGAGGAAGCAGTGGTGGCTTCGATTAGTGCTACTAGGGTAAACGATCCGGCTGGGACTTTTAAGGTATGTTACGCATCCGATATTGTCACTATCAACGCTCCTAGGATTGTCGCACATTTTACAAATGCGGATGTAGAGTTGTCACCAGAGAACTCATTTATACAGTTCGGTCCAGGTGTGATTTGTCTTGCAATAGTGCCATCAGATGATCTTTTTATTTTTGGGAACTTGGCACAGTTGAATTACTTAATTGGATATGATCTTGTGGCCAACCAAGTTTCATTCTTGCCTACTGATTGCTCTCAGCATTAAGGATTTTAGTTATGTATAGGGAGTGACAAGTTTATATGCATATACATGTAATGAATTTGGCTATTGGTATAGCAGTGTTGTTCAATTCTTTAAGAGTTATAGTATTTATTTCATCTGATGCTTAGAGATCTTTTATGTGTTCAGCGATATTTTTTTTTTTTAATTCAATTACCCAGTAAAGTCTTGGTCAATTTGTATTAGCAGAAGCGGATGGCTAGACCATGCCTCACTTACAACAAGACAAAAGGAGTCACACAACAAAAACTTACTCTACTCCTTCCAAACAATTATATAAAATCAACTAACAAAAAAATTGGCTTTATCATACCTAGCAGTTCTAAGGCTTGGCATTCGCCATTTATCCAAACAGCATTTCTAGGAAGCTGTTTTGAACTATAAAAGAATTCAGATTGTCCAGAGGCCGATGCCAACTTTGCCCGACAATCCGCAACTTGATTTCCCTCCCTTAGAATGTGGGTGAATTAGGTGTTTAATAGGTCATGCAGTTGATTTTTCTAAATGTACCCTTTTGATAAGACTAGAAGATCCTCTACTCTTTAGGTGTATTTATTCTGAGATTTTATATGAACAAATGAGTCAAGATCATAAGTCATAACTACCCAAAAGGGTAATACACTATGCCACTAACATATATATGGAAGCACTAACACTATTCCACAAGCTAAAAATTGCACTCTAGGAAAACTCATTAAACCTAGTGTGTGTTTGCTATGAATGAAAATGTTTTCCATGGAAAATGTTTTCATAGAAAATTCTTTCACGGAAAAAAAATTTCTTAATTATTTTCTCATGTTTGGTTGGTGAGTGGTAAAATTTTTTGGAAAATATTTTTGGTGAATGAAAGACATTTTTCATAAAATATCTTTTAGTGTTTGACTGGAGAGTAGAAAATACTTTTACGAAAATAGTTTATGCACCAGGAACCAATCCAACAATCGATCTGGGAGAAAAACCTACACCCGAACCAGGGTCCAACCCCAGCCTCGTCACTCAACCCGAGACCCAACCTCGACTCCCGACCCCAACACTTAACCACGACTCTAGACCAAGATCCAACCACGACTTCCTACTCCTGACTCGACCACTGACCTCGATTCTCGACCTCGACATCCGACCTTTAACTCTAGATCTGAAACCCGACCATAACACCCGATTTAGGACCTAACACCGACTATCAACCGATTCCCGACCTCGATTCCGAATTCAAGACCCAGACCGACTCTTGATTCCAAACCTGAGAGTTGACCCCAACACCTGACTCAAGATCCAACCCCGAATACCAACACTGGTCTCAAGACCTAACCCTAACTTCTGAACTAGTACTTAAGCTAGGGTTGGAGTTGAGAGACAGGTCCCAAGTCGGGTCAAGATCATACCGTGATTCAATCTCGATGTTGGATCACAAGTTGGTGTTTGAAGTTGTTCTGTGATCGAGTTCAGGGTCTGGTCGAGTCCGGGCCCCAAGTCGAGGTTAGACATTCGAACCCATGTCAGTTTTGGATCGGATCTCAAGTCAAGGTTGGATCCCAGGTCTTGCGTCTTGGATCAGGGTTGAGAATCAGGTCTCAAGTCAATAGTCGGGTGTCAGATTGGGAGTTGGGTCGTAAATCAAGGTAGGGAGTCGGTTTGTGGGTCGAGAATCGAGAGTCAGGTTAAGAGAGTTGGATCCTAGGTTATTGTTGGAAATTGGTATCCAAGATTTGGTTTAGTATGGAAAGTTGAGGTAAGAGGTTGAAAGAGAATTTTAGAAAATATTTTCCTTACTATTTGAAGGTAAGTCCTTTTCCTTTGAGGAAAATAAGTTAATTTGAAAAACATTTTTCAAAATATTTAAGTTAACCAAACATGAGAAAATTGTTAGTACGCTATCCAACACTTCTTTTTCCTAGCAAAACTTAATTGATGATTGCAGATAACTATTATTATATGAGGCAAGAAGGGAAACAATCAAACACATTTTAAGGAAGCTAATGAAGCTGCAAGAATATCTCTTTGATAGAGACAAAATGGGTGCTATATTTCCTAGCTTAGTATCTTTATATAATGACTCTTAATTATGTTTAATGAAAATCTCGTATTAACAAAGAAAAAATATGGAAGGAAAATAAGGAATATATATGGTGTGAATTTAATTAGATATAGTATCTATCTATCTATATCTATATATACTACCTTAAAAGTATGCATGAACTCAAAAAACATAAAGTACAATTACTAATTTACCCCTAAATAAACTATTGATTTCATTAGTGTGGGTTTTATTTGTCAAAAATCGGATTTTGAATTAAAAGTGGCAAACAATTTTGTCAATTAAGTGGGGGTCCTTCAAGTTTTAAATTTAGGTAAAAGTGACAAAAAAATTTCAATTTTTTTTTTCTTTTTTAACATTTTCGCTCCAACAACTATAAAAGTTGTCTCAACAACTATATAAATTGTCTCAACGACTATCTCAGTATTCGACAACTGTGCAAAGTTGTTCCACAACTATGCAAAGCTGCCGGACAACTTTGATAATTGTTGGGATAACTAATGCAATTGTCGAATAACTGTCCTTAGTTATTTAAACGACTTTACCTTATTTAACTTAATACTATTGTGGGATCCACTTATCACCATTGTTTAATTGAAGAGTTGATAGGTATTCTCAGCTAATTTTTCTCGTCAGAAATTGTTGTCATTACTGAGTCCATCTAGAAATTAGAACTGTTTTGTTCCATATTGAAGCAACTTATGCTGGCTTACTTTGTCTTGTAATTTTTGTTCATGTGCTTATTCTCAGTATTCATATTTTTTGATACATGTGCTTATTTTCATCATTCGTAGAGATACTTTATTTAAAAGAATTCTTTTGATGGATTTTTTACTTATTTGATGGACTAGTTATCATCATATTCCACACGTTGTTTGGGTTTCTTTTTGTCAGCAGATTGCTGTCATTATCAGTTGTGCTTCTACTGCAATTCACAAATTCAGATTAGATTTACCGTCATCAAATTTTTCCATCCCTATAAACATGTTCTAAGTTTACACCTTCTATCTATTAACTCCTACTAGCATGCTATTCACTTTTCCATCGGTAAAATAGAACCACAAGTCATTCTTCCCTTGTATATGCTCTTGAGTTCTAGCAAAACATGAAAAAAAGGATCAATGAGAAAATTATGCTATTTAGACAAGAGTAGCCATGGCTATGTAAGCTTTTATGGAGCAGAAACAGAGAAATGAAAACTGTAAACTGAAACTGAGAAGAATGACTTACTTTCTTTTTCAATCAGTTTAAAAAAGAATGACTACTTTCTTTTCTGGCAATACTTTAATTTCAACTTTTCACATGGCATGTTTAGGACCACAAGATTAAAGAAAATTTTGGTACATTTGACACAACTTTAATTTAAGGCCACAAGATTCAAAAGTGTTCTTTATTTTCTTAAACTTTGTGTCAAGTCAAAGTAGGTCATTCTTTTTTAAATGGAGGAAGTATTATTTTTCTCTGATTGATCTAAGCATCTATATATAGATGAGTACATTATTTCAAGAATAGTCGAGAAGCTTCTCAGCTTAATCACTATATACTTGCTGAACTTTCCAATTCTCCCCCTCAAATTGAAGGATGCTAAATGTTGAGCACACCAAGCTTGTTTAACAAATGAGAGTGTTGATCATGCCACAAGCTTTTAGGAAGGATATCTGCTACTTGATTTTGTGTGGGAACATACAAAGTCTGCACAAGACCACTCTTTCACTTGTCCCTGATGGAAGTGACAGACAATTTCAATGTGTTTAGTCCTTTTATGAAAGATAGAATTAGTAGCAAGTTGTATGGCTTATTTACTGTCACTAAACAAGGTGATTGGTTTAGGAACCTGCATATTCAACTCTGAAAATAACCCTTCTAGTCAAGTTAGTTCTGTAACAGTTGAAGCCATACTTCTGTATTTTGCTTCAGCTAAACTTCTTGAAACAGTATGTTGCTTCTTAGACTTCCAAGATACTAAAGAGTCACCAAAATGCATCACATATCCAGTAACAGACATTCTCATATTAGGGAATGCAGCCCAGAATCACACTAAGAAACAAGTTTTGTATTAGGCTGTGCCTTCAAGCAAATACCTTGACCTACAGAGCCCTTTAAGTATCTAACTACCCTGTGTGCAGCTTCAAAATGAGATATTTTTGGCATTTGCACGAACTGACTCAAACTTTGGACAACATAGCTAATGTTTGGCCTGGTTATGGTGGCATACATGAGCTTACAAATTAACCTCTGATAAGAAGTTGCATCTTTCAAAACAATATCACCAGTAAGGTTTGTGACTTTATCATACTCCACTGATGTCAACCTGGCATTGGACTCCAGGGGTGTTAAAGCTGGTTTTGCACCAGCTAAACCAGACTCTAAGATTAGCTCAAGGATATACTTTATCTGATTCAAATAACTACTTGTGGTGACCTTAACACATCTATTCCCAGAAAGTACTTAAGCTCCCCTAATTATTTGACTCTGAATTGTTTGTGTAGGACTTCTTTAGCTTCAGATATCATAGCCTGATTGTCAACAAATTATCCATATAGACCAATACTATCACCATTCTTGTAGTCTTTTTCAATGTAAAAAAGAGTAATCATGAGCAGTCTGAGTAAAACCTGCAGTTATGGGTGTTGTAATTAGCTTAATATTCCATTTTCTAGAGGCTTGTTTAAGTCCATATAATGACTTAAGCAACCTATAAACTTTTTGACTTCCGTTTTGTTGAAAACCTTCAGGCATTTTTATATAGACTTCTTCATCCAAATATCCTAGTAGGAAACCATTGTAGACATTCATTTGATACAAGGACCATCCTTTTGAACAATTACACATCTGGCAATGACCATCTTTGCTGCAGGTGAAAATGTGTCATGGTAATCTAGACCTTCTTGTTCACTGTAACCTTTAGCTACCAACCTTTCTTTGTCCCTTTCAATATCACCATTTGTCTTGTAGTTTATCTTATAGACCTATTTTGAGCCAACAACATTCTTACCAGGGGGTAAGTTAACTACCTCCCAGGTGTTATTGTCATCAAGTGCCTAAATTTCCAACTACATAGCCTGAATCCACCATTCATCTGTTGCAGCTTGGATGAAAAATTATGGCTTTATTAAATATGAAAGACTATTCACATAACATTGATAGCTAGGAGTGGTATGCTTGTATGATAAGTAGTTTTCAATGGGATATGTGGTGCCTTTCTTCTTCCCAGGTACTGCATAATCCTTCATCCAAATAGTTTGCTTGATCATTCTAGCTGCCTTTCTAGGTGGACAGGACACAAAATCTACATTATCTGTATGTGAGGAACCTGAATCCAATGGTAAAATATCTAAATGTTCAGGTTTATCTTTTGGTGAATCAAAGGCAAGATTATCTTGAGGCAATTCTTCTGCATATAAGGTGTGATCACCATCAATATTTGTGGAAATATCAGTTTCTTTATCATCACTATTCTCTGTATATGGTTGTGATATTTCGATAGACTGATAAAATGGAAAGACATGTTCTTGCAATCAAACATCTCCATTAACAAAAAAGTTGTCGGAGGTCAAATCAAGCAATAAGTATCCCTTCTATGTTGTAGAATACCCCATCAACAATGCTAGTAGAGCTCTCTCAAAAAACTTACCACCTTTAGGTAATGTTGAAGCATAAGTATTGAGGTCTTTAGATCTTTTAGTTCATAATAAGGATGCTGAGTTACTAAATAAATGTCATGTCTCTCCATTAGCTAAACAGACCAGATTACCATTTCTTGTCAGTAATAAAACTAAATTTCCTTTTCCCCAACAATGCAATTCTCATTGACGTACACCACATTCCGTAATTTTTTGATTCAACCAGTTTAATTAAAATTAGAGTTTCTCCTAACAAATCTGAGGTTCCAATGAATAAAGGATCATTCGAATCAATCATTGGTGCAATTGTGAATTACTTATACAACTTTTTCAATCCAAAAATCAACTGAATTTAATCAAAAAAGGGATGAAGAAAAAATAGAGATTTTAGCTTAACAAATGTCTTCTCTTTATAACTATAGAGATCTAAGCTTTATCTATCTAGCATCCATAATTGATTCTCTGATACCATGAGAAAAGTATGTTATTTAGACAAGAGCAGCCATGACTATGTAAGCTCTTATAGAGAAGAAACAGAGAAATAAAAATTGTAAACTGAAACTGTATTATTATTTTTCTCAAATTGAGCTAAGCAGCTATATATAGATGACACGACCTGAGTTGAGGCTCTAGCCGTGATGGACATCCCAAACCATAAAGGCTCGAGAGACCCCTTAGCAAACTATCATAAGCATATTTCATACAAAATAAAAGAGCGAAAGATATAATAAAAATTTAAGAAAAAACTAATAATCAGACCATGTCAATAAATTCTTGATAAAAGAATAACCAAATCTCTTCTAGGAAGCCTCTACTGAATACTAACTATCTAGGCCAGAACAAGGCCCCTGACTTGACCATAAACTGAAAGAAGTCAACATATGAGTAAATGTCTTTTGAAAGATAGATGACTCACAAACTCTGTCATATCCAAATGTTCTACTGATGTGATGGACCATGGGACTATGCCTCAGGACCTACATTATGAGACAATGAAGCCGCCACAGGGACGGTCAAACTTGGAATGTATTTGTATTCAGAACAATCCAAAAAACAACATATATTTCATATAGAATTTTTGAGAGCATGTGTAAACAATTTAACATCATAGAGATCAAAACCCATAGGGATAATTAAAGGATGATTCAAGCATGAAGAGAACAAAGAGTACAAGGTATTTTCAAAGGTTCAAATTTTGGATTAAAGACCCTTTTGGAGCCTTTTCAAGCCTTGTTCATGCAAATGGGAGCTTATGAGAGCATGGTGCCTTCAACCAAGGGAGTGTATTTGCTAAAACATGAAGAAGAGCTTTGAATTCATTCCAAAGGCGCCTCAAATTAGGGATATTATGGTCTTTTGAGACTCCCTTTTTACACTCCAAAGGAGAACCCTTCATTAAGGGAATTTTAGACATTATATTGTAATAATATAAATAAACCTTTAGCTTCCATTTTTCATGTACTTTGATGAATTGAAATTGAGTATTATTCTTAGTGTAGTTTCTTTCCTTAGTGTGGGGCTTGAAAAATACATCTTAGTGTAGGTCTTGGAAAAGACATCAAAACTTGAGTATTTTAATGCAATTGAATGGATTTTTATTTGTGTTGAACATTTGGAAAGAAAGGTATGATTGAGGAGTGTGAGTTCCTTTGGTCCACCTAAGAGTGAGGTTTGAACTATCATTAGTGGGGTGTGTTTTAAGGTTTGATACACTTTCTTATGTTAACCATTAGTGATATTAAGGGTCTCATTACCTATCCTTTTATTTCTATGCAAATCTTCTTCATCTCCTTTCTTCTTTGTGTGTTTTCTTTTTATTGTAATTGCTGTTTTTTGTTCCCTGTGTGTCTATTTTCGGTTTTAACCATCCTTTTGGATATGATTTGGGATCAAAGCCTTGTTTAGTGTCCTTATTAAGAAAATGTCAACAAAAAAGGGTCAAAAAATCTGAAAATATAAAAAAAAAAGTGTGTTGTCTTGTTGTTTGTGGTAGATCTGTGAGTTACAAGTTATATCTACTAAATTTTATTGTGTTTTGTTTGTTTCAAGTGCTATATCCTTTATCCTCAACACCTAAGGAGTCTAGATCTACTCTTGGAATAAGATTTTGGCGATTTTGAGCTAGATCCACCATGGATATGGCGTCTTGAAGCTCTAAAGGAGATAGATCCGTGTGGTGTTGTAGTGTTGGATGGTGGTTGTTTATGATTTTGTGATATTTTAGTTCATATTGGCCTAAGGAACCTAGATCTATAAAAAAATTAAAGGTTAGGATTTATTTGAGTGAAGGTCAAACGTTGGTCAACCCTTGAATATTCATCTTGTTCGTCTATGTTCATCCAATCTTGTTGAAAAGAATGTTCAAGAAAGGTGTTTGATCCAAAAAAGGAGAAAATAGAGAGTGTAATTGGTGTTTGTGGAAGAATATTCCTTGGCATATTCATGGTCATCCAAAAGAAGGAAGAAAACAAAAGAGACAACCAAGTACAAATCAAGTACAATCCAAGTACAAAGGGGGGACCAATCTTTTGAATTCAAATTGGAGCTTTGAAAGAGCTCCAAACTTGTTGTTTTTACCTCCCAAAGAATTTTTCTCTTCTTCCCTAAGGTGTAGGCCGAGACTTGAAGTAAATTTGGGATTGAAATTTCAAAAACCACGTCCAATCTTTGAGTGCCACGTCATCACTAGCCAATCAGCCAAATTGAGTTCCTAAGTAGTTTTCCTAGTTTCTAATTTTTGTTTCTAGTTTCAATTTTATTTTTTCTATCCCTAATTAACAACTAGTAAGTACCTACTAGTTTGATAACTAGATTAGAGTCCGTTCGTTTCGCGTCTTTGATTTTTGTGTGGTTTTCTCATTTTTGAATTCGTAGTAGTTTGTTGGTTCAAGTCTGCACATCATTTTATTTGAGTCATATCAAACAAAAATAGACTCTGAGCCAAGGTATATTCACCAGTCAATTCACTTTTCAAGTATTCAACACTTATGAGACCAAGTGTGAGGTGAGATCCGAGAGTGAGAGAGTTGGCGAGGATATTTGAACTAACTTGTTTGTTCGTTTTGTAGGTTTGTTTCTTTATTTTAGGTACCATGTCTTCCAATAATTTCAATACCATGTTTGATCGCATCAATGCCCATTTTGATAGCTTCATTGAAGATATACGCCAAATGCTTAGTGCACTAAATCCCAATTTTGGGATAAGTGATGAAGAAGTGAGTCCAAAGGGAAACATTGACATATTCCCTTGTAATGTGGAGCATAAGGACTGCCATGATGCAAAACCAAGTGAATCACACACTTCCCATGATCTACAAGGTAATAAAGCTATCTTCTACACCTCTAGAAACTTGAATTGTTGTGATGTGGCTAGTAGTGGACAAAGTGGGGTAGTTTTGGATTTTCTTAGTAAATAAGTGTGTGAATATTTGTTTTGTGATACTCTTGGTGTTGCTAGGTTTCATAAGGACCAAACTCTTGTTGTGAGTATGCAAGCACTAGTTGATCCTTTAGATGACAAAATCATTTCTTTTCATAAGAATGATTTGTGTCCATCTAGTGCTAGCACTTATAACTTGAATAAGGTTCCATTACGAAGTGATAAGAGTGTTTACACACTAGTTGACCCTTGTGAAAACCAAGGTGAGTCTACATTGGTATGTGAGTTTCCAACCACTAGTGAGGTGTGCAAAATGATCGATCGGGTGGAGTTTACCTTGAATTGCTTGAATATTTAGGAAACTCGAATTGTGATTGTTCTTGTGATTATGTTTTTATGTGTGATACCTTTGATGCTCATGATGATTTGTATCTATGTGGGGATTACTCTCTTAAAATAGAAAGTGGTGCATGCTTAGAAATTCCATTTATTTCTTCTTTGTACGTTTCCTATGTTGAGCATCCTAGTTATGATGAACTTGGAACTAGTGAGTACTTCCATAAGGGCACCATAGTTATAGTTGATTTGTGTGACACCTTTCGCTACTCTCCATTTGCGTTTGATGATGCGTATGCTATTATAGAGAGTATGTCTTTTAGATTAGGTGAAGCCTATGGGGGAAAAGAGTGTTGTCCAGATCCATGTCTAAGGCCACTCTTTCCATTTGACCCCGATGCCAAATATGGATATGATGATGCTGGCATACCCAAATTGTTTCTTGGTCTACATGACAAGCAAAGTATTATTCTTGAAAACCGGAGGGCAAATGTTTCATTGTCGTCTTGGGATATTGCTTCTAGATGTGCATCCTTGCTTGACATAATTGTGCTTGAATTGAATGAATCCCAATTTATGGATGCCAAGTTGATGTTTAACTTGAAAGAAGGAAGCCATATGTGTTTAAATGACTTGATTCTAACCTTTGTGCTAAAACTATTGAATCAATTGGTATTCTTTTAGATGATAGCACCTTGGATGATGCCTTTACACTTGATGCCTTCCTATACTACCTCTTTTCTTATGATGATATCCATGCTAGTTTTAGATTTGTTTTATGTAGGGGTAGGATATTTGTTTGTTGGTCTACTTGGAGTTACAATGCTATATGGCTTTTGTGGACCTTTATAGTTGCCTTACATCTTGATGTTTGCCTTAGCTATGTCCTTTGTGATGCTTATGGGAGGTGTTTCATGATAATAACAAAGTATTATTGGTTTTATTTCAAATATGTACCCTCTTGGCATGATAGACTAGTGAAAGGAATGGCTTCTCTCAGTTTAGAACCTAGTCTTCTATTTTCGTTTGATCTTGGTGTACTTATGGTGTGTGGGAGTTGTAGTTTTGGTTCATTCTTATATTCTTTTAATGTTGATGCTATTTAATTCTTTGGTATCCTTTATGTTAAGATTTTCATGTTGAATACGAAGGATATGTGGGTGTATGTCAAGTGTGAGAAACCATGGGTTGATGATATGAGTGTGGTACTAATACTAACCCTCCTACCAAGTGAGTTGTGTCCTTGTTTTCCTCTCTCTTTGGTTTTAAAAGGTGCGAATTTGAGGACAAATTTCTTTAAAGATAGAGAGAATGATACAAGCATGAAGAGCACAAAGAGTACAAGGTATTGTCAAAGGTTCAAGTTTTAGATTGAAAATGCTTTTGGAGCCTTTTCAAGCCTTGTTCATGCAAATGGGAGCTTATGAGAGCATGATGCCTTCAACCAAGGGACTGTATTTGCTAAAACATGAAGAAGAGAATTGAATACACTCTAAGGCAGCCTTTAATACACTCCAAAGGTGCCTCAAATTAGGGATATTATGGTCTTTTGAGACTCCCTTTTTAAACTCTAAAGGAGCACCCTTCATTAAGGGTATTTTAGACATTGTCTTGTAATAGTATAAATAGACCTTTAGCTTCCATTTTTCATGTACTTTGATGAATTGAAATTGAGTATTACTCTTAGTGTAGTTTCTTTCCTTAGTGTAGGGCTTGGAAAAGCCATCTTAGTGTAGGTCCTGGAAAAGACATCAAAACTTGAGTGTTTTAATGCAATTGAATGGATTTTCATTTATGTTGAACATTTGGCAAGAAAGGTGTGATTGAGGAGTGTGATTTCCTTTGGTCCACCTAAGAGTGAGGTTTGAACTACCATCGGTGAGGTGTGTTTGAAGTTTTGATACACTTTCTTATGTTAACCATTAGTGATAGTAAGGGTCTCATTACCTATCCTTTTATTTCTATGCAAATCTTCTTCATCTTCTTTCTTCATTGTGTGTTTTCCTTTTATTGTAGTTGCTGTTTTTTGTTCATTGTGTGTCCATTTTCGGTTTTATCCATCCTTTAGGCTATCAAAGAGCTTCAAATCATCCTTGTAAAACATAGACTCAACTCTTTGATTTTATTTGGCGCTAGATGGTACACCTCACAAACATAGTACCCACGGGCTATATGGGTCTGTCATTACCACGTCGGCCAAGTCCCCAACCCAAGTTTGTCGTAAGGGATGGGGTGCTATAATATAATACTCCTAAGGGCTCATAGACAACATACAATCTATATTTTAATACACAATAATCCCACGGCAGCAAAACACGATTTTGGGAAATACGCTATCTAAACTCACGTCTTCTTTAGGTAACCATCTAACTCTCTTAGAGCCCATTTTTAGCCACTTAAAATCATAATTCATGCTTATTAAATTTTATTTCTTATCCTGTTAAGGGAATATACGTCATAATCAGACTTGCAAGTCATATGATATCATACCAAATCATATCCATAGTCCTTTTTATTAAAAAAAACTTATTATTCACCATCAAGATGTTTCATTTATCATGAAAGATTTCTCTTTCAAAAAGAACGTAAAAGTTTAGGTAAAACAATTTCCTTTCAAGACACAAATCTTAGGTGGTCGTCTCTTTCATAATCTATACAAGTTTCATGAGAAACAAAAACAATTCTTTGAAATACATTAAGTGCTCTCTGGAAAATCATATAAGGAGTCAGTCCATAATTTACTACAAGAGCATTCGAAACATATACCTATTCATATTAATCTGAGAACCCCAACAAATGTAAAACACATAATTCTTGTCATAAAATTGGGGTTCACAGTTCAAACACATCAAAATTCATAACATTCTCAAAATCAAACTACCAAACTTGTAGAAAACCCCATAGTAAATACATAATTTCATCATATCAAGGGAGTTTCATAATTCATGCTTCTAAATCAATTTCAAAGTTCATAACCATAAAATAGGGATCTTTCATAAACCATGCTCTTAAATCAATTCTCAAGATTCATAACATACATATATAAACATAAATACACTTTGAAATCCGTAGAGAAATCATGCTTACACCCATTAGTATTGGGATAACTCTACATACCTTTTGACAAAGGAAAACTGAAGAAGAGCTTTGAGATTGAAAACCATGATCCTTAGAATTAGGAAATTCCTCTTGATGTTCTTAGGAGGAAGATAATGAGGATTTGGGGCTTTTCCACTAGTCTTGTACGACTCTAAGGTTATAAAGATTTATAGGGGGAGTTATGGGGGTGAAAGGACCATTTTCCCTTGATTTAAAAAGGGAAAAACATATTTTGATGGATGAAAGGGAGGGTCACGCCGTGGACCCAATTGCGCACCTTGGATAATGTCTTACTAAAATGCTCGTAACTTTTGACTTCAAACTCAAATTAAAGAATGGTCGGTTTCGTTGGAGAGAAAACTCAAAGGGATTTAATTTTATATATAATAGGCCACATAACTTGTTATATTCTAGGAGTAATGGTTATTGGAAGTTGACCCAAGAAAAATCGTATGCATAACTTTAATAGGTAGGAAAGTACTCAACTCAACTTTGAGATAGGAGATATTTATGACTTCAATCCATCTCCGAAAATGTTCTCACCCTAAAGAATTAATATCCACACTTATTCCTACATAGAAATCATTAAGTTTGGGTCTATATATGTAGGATAGATGATTCAAACTTGAGTACAAAAGTGTTGGGTGTTACATTATCTCCCACTTGGGATCATTCATCCTCATTGATGGGTAGGAACTTGTTAAAGCTATTGAATTATAGAATAAAGGACGTAAACTTACATACATAGGCATTCAAGAAGATCTTCATGACATCATCAAGTGAAACATGTATGTGTGAAGCATGAGAATAAAGAGAATTGATATAGATATGACCTTGGACATGAGTTCTATGGATCATGATCATCACAAAGTAAGGAATGGATTTATGTGGTGACCATAGGTTTTGATTTACATTGATACTAAACATGAAATAAGATTTTGCAGGACATAGGTCGAAGTATTCTTTACCCAATAGACCTTAAATTTAGTGACACTACTCAACTATGCTATGCTTTCTACTGCAAAGAACACACCTCATCATTTCAAACTATAATTTCCCTACAACACACCTAACTATAAAAGTCTAATTTCGATCACCTAGTACTTCCATGTTGAAGCTTAAACTCGAATTAAAAGGTGCTATCTTAAGTTATGGGACCCTATATTCTACATCCCTTTAAGAATATTATTTCACCTTATTACTATAATTAAATAACCTCAGACCTTAAATCAAGGAGTGCTAACCACATAGCACCATGGTTTGTGTATTCATCAATCACAACATTCAAGCCTATCATTACTACACCTACTTTATGGATCTCTCCACTAAAAAACAGAAACTTCGATCACTCTCACAAAGATTTTTGCCACATATCCCTTTCCTAACTATTTCACATAATGAAAGTTTATCTCTCTCTTCTCTCTTCACCTATAACCTTAGCTCAAGTAATCACACCAAAATTTTCACAATCAAGAAAATCTACCTTTTTATCTAAAACCTTACAATACTTATATAACCACCATCACCCTAATATAAGGAAGGTCATTGAGGGACTAGAGCACAAGAATCAAGAATGGGAGTAGCACTATTGAATTATAACTTGTATTTGTTTCTCTACTCAAGGTGGGGCCTAAGAAGTAAGATATGATATTATAGGTATGGAGTACTTCATATATCAAATGTCTAGATCGTAAATAGAGGTTTGTTCAGTCATAAACATAATGCAACATGGGTTCTTAGGACTGGGCATGGTGAGAAACATAAGTGCATATATCATGAGTTTTATAACCTAAAATCCAGGATTGATATATCCAAGGGATAAAACAGGGATTGTTGCTTGAAGCTATAGCTTCTCATTTTAAGATTTGAGAATGACCATGAATTTACATAAACCTTATATCTTTAGTCTAAACCCGACATAAAATGAATCGGTAACACATAAAAAATATAGTTTCTTAGAACTAAGCATGATATGAGACATGGGTTTTTGGATCATGAGAGACATAATATAGAGCTTGAATACTAGGAAGCTTGGATTGCTGAGGGGCATTATTGCTTCTAGTTTGGAGGTTGGAACATGGACATAAATTGAATAGAAAACTTGAACCTTAGGCTTAGGCATCACTTGAATACATAACACATTGGTAGAATGCAAGACCCGATAAAATCCTAGCTTAATTTAGCCTCTTTTAGCATGGGAAGAGGCCCCAAACTTAGAAAATTTTAAGCTAAGTATTGAAACTCAGTCTTATTTTGGACTCAATATTTTGATGAACTTATTTTCGACTCTTACGATCTTAAAATACCAATTTTAGGTTGATTCATGATCAGGAATGTCAGCGGGTGTTGTCGGCCAAGTTTGGGATTTTTTGAACATCATTTAAGGTACTTTTAGGAGTCCAAAATAGTGGATCAATGCGATCTCAATGCGTTGCATTACCTATCACATCAACAGATATTTTTCTTACCTCCCTATGTAAATTTTAGTGAGCCGACGTGATCTCGACGTGTCACATCGGCCATCGCGTCTACCCCATCGATGTGACAATCAGTCTGCGCATCGCTGGACACATTTATAGTAGTTAAAAGTCCACGTCTAGGGGGGTATTTGGATCATTTTCTCACTTTTATTCTACCCCAAAATAGGTATGTTAATTTTTCATCCAAGGGTTTCCTTCCACCCTTGGAGTTCAAGAACTTTTTTAAAATTACAAGATGATTGCTTTCATGAATTTCATGTTGAATTTGATTGTATTCATGATTATGATGTTATTTGTGTTATAAATCCATGATTTATTACAAGCTTCATGTGTAGTAGTTAACGTGTAGGGTTATATGGATTTATGATTAAAACCCCTTGAATTTTTTGAGTTGTAATTGTGATCGTGATGCTTGCATGATTGATTATTATTATATGCATAAATTATGTACCCAAGTGTTTGATAAAATACTCATTTGAGTTGCATTGTGAAATCATAACATGTTAGAATGTATACAAGTTTGTACCATGGAAGTATTTGATAAAATACCTCAATGGATGAATTGTGACAAAGTGACTAGTTATCATGCTTTCAAGATTGTGCTACGTCTTACTATTCATGCTATCGAGTCCTGGGGGTATTCAATACCCAAAATCTAACTGTTTACTTTGAATTTTAGTAGCTACAGAGTAGTCTCAGTAATGTCATGGATAGTAGTACTACGTTAGTTACAGATCTTAGCGTATTCAGTCAGTTACAGAACCAGTAGTACTCAGTCAGTTAACAAAACTCTGTGAACTCAGTCCAGTTCAGTCAGTTGGTATGATAACTAACAGTTCAGTTAAGCCTATAATAGTCTAGAAATTAGTTTAGTGTCTCTTCAGTTGGGAGCAGGAATCAGCACCGAGAGAACCCAAGAATGGGGGCATTCCTGTCAGTAAAGCATTTGACCCTTAGTAACAATCCCTGTATTACAGAACTATGTAGCCAACGTAGGTTGAGATATCTTTCGGCCAAATTAGGGTTGATACATATCATATGACTTTTCCTGCCAGTAAGGATTGACGATATGTTTTCCTACTAGATAGGGTTAACTCACAGCCACTTCTGTTAGTATCCCTTGGCAAGGTGCTAACACCCTTCCAACTAAGGTGACAAGTTTGACCCCAGCTCAGTTTATAATCAGTGTATGTCAATTAGATGAACACTCCCACAGTTATAATTTCCATTTTAGTCTCAGTATAAAACCTCAATTCAGTTGTCCGAAATAGGACTGTCAGACTCAGTCACCCAGCTCAGTATGGAACTATGTTTATTTCCACAAAAGCAGGACTGTCAGAAACGGTCATCAACTTATCAGTAATTTAGTTATTAGTGATCTCAGTTATAGTAAAGTAGATTTATACACAGCATTGCATAATCAGTAATTACAGTAGTTTTTGATATACATGTACTCTCAGTCAGTTATATTCATGTTACTCAACCAGTTATTCTTCATGCATATGAACCCTTGTATATCAGCCTACCTCACTTAGCATACTAGTAAATTCAAAGTATTGATGCATACTCTTTCTTTTGCACTATGATGTCTTATATCATAAGTTTAGATGCACGGGCTCTTGACCATACTTAGCAGCTGAGACTATTAACCGTAGATTTAGTGGTGAGCCCTCATAGTTCGAGGACAGAGGTATCATTTCAGTATTTCAGTATTCAGTATATTCTGTAGTTGGATTTAGTTGGGGACTTTTCCCATCAACTCCATATTCAGACAGTTAGAGGCTTGAAGAGTAGATTATTTTAGACAGATGTTTAGTTTTTCGAACTTATTTATCAGTATATCAGTATTTATTTTTATTTATGAACCTTACATCAACTTTAGCCTAACTTTTGAAATTATTATAGTGCTATTATTCAGTGATTGCAGTAGGTACCAGTCATGGGTTAGCTTGTGGTCCTTTGGGATTATGTGCACCGTGTGATGTCCAGGGTGCAGACTCAATATGTTACAAACTTGGTATCAGAGTCTAAGGTTCATAGAGTCCTAGGGAGTCTGAAAGCTGCATCTAGTAGGGTCTTGTGCATGGGTGTGTAGCACACCACACTTATGAACAAGAGGCTATGGGGTATTTTTAGGAAAAGTTTCCCTTCTATTAGTATTCATATTGTGCGAGTGAGCATGAGATCAAATTAAAATCCCTGCCTAATCCAAGTTTCCCTTCCGTTTATAGAATATGCCTCCCAAAAGGACTAATGGAAGAAGAACTGGAAATCAGCCAGCACCTCTGGTAGTTCAGGTAAATCCCCTTGGGTGAGCATATCGCCATGCAGAATTCAGAGCAGCTTTCTTCACCCTAGCTCAATTTATGTAGCCCAAAATAAAATCCTAGATGTTTTCCAAGCCAACCCAATGGCAAATACTGCTGCAGCTAAAATTTGAGACTTTACCCGAATGAATCCTCCATTATTTACCGGGTCTAAGTTTAAAGTGGACCCACAAGAATTCCTTGATCAGGTACAGAAAGTCACAAATATTATGGGGGTAACTGCTAGTAATAGTGCTGAGTTAGCTGCATATCAGTTACAAGATATGGCTCACTCATGGTTCAAGCAGTGGAAGGCAGGAAGGGCAGCAGATGCAGGCCCCATGGAATGGGAGGAGCTTGCCACTACTTTTCTGGATAGGTCTTCCCACTGGAGTTTAGAGAAGTGAAAGTTTTGGAGTTTATTAATATAAAGTAGAGCAATATGATAGCAAAGAGTATTCTCTCAACTTTACTCAGTTAGCCAGATATGCCCCTCATGTGGTAGCTGATAATAGGTCTAAGATGAGTAAATTCGTATTTGATATGTCTAACAGTGTGGTCAAGTAGTGTAGGACTGCAATGCTGATTAAGGAGATGGACATATCCAGGCTCATGATCCATGCTCAGTAGATAGAAGAGGAAAAGAATAAGGAGAAGGAGAGGAAAAGTAAGAGAGATAGAACAGGTAGCTCCAACTTCACTCAGCCTAAGTTAGAGGGTGGTAATCATTCTCAATTCCACAAAAAATCTTCCGTTCTAGCTCTTTCCTCAGCCAGTACCCCTGTGACGAGATTCAGAGATGGCAATAAAGATAAGGCCTCAGGCCCTAAACCCCAGGGTAGTGTTAGCAGTGCCTGAACAAACCTTCTTTGCCAGAAGTATTGCAGAAACCACCAGAGTATCTGGAGAGCTGGCAATGATGTATGTTTCGAATGTAGAAATACAGGCCATAAGGTTAGAGAGTGTCCTCAGGTGGGTTTTAGAGTTAACATAATTGTCTCCCATCTCAGTCCGATTGCCCGAAATAGCAGGGATCGACTTTCAGTGGCACCAGTCGACAACGCCCAAACAAGCTTTATGCACTTCAGTCCTATCAGGATTAGAAAAGTTCTCCTGATGTGGTCACTGGTATGTTACAAGTTTATAATTTACATGTTTATCCTTTGCTGGATTTAGAAGCTTCTTTGTCCTTTGTAACTCCTTATATAGCTATTGACTTCAAAGTCAGTCCCAAAATCCTAGTAGAACCCTTCTTAGTCTCTACCCAGTGGGTAAATCTATCATAGCCCAATGGGTATATAGGAACTGTCTGGTTATGGTATCTCAGAAGGTCACTTCAGCAGACTTAGTAGAATTAGAGATGACAGATTTTGATGTCATTCTCGACATGGATTGGCTTCATTCATGCTATGCTTCAGTTGACTATTTTTAGTTTTTGAATGAACATGTCCTTGTGTGGAGGGGTAGTACTTTAGTACTTAGGTTTCAACTTGTTTCGTACCTTAGGGCGAGGAAAATGATATCTAATGGGTGTGTCTATTATCTTATTCTAGTTAAAGACTCTAGTTCAGAGATCCCAAATCTTGAATCAGTTCCAGTAGCATGTGAATTTCCTTATGTATTTCCCAAATATCTTTATGGAGTCCCTCCCAAGAAGGAAATTGGCTTTGGAATAAACCTTCTTCTCGATACTCAGTCCATATGTATTCTTCCATACAGAATGACACCACCTAAACTTAGAGAGTTAAAATAATAGCTAAAGAACCTTTTAGACAAGGGGTTTATTAGAACCATCATTTTTGCGTGGGGTGCACCAGTCTTATTCGTGCATAAGAAAGACAGTTCTCTTAAAATTTGTATTGACTAACATCAGTTAAACAAAGTCATAGTCAAGAACAAGTATCCACTTCCTAGAATCAATGACTTGTTTGACCAACTTCAGGGTGCTAGTTACTTTTACAAGATAGACCTTAGATCAGGCTATCATCAGCTCAGAGTCAGAGAATGTGACATTCCAAAAAAGGTTTTTAGAACTTGGTATGGTCACTTTGGATTCTTAGATCATGTCGTTTGGTCTTACCAATGCCCCGACAGATTTCATGGACTTGATGAATCGTGTGTTTAAGAAGTACTAGGACATGTTTGTCATAGTCTTTATTGATGACATTCTTGTCTACTCCCACAGTGAACATAATCATGCAGACCATCTCAGAATAGTATTACAAACTCTCAGAACCCATCAGTTGTTTGCCAAATTTAGTAAGTGAGAATTTGGCTAAGGTCAGTAGCTTTCCTTGGTCAGATAGTTTTTAGTGATGGCATTTGAGTTGATCCTCAAAAGACTAAAGCAGTAAGAAACTTTCCTAGGCCCATCTCTCCATCAAATATTAGGAGTTTCTTGGGTTTGGCAGGCTATTACTAATGGTGTGTTGAAGGATTTTTGTCCATTGCATACCCTATGTCCAGATTGATTCAGAAGAAAATCATATTCTAGTGGTCAAATTCTTGTGAGAAGAGTTTCTAGGAATTGAAGACTCGACTCACTACAACCCCTATTTTGACTTTACCAAATAGTTCAGTCAGATATGTTGTGTATTGTGTTGCTTACAAAGTTGGTTTGAGGTGCATTTTAACACAGAGAGGTAAGGTCATAGCCTACGCCTCTAGATAGCTTAAGCCCCATGAAAAGAACAATCCCACTCATGATCTTAAGTTAGTAGCAGCAGTGTTTGCCTTATAGATTTGAAGTCATTACTTATATGAAGTACATGTTGATGTGTTCGGAGACCATAAAAGCCTGCAGTATATGTTTTCCCAGAAAAACTTGAACTTGTATTAGAGAAGGTGGTAGAGTTTTTGAAAGACTGTGACATAATTTTTATGTATCATCTAGGCCAGGGCAATATATGTAATGCTCCAAAATCCAGTTCTCGGGATGCCACACGGTGCTTCGAACTACAAGTAGTCTTGAGCTAATCCTAGTTGCTTTCTATTAAGTCTGATTCTAAACATAGGGAAAATATGAATATGAAATCATAATAATGTGGAAAATATTATCTTAAATATACTAGAAGTCTTAGTAAAACAACACTGAAAAATCTGAATTCTGAATCAAATGTGTAAAACTGAATCTAGTAGTCTGACAAGCCTCTACTATCTGAATCTAGAGGGTCACTGGGATAGGGGCCCAACTGACTTAAAATTTCTGAAATGAATAAAGGAACATCCACTAATAAACTGAAAGTATGAATAATTAAGTCCCCAAACTATAAGGACTCACCAACTGCAGGGATATAGATGAGATGCTCGGGAATCACTCATGCTGCTGAGACTGAGCACATAAACATACATTATGAGACAATGTAGCAAATAGACAAATATATGGATCAGTACTTTAAGGATGTACTAAGTATATGGGGGTGCATGCAATAGGTAAACAACATCATCACAGTTTATAAAATCATGCATGCTAAATGTAAATGACTCACATAGGCTTGAGTAATCAAAAATCTGAAGATCATAAATCATAAATGATAAAACATATAATGTAAATCTTGTAACCCATTACACTTAGTTCTGAAGTCTGTAAAATAGCTTATCTTAGGGCTTAAAATCTTAAGACTATAACTTACAAAACATATGCTTTTATCTTGAATATTTAAATCAATAGACTATTAAAAAATGGGGGACATCTATTAGGAGGTTGTTCAAACCAACATACACCATGTGAGCATCCATGGAGTCCCACATCTGGCCCCGTTAGGTAGGGTTTTTCTACCCTTGCCATGAGAATAGAACTTCTATCTTAGTGATCACAATCTGAGTAATCCATGTAGAAGTGGGAATAAATTGAATCCTACAATGGCATGTAGTTCTGGGGTCTGAAACCATAGTAACCTACCCATCTCGGTGCTAAATACTACTTCCATTCTTATGCTCAAGATCTTAAGAAATCCACTTCAAAATTAGCACAAGGGTTTACAAGAAAATCAATTATGCTTTTCTTTCTTTAAATCTCAAGTTATCTGAAAAAGTGAATTCTTATCTTAGCTTAGGACCAAAAGGTCAAATCTTTATCAAAATCCCTGAATAAACTTATCTGAAGGTGATCATGGAACAAATAATCTCGAAATAACAAATCTTAAATTGGGGCTTCACAACCCATGCATCAATATCATGTTAAAACATCTTAAAATTCATGCTTGATAATATAAACTCTCATAATTCATCATAACATCTGGAAATTACTGCATAATGCATAGAAATATGAATATAGTCATGTAATTCAACTTCTAAATCATGGAATATCTCAAAATCTGGCAAATAATGATAATGGGCATAAACCTTAACTATAATTTCATGGGAAATCTCATAAATTGCAATAAATTTATAATTAAAATAAAGTTTTGGGTACAAGAATGAAAGAATTATCCTTGTTCAAACCCCATATACCTTAATTTGATGATCTAGATGCTAGAGCTTGAATCTTGGATCTTTATTGATGTTTTGGAGATGACTTCTTAAAGTTCTTGAATTGGGAATTCTCAATCTTGAATTTTCTTGGTGGATTAATGGAGAAGTTTTGTATTTCTTAGGGAGGATGTTTGATGAACTAGGGTTTGCTTTTTAGACAAAAGTGATAAAATAAGCATAAAGTGCCTTAGTATATGTTTAATGAGGTGCTTTGGAAGGATTAGGGACCTGGGGATTGACCAAAATGTCCCTATTCATCTCCAATTCAAAACTAGATAACGACCTAAAGTTCCTGATTTTTGGCCTTAGCACGATGCGCCACTATCGTGTCAAGCCATTGGAAATTGCCAACTGGGAATATGCATGGTGGCACAACGTGGTGGTATCGTTTTGCCACCTTGGATGGGACCTGTAACCTTGTCACGACGCGCCAATATTGCAGACCTTCATTAGAATTGGACAATTGGGGATTTGGCTTTCTCTACGACTCGTCAATATCGTGGAAGGCCTTTGGAAATTGACAATCTTCATTTAAACCTCCTCCATGATGCGCTAAAGATCTAAATGGCGGTGTTTTATGACTTGAACTTAAAACAACCATAACTTTTTACCCGGTTATCGGATTTAGGAGAATCTTATAATATTGGAAAGATAATTCAATTTCCTACGCAATCGAATGTCCGATTCTATGGAATTCCACACCAAATAAATAGTATTTATTTTGGAACCTATCCCTTAAAACTCTAGGGATGAATTTAAGCTAGAAAAAATTGTGAGGTATTACAATATCTCCCCGTTGGAAACATTCGTCCTCAAATGTTGCTAGTTACGCTGAAGTAGCATGCACAACTTAAATAAACTACGAGTCTGAATCTAAATCATTCTGAGCTTCTGAGTAATCTGTAAGTGCATGAACTTACACGAGGACAACTATATAGCTGAATATATGAGTAGAAAATAATTGTATCAAGAAAGAGTATTACCTTCAACTACATATAAGATTGCAGAGAAAAGGTGAGGGTACCTGGCTCGCATATCTGCTTCTGCTTCCCAAGTGTCACCCTCAACAGAATGATTCCACCAAAAAACTTTGACCAAGGGAACTTTTGTGTTCCTTAGTCTATAGATCTGATGATTTAAAATCTTAACTAGAATTTTTTCGTATGAAAGATTGTTTTGAATATCTAAGATTTCTGATGGAACTATGATTGTAGAGTCACCGATACTCTTGTTAAGCAAAGAGACATGGAATACAGGATGAAGGAATGACAAGTCTGCGGGAAAATTGAGCTCATAAGCTACTCTCCCAACACAACTTAGAATTCTGAAAGGGCCAACATATCTGGGACTAAACTTTCCCTTCTTGCCAAATCTCTTCACCCTTTTCATGGGTGAAATCTTCAGATACACTAAATCCCTAATGTCAAACTCAAGGTCCCTTATTCTCATATCTGCATAGGATTTCTAATGACTCTAGGCTATTTTCAATGTTTCTCTAATCAACTTAATTTCTCCATAGCTTCAAACACTATGTCGGGCCCAAGCAAAGCGGCCTTACCTACCTCAAACCAACCTATGGGTGATCTATATCTCCTCCCATAAAGTGCTTCAAATGGAGCCATCTGAATTCTAGCATAATAACTGTTATTATAAGCTAACTCAATCAATGAAAAATGTTCATCCCAACTACCCTTGAAATCAAGAGTACATTCCCTCAACATATCTTCTAGAATTTAGATGGTCATCTTAGGTTGACCATTTTCTGAGGGTGGAAAGTTGAACTAAGATGAACTTGGGTAACAAGACCTTTCTGAAAAGCTCTCCAAAACTAGGAAGTAAACTGAGTACCCCTATCTGAGATAATAGACAAGGGAATCCCATGCAATCTGACTAACTCTCGGATATACAACTTAGTGTAATCCTTTGTTTTATAGGATGTGTGAACTGGCAAGAAATGCGCTGACTTAGTCAATCTGTCTATAATAACCCAAATCGAATCATGATGATGTCGCAATTGGGGTAAACTAGTCACAAAATCCATATTCACCTCTTCTAACTTTCAAGTGGGGATACCAAACTCCTGCAACGTATCACTAGGTCTTTGGTGCTCCACCTTAACCTGTTGACAAGTTGCACACTTATCTACTCAATCTGCTATAACTCTTTTCATACCATTCCACCAATAGATTTCCCACAAGTCGTGGTACATCTTGTTAGTATCTGGATGAATAGAATAATGCACGCCATGTGCTTCAGCCATAATTCTCTGTCTCAACTCATCAAAACAAGGCACACACTATCTATTTTTGTATCTTAACACACCATCTTCCCCTTGGGAGAAAACCTCTACCTTTTGGTCTTTAAATGACTCCTTCAATTTGACCAAACTAAAATCCATATCTTGCTTCTCCTTCCTTTTCGAAACTAGGGAAGATTTAGAACTACTCTGAACCCAAACATTCCCTTCTGCCGAATCAACCAACCTAAAACCCAATCTAGCCAAACAATGAACTTCTCGAGATAACTTTTTCTTACCATTCTCCACATGAGCAACACTACCATAGACTACCTACTAAGAACGTCTGCCACTATATTAGCCTTGCCCGGATAATGCAACACACTCATGTCATAATCATTCAACAACTCCAACCACCTTTTCTGACAGAGATTCAACACTCTCTGAGAAAACACATATTGCAAGCTTTTATGGTCTGTGAACACATCAACATGCACACCATATAGATAATGTCTCCACATTTTTAAAGCAAATACAACAACAACTAGTTCAAGGTCATGGATTGTGTAATTCCTTTCATGAGGCTTCAAACTGTCTAGAGGCATAGGCTAAGACCTTACCTCTCTGCATCAACACACAACCCAAACCAACTCTAGAGGCATCACAATACACCATAAAATTATCCGTACCATCGGGTAATGCTAGGATTGGGGATGATATGAGTCGAGTTTTCAACTCCTGAAAACTCTTCTTACAGGAATCTGACAATAGAAACTTAATTTTATTTTGGGTCAATCTAGACATTGGGGATCCAATAGATGAGAAATCTTCAACAAAATGGCAGAGTAACCAGCTAGACCTAAGAAACTCCTAATGTTTGATGGTGAGATAGGTCTAGGACAATTTTTTATGGCTTCTATCTTTTGGGGATCGACTCTAATGCCATCGACGGAAACAATATGACCAAGAAAGGCAACTAACCTTATCCAAAATTCACACTTGCTAAATTTGGAGAATAATTATTGATCTTTTAAAGTTTGCAAGATAATTCTAAGATGATCTATATAGTGATCCTTACTACAAGAGAACACAAGGATATCATCTATGACTACTATGACAAACATGGCTAGATACTACTTGAACACTCGATTCGTGAGGTCCATGAAAGTTGCTGGAGCATTAGTTAACCCAAAAGACATGACTAGAAACTCAAATGACCATAACGGGTTCTAAAAGCTATCTTTGGAATATCACATTCCCTTTCTTTAAGCTGATGATAGCTGGATCTAAGGTCTATTTTTGAGAAATAACTTGCACCTTGGAGTTGATCAAACAGGTCATCAATTTTAGGAAGAGGATATTTGTTCTTAACTGTGACCTTATTTAGCTGATGATAGTCAATGCACATTTGTAAAGAACCATCTTTCTTTTGTACGAATAGGATAGAAGCACCCCATGGAGAAATACTAGGCCTTATGAATCCTTTATCTAGAAGATCTTTGAGTTGCTCCTTCAACTCCTTAAGCTCTGCGGGAGCCATACGATAAGGAGGGATAGAAATAGGCTTAGTATCTAGAAGAAGGTCAATACCAAATTTTATCTCTCTATCAGGAGGTACCCCTAGGGATCTTCTGGAAAAACATCAAGAAACTCGTTGACTACTTAGATGGACTGAAGTATTAGAGTCTCAGAATTTATGTCCTTGACTCAAACTTGGTGGTAAATACAATATTTGGATATCAACTTTCTGGCCTTAAGGTAAGATATGAAATGACTCTTGGGAGACAATAAATTACCTAACCACTCAAAGATTGGCTCATCTGGGAACTAAAACTTCACCACACGGGTGCGATAATCTATAGATGCATAACCAGAATGGAGATAATCCATACCAAGGATAAGATAAAAATCAACCATGTCTAACTCTATCAGGTCTGCAAACATGACTTTATGATGAATAGTGATAGGACATTTCTTGTAGATTTTCTTTGCAATAACTAACTCTTCTACTGGCATAGAAACTAAGAAAGGCTCAGGGATCTTTTTAGAATTTATCTCAAAATTTACTAAAACTAATATGGTCACATAAGAGAAACTCGACCCAGGGCCTAAAGGAATATAAACATCAAAATGAAAGATGCAAAGCATATCAGTCACAACATCGAGTGAATCCTCCTACTCCTGACGGGATAGTAAAGCATAAAACCAATTCTGGCACTGACCACCATCGGTACTAGTGATGCATCCTGGGGAGGAGTTGGGCCACCTAGAGAAGCTGGTACACTATTTTCCTGAGTCTTAGGACGAATATCTCTATTCCTCTGCCTAGCATGCGGGCACTCTTTCATTTCATGACCTGGCTGGCCATAACTATAACAACCTTTTTGACCCCACAAACATTCACCTCTATGGTTTTTACCACACTTAGCACATGAGGGATGATTAGGTCTATTAATCACACTATTCTAAGACCTAGACATAGAATACTTACCCCAGTGCTCTTGCCTAATTCTGGTTTCAAGAGCACTGGCTGAAGAAGGTACAGGCATAGATGAACGATTCTGAAACTACAAATGATTTCCTTCTCCAGACCTATTCTGACCATAGTTAAACTGCCCTATTCTAGCCCTCTTATTTTCTCTCTCTTGTCTTTTCCTTTTCTACCTCAATTTGTTGAGCGTACATCATTAATCTAGAAAGATCTCTGTCTCTAATGAGCATAGCAGTCTTATACTCCTTAATTACTAACCCGAACACACCAGTCACAAACTTACTCTTTCTTGACCTAGGGTCAACTATCTATTCAGGGCATATTAGACAACTGGTTGAACTTGAGGAAATACTCCTTCACTTTTATTGAGCCTTGCCTTAGGTTTATGAACTCTTCTATCTTAGCTTCCCTTATCTCATATGGGAAGAACTTGTCTAAGAACGCATCCTGGAATATCTGCCAAGTCATGGAAGTTGTATTCTCCCCTCTGCTTTTCTTCCACATCACCACCCAATCATACACAATATACTTCAGCCTATGGGATGCCAATTCTATACTTTTCTCTTCAGAAACATGCATAATTTGGGTGATCTTCTTCACCTCATCTAGATACAACTGTGGGTCCTCATCTTCCTTCGACCCAAAGAATTCTGGTAGATTCATCCTCATAAAATTTCAAATCCTAGCTGCGACTATGTCCCCATCCTACTGAGGTGTGACTATAGCCTAACGGTTGCCCTGAACATTAACTGTCATAGCTTGGGCTAGTGCCTGAAAGGCAACTTGAAACTTTTCATGTGATGCATTCTTATTCAAAGGATATACGGGCTGAGGTGGATGGTTATCATTTTTTAGATGTTAACTTGATGAGGAGGCATTTTCTGTTATGTGAAAGCACGAGTTAGAAGCAGATAGAGACACTGAATACATGATAGATCATGAAAGAAGAGATGAATTCCTAAAATGCTCTATAGCCTCTAACTTATAGATGTGGTGTTCTTCACACCGATGATCAATGCTCTATGTAACGCGGCTTGTCTAACTCCCTAGGAATCCTTAAACCTTAGGCTCTCATACCAATTTTGTAATGCCCCAAAATCTAGTTCCCAAGATGCCACACGATGCCCCAAACTACAAGTAGTTCTGAGCTAAACCTGGTTGCTTTCTATTTAGTATGGATCTCAACATAGGGTAAATATGAATATGAAATCATAATAATGCAGAAAATCTTATCTAAAACATACTAGAAGTCTTGGTAAAATAATACTGAAAAAGCTGAATTCTGAATCAAATGTCTAAAACTGAATCTAGTAGTTCAACTAGCCTCTACTATCTGAATCTAGAGAGTCACTGGGACAGCCCCCCAGTTGATTCAAACTATCTTAAATGAGTAATGGAACATTTACTAATAAACTTAAAGTATGAATAACTAAGTCCGCGACTATGAGAACTCAACGACTGTAGGGATGTAGATAAGATGCTTGGGAATCTCTCACACGACTGAGACTGAGCACCTGAACCTACATTATGAAACAATTTAGCACAGAAATACATGTAGATCAGTACTTTGAGGATATACAGAGTATATGAGGGTGCATGCAATAAGTAAACAATATCATAACAGCTTATAAAATCATGCATGCTAAATGTAAATGACTCACACATGCTTGAGTAATCTAAAATCTGAAGATCATAAATGATAAAACATATAACGTAAATTTTGTGACCCATTACACTTAGTTCTGAAGTTCATAAAATAACTTATCTTAGGGCTTAAAATCTTAAGACCATAACTTACAAAACACATACTTTTATCTCGAATCTTTAAATCAATAGACTGTTGAAGAGTGGGGGACATCTGTTGGAAGGTTCTTCTAACCGACATACACCATGTGAGCATTCATGGAGTCCTACGTCTATCCCCGGTTAGGTAGGGTTATTCTACCCTTTCCATCAGAATAGAACTTTTATCTTAGGGATCACAATCTGAGTCATCCACGTAGAAGTGGGAATAAATCTGAATCCTACATTGGCACATAATTTTGGGGTTTGAAACCGTAGTAACCTACCCATCTCGGTGCTAAATACTACTCTCATTTTTATGCTCAAGATCTTAAGAAATCCACTTCAAAAATAGCACAAGGGTTTACAAGAAAACCAATTATGCTTTTCTTTCTTTAAATCTCAAGTTATCTGAACAAAGTGGATTCTTATCTTAGCTTCAGACCAAAAGGTCAAATCTTTATCAAAATCTATGAATAATCTTATCTGAGGGTGCTCATGGTATAAATAATGTCAAAATAACAAATCTTAAATTAGGGCTTAACAAACCATGCATCAATCTCATGTTCAAACATCTTAAAATTCATGGTTGATAATATAAACACTCACAATTGGCATAAATAATCTCAAAATAACAAATCTTAAATTAGGGATTAACAACCCATGCATCAATCTTATGTTCAAACATCTTAAAATTCATGGTTGATAATATAAACACTCATAATTCATCATAAAATCTGAAAATTACTGCATAATTCATAGCAATATAAATATAGTTATGCAATTTAACTTCTAAATAATGGGAAAACTCAAAATCTTACAAATAATGATAATGCGCATAAACCCTAACTATAATTTCATGGAAAATCTCATAAATTACAGTAAATTTGTAATTAAAATAAAGTTCTGGGAACAAGAATGAAAGCATTATCCTTGTTCAAACCCCCCATACCTTAATTTGATGATCTAGATGCTAGAACTTGAATCTTGGATCTTTATTGATGTTTTGGAGATGACTTCTTAAAGTTCTTGAATTGGGAATTCTCAATCTTGAATTGTCTTGGAGGATTAACGGAGAAGTTTTGGATTTCTTGGGGAGAAAGTTTGATGAACTAGGGTTTGCTTTTTAGAGAAAACTCATGAAATAAGCATAAAGTTCCTTAGTATATGTTTAATAAGGTGTTTTGGATTGATTGGGGCCCTGGGGATTAACCAAAATTCCCCTATTCATCTCCAATTCAGAACTGGAAAATGACCCAAAATTCTCAATTTTTGGCCTTGGCGCGATGCGCCACAATCGCACCAAGTCACTGTAAATTTCCAACTGGGAATATCCATGGTGGTATGACGCGGTGGTATCACATTGCCATCTTGGATAGGATCTAGAACCTTATCGCGACATGCCAATATTATGGACCTTCACTGGAATTGGAGAATTAGGGATTTAGCTCTCTCCTCAATGTGCCAATATCATGAAGGGCCACTAGAAATTGACAATCGCAATTTAAACCTCCTCCGCAATGCGCTAAAGATCTAAATAGTGGTGTTTTATGACTAAAATTTAAAATAGTCATAATTTATTACCTGGTTATCGTAGTTAGGTGAATTTTATATCCTGGAAATCAAATTCAATTTCCTACACAATGGAAAGTTTGAATCTAAGGAATTCTACACCAAATAAATAGTATTTGTTTGGGAAGCTATCTCTTAACACTCTAGGAATAAATTTAAGCTAGGAAAAATCATAGGGTATTACAATATAGTTGTTGATGCTCTCAGTCAGATATCTATGGCTAGTGTTGCTCATGTGGAGGATGGTAAGAGAAAGTTAGTTTACGAAGTTCATCAGCTTGCTTGACTAGGTGTCCACCTAGTCAATTCAGCAGAGTGTAGAGTATGGGTGAAGAATAGTTTGGAATCATCTCTGGTTTCCAAAGTAAAGAAAAAGCAGGACAGGGATTCCAGTCTAGTTAAGCTAAAAGAGTCTGAGTCACCTAGTAGAGATTTCTTCCAAGGAGGAGATAGTGTGTTGTGTTGCTAGGGTAGATTATGTATGCCATGTATGGATGGCATGAGACGCTGGATTGTTTTAGCAGCACATGGTGCGTGCTACTCGATTCACCTAGGGGCCCCAAGATGTACCACGACTTGTGGGAAATATATTAGTGAGTGGAATAAAGAGAGACATCTCATAGTTTGTAGCTAAGTACTTGACATTTTAGCAAGTTAAGATCAAGCATCAGAAGCCTAGTGGATCTATGCAAGAGTTTAGTATTCCCACATGGAAGTGGGAGGAAATGAACATGGATTTTGTGACGTGTTTGCCTTATACTCTTCGCCAACATGATTTGATTTGGGATATTATAGATAGAATGACAAAGTCTAACCATTTCTTACCAGTTCATACTTTTTATTCTGCAGAGCATTATGCTAAGCTCTATGTTAGAGAGTTGATCAGATTGCACGGAGTTCTGTTAACCATTATCTTAGATAGAGGTATATCCTTCCACCCCTAGACAGATGGTCAAGGAAAAAGACCATCCAGACTTTAGAATATATGTTAAGAGTGTGTGCCATTGACTTTTAGGGTAGTTGGGATGACCACTTGCCCTTGATTGAGTTCGCATATAATAACAGTTATTATTCCAGCATTCAGATGGCTCCGTTTGAGGTGCTTTATAGGAGGAGAGGTAGATCTCCCATTGGTTAGTTTCAAGTAGGTAAAGCCACAGTAGTAGGGCATGAATTGGTATTTGATACCTTAGAAAAAGTTTAGTTGATCAAGGAAAGACTTAAGATAGCTCAGAGCCAACAGAAATCGTATGTTGATGTGCGAAGGAAGGATCTCAAATTTGAGATTGGTGATTATGTGTATTTGAAAATCTTTTCTATGAAGGGAGTGAAAAGTTTTGTCAAGAAGGGGAAGCTCAGTCCCCGATATATTGGTCCTTACTGAATTCTCAGCCATTTTGAAAAGGTACCTTACGAGCTTGAGTTGCCTTCAGACTTAGCTTTAGTGCAGCCAGTGTTTCATGTCTCTTTGCTAAAAAAGTTAATAGGTGGCCCAACAGTTGTAGTCCCGATAGAGGGCATTGATGTCCAAAATGGTCTCTCTTATGAGGAAATCCCAGTTGAAATTCTAGACTATTAGATTCGTAGACTGAGGAAAAAAAAAGTTCCTCTAGTCAAAGCTCTTTGGCAGAATCATTCCATTAAAGGAGTTACTTGGGAAGCAGAAGTAGCTATGTAGACCAAGTACCCTCACCTCTTCTCTGCCAACTTAGACTCAGCTCAAGGTAACATTTATCCTTAAATTTACTCAGATTACCTTTACAAACTATATATTGGTTTAGTTACATTGCATTCTCATATAATGCATACCTTCATGAAATAGCTCAGTCATGTGTCATGCCTTCAGAATTCAGTCATGCTTCAGTTATACATGTTCAGTATAAAAACTCAATATATCAGTAGTATCAGTCATGAAGTCATACTTCAGTTATGTATGTTCAATAGGTAAAATCAGTCTATCAGTATTCTCCACTTAGTTAGTCTCATTCCGGGACGAATGATCCTAAGGGGGATATATTGTAAGACCCCACAAAATCCAAGCTTAATTCAGTCCCTTTTAGCATGTGAAAAGGCCCTAGAGTTAGAAAATTTTAAGCTAAGTATTGACACTCTATCTTATTTTTCCCTCGATATTACATGAATTTATTTTCGACTCTTACAACCTTAAAATGTCAATTTTTAGGTTGATTCATGATCAGGAAAGTTAGTAGGTGTCCTTGGACAAGTTTTGGAATTTTCAAACATCGTTTGAGGAACGTTTAGGAGTCCAAAATAGTGGATCGACGTGATATCTACGTGTCTCATTGCCTATCGCGTCGATAGATATTTTTTCTAGCTTCTAGTGCAAATTCCAGTAAACCAATGCAATCTCAACGTATTGCATCAGCCATCGCATTGGCTCCATCGATGCGATGCGGCGGTCTGTGCATCGTTGGACACATTTTCAGCAATTAAAATTCCGCATTTAGAGGAGTATTTGGGTCATTTTTCCACTTCTATTCATCCCAAAACATGTAATTAAACCATCCAAAAGGCCAAAATTCATTATTTTCTCTCAAATTTCCTCAACAACAAACACTAAGGCATCTAATTTCAAATTCAAGCCTCAAGAATAACACACCATCAATCTTCATGAATTTCATTATCAAGGTATGTTAAGTGTTCATCCAAGGATTTCCTTGCACCCTTGGAGTTCAAGAACATTTTTAAATTACAAGATGATTGCTATGATTGCTTTTATGAATTTTATGTTAAATTTGATTGTATTTATGATTATGATGTTATTTGAGTTTTAAATCCATGATTTATTACAAGCTTCATGTGAAGTAATTACCATGTGTGTAGTTTTATATGGATTTATGTTAAAAACCCCTTAAATTTTGTGAGTTGTAATTGTGATCATGATGCTTGCATGATTGATTATTATTATGTGCATAAATTATGTCCCCAAGTGTTTGATAAAATGCTCATGTGAGTTGAATAGTGAAATCATAACATTAGCATGTATACAAGTTTATACCATGCAAGTATTTGATTAAATGCCTCAATGGATGAATTGTGACAAAGTAACTAGTTATCATGCTTTCAAGATTGTACTACTTCTTACTATTTATGCTATCGAGTCCTAGGGGTATTCAATACCCAAAATGTAGTTGTTTACTTTGAATTTCAGTTGCTATATAATAGTCTCAGTGATGTCACAGATAGTAGTACTGCGTCAGTTACAAAGCTCAGTGTATTCAGTCAGTTACAGAACCCAGTAGTACTTAGTCAGCTAATAGAACTCAGTGAACTTAGTTCTGTTCAGTCAGTCGGCATGATCAATAACAGTTTATTTATGCCTAGTACAGTCTAAAAATTAGTTCAGTGTCTATTCAGTAAAGAGTAGGAATCAACACCGAGCAAATCCAGGGATAGGGGCATTCCTGTCAGTAAAGGGTTAGAACCTTAGTAGCAATACCTGCATTATAGAACTAAGTAACTAGCGTAGGTTGAGATATCTTACTAACAGATAAGGGTTGATACATCTCATATGAGATTTCCTACCAGTGAGGGTTGACGATGTGTCTTCCTGCCAGATATCATTAACTCACAACCACTGTTAGTATCCCTTGGCAAGGTGCTAACACATTTCCAACTGGGGTCACAGGTTGGACCCCAACTTATTTTATATTATACGTATGTCGGTTAGATGAGCATTCCCACAGTTATAGTTTCAGCTTCCGTCTTAGTATAAAACCTTAATTCAGTTGTCAAAATTAGGACTGTCAGACTCAGTCACCCAAATCTATATGGAACTAAGTTCAGTTCCATATAAGTAGGAATGTCAAAAATAGTCATCCAGTTATCAGTAATTTAGTTATTAGTGATCTAGTTATAGCAAAGTAGATTTACACGCAGCATTGCATAATCAGTAATTACAATAGTTTTAGATATACATGTACCCTTAGTCAGTTATAGTCATGTTACTCAACTAGTTATTGTTCATGCATATGAACCCTAGTATATCAGACTACCTCACTTAGTATACCAGTACATTCAAAGTACTGATGCATACTCTTTCTTTTGTGCTATAATGTCTTATATCATAGGTTCAGACTACGGGCTCTTGACCATACTTAGCAACCCAGACTATCAACAACAAATTTAGAGGTGAGTCCTCATAGTTTGAGTACAAAGTTATCATTTCAGTAGTCAGTATATTTAATAGTCGAGGTTAGTTGGTGACTTATTACATCAAATCTATATTCAGACAGTTAGAGGCTTTCAAACTTGATTATATCTGACAGATGTTTAGTTTTCAGTACATATTTATCAGTATAGTAGTATTTGTTTTTAGTGATGAACCTTACGGCAACTTCGGCCTTACTTTCTCATTTATTATAGTGTTACTATTCAGTGATTGCAGCAGGTACCAGGCATGGGTTAGCTTGTGGTCCTTCAGGATTTAAGCACTGTGTGATGTTTGGGGTGTAGACTCAGGGCATTACATAGAATGTCCTCTTAAAATAAAGTGGAAGAAATTTGCTAGAATAGAAATAGATTTATCATGACTCTTCCTTGAAACTCGCCACCATGAGAAAATTTAAGACCTACCTTAATTCATCATCTTCCCCTTAGATCAAAGTCACAATCTAGACTTTTGAATATATCCTCTCATTAAGTCTATAATCACAACACTCAGTACAATGGGGGTATCACTATACACATGAACGACAGACTCTTCCTGTTGAACTAAACTGAAAAATATGAACTTTTTGTTAAGATACTCCTTCGGGATAGGGCAGAGGTAATACTCTTAACTTTCTCTAGCCTCCAAGATTGAACCCTAGCCTTAAAACTCTCAATTTGTGTTTTTAAAAGAAAAATAACCCCTTTAAAGTAACTATGGATGTTTTAAGGATTAGAAATGGGTTAAGTGGGGGTGGGACAATTTATACGGCATGAAAAGACCCAAGTACCCTTGAATACATTCAAAAACATTGACCCATTAAAGAAGGGGAGAGAGATCATGGCACAGACCCAGAGGCGGAGGCCCAGTATCACGATACGACAATCAAAGCAGGACTGCCCCTCTGAGGCATACTGCTTAGCGTCAAAGCAAGGCAGTGACCCTTTACGGGGTTCCTCGCGGCACAAGGCCATCACGAACCATCCCCCTCACGATGCACAACCTATTTCTGTGACGAATTCCCCCCCTAATGCATTACAATCCATTCTGGGATATCCTATTTTACATTTCGTAACCATATAAGCTCATTTTAAGCTCGATTTAGACTTCTCAAACACCCGAGGTACTATGAATTCATTGATCCAACACTAGACCTCATGTATATATCTATCATATTATATACCCAAAATTTTCATAAATTATCAACCTAGGCTCTTTCACACATTATATCAAGCCTACTAACTCACTTCCAGAAATCTTGCATTACAATTCTTGAATTAACATCCTTATCACCACAATCCATACCTATAGTTCAAACCTAGTTTCTAGCTCCAATCATGTACAATCGATAAAACATTCCGCATAATATACTAGTCCATGGAATAGAGAAATCAACCTAAATTCTTTATTTCACTTAAGTATGGCATACAAGCACATCGTCTCCTCAACACTACTACTACACCATAAAATTTACTACACACCTTTTCACTTATTGTACTAGTTTACAACTACAAGAGAAAAAAGAATCAAGGGGGGGGGGGTAATGTCACATAATGAGCATAGTTCATCTTAATCCTATAATATAACCCCTTACAATATATTAGCATATTCTAATTTATCACATTATATCTACTTACCCATGAATAAATTCCAACTACCTTCAACAGTCTATAAATATCATTGAGTCTCCTCATTTAAGATTTCCCCAAGTTAATGCTAAACTTTTAAATTATTAGACAATCTACCCTTCCATTCACAACCTATAAATTATTTTACAACCACCATAACTATCCATCCTGAGCTCCTTTCCTATTTTTAAATAAATAATTATCATAGCTAATCACTTTCTCCATTAACTACCATACGGTCGACAAATCTTGCCATAATATTAGCCAATCACCATAAAAGGGAATACCACCCTTCACTCAAAGGTTACATTATTAAAACTACCCCCTTTTGCTCAAGAGATACCTTCGCTCTAACTTCTAAACTTATCTCTTCATAGCACTAACTCTAGGATCATCTTACTATTCATAGGTTATAACACTTTAACTTGTTTACCTCTCGAGTGGAGATACTATTCCAGCATTTTGCTACATACCTCTACCCTTGAGTGTAACATCTGAAAAAAAGCTTTTGAAAGGGAGTGAATACATTTCTTACCTCAATATCAAATGCATGATTGATATAGATTGGGGTATACACTTGAATCAATAAACTGTAAAGCATGAATAGACTCCTCTCAAGTCCTTGTGCTGTTTGATAACTTTTTGAACACTCGGCCAAAAAGGACCACATAATTTAGACTCTAAGCTTTTGTACTTGTATCATCTGAACAATGAGATAGCTAATAAAATTATAGCTAGCAAGAAATTAGGATAACTTTCAGACAAATAACATTATAGTACGAACTAGAGTATGAAAGAATGGGAAACATCTACTAAGTGCTCGGTAAGCAAGACTCTACTAGACACAGCTTAGTAGACACCCTAGAACCATGATTCATGCTCTGATACCAAGCTCATCATGACCCGAGCCGAGGCCTTGGCCATGACGGGCATCCCAAGCCTTGAAGGCTTGAGAGACCCCTTACCATACTATTATAAGTATAATTCATATAAAATGAAATTTTGGAAGATATAGTAAAAATTTAAGGAGAAACATATAATCAAACTATGTCAACAAAGTCTTGATAAAATAATAAGCAAAACTCATCTACGAAGCCTCTACTGAATACTAACTGTCTAGGCCGGGACAAGTCCCTGGCTGTAAATGTCCTCAGAAAGATGGATGGATCACCAAATCTATCATATCCAAATGTTCTACTGATGTGATAGACCATGGGATTGGGCTTCAGTACCTACATTATTAGATAATACAGCCGCCCTAAGGAAGTTCAATACTTGAAATGTATTGGTATGTAGAACAATCAAAAACTAACATATATTTCATATAAAACAATTGAGACATTGTGAAAATAATTTAATATAATAGAGATCAAAACGCATGGCCATATTTAAAGAGCTTTAAATCATTTTGGTAAAACATTGATTCAACTCTTTGTTTTATTTTGGGGCGAGAGGGTACACTCTAACATAGTACCCACAGGCTATATGGGTCCGTCATTAGATCATCGTCCAAGCCCCAATCTAAGGTTGTCATAAGGAGTGAAGTTCTATAATCTAATACGCCAAAGGGCATATCGTGAAAGACCCTGTAAAACTTTAAGCTTAATTCAGTCCATTAATGCTTGTCAAGGGGTCCCAGACTTAAAATATTTTGGCTAAGCATCCAGACTTAGTTTTATTTTAGCCTTTGAAGGTTGTAAATATTATTTTGCGACATTCACATCCGTTAAATGTTGATATTTAAGTTTAATCATAATCAAAAATGTCTATAGGGGTTCCTGAATGAGTTTCAAACTTTTTGGACCTCGTTTAGACCTTGTTTGAAATCCCAAAACAATGAGTCAGCGCGATATTGGCATGTCGTATTCCAATTGCATTGATAGATAAAAATTTTCTCAGCTTAAGGCAATTTCCAGTGACCGACACGATGTGGGCACATCGCATCGGTTATCGCATTGGTACCCTCGACGCGCCGCATCAGATGCAGCGTCGCTGGGTACATTTTTCCATCTTTTAAATCCGCATTGTTAAGTGTAATTAGGTCTTTTTACCCAACCTTAAGCCCTCATAACACAAAATTTAGCCCTCTTTTGGCTAAATATACTTGTTATTTCACAATTGCTCAAGAACAAGAAAAACCCTAGGTGATTTATTTCAAATCAAGAACTCAAGATTTCTCTGTTAACTTTCCAGAATTCTTCAACAAAGGTAAGTAAAGTGTCTATCCAAGAGTCCCTTCCACCATTGGAGCTCAAGAAACCCTTTTCAAAATATGTGTTCTGAATTCCACGTTGTGGGTTTGATTGTACACATGAAAATGTTGTGTTATGATTTACAAGATTGAATCTTTATTGAATTTTCATGACTTTATGATAGTATATGGATCAAAATCCTTAAATTTGAAGTGTTTGATATATCCATGATGTATTAGTTGTTGATTTAGGCCCTAGAAAAGGTTATGCCTTCCATGTGTTTGTCAAAATGCCTAAGTAAATAAGAATTGTGTAATATGACCCATTTGTGATCCAAGTAATGAACTTATGATGTACCCACATGTTCAAAATGACTTCCATGGTAAAGCTATGTCTTGCAATGATTTGAAGAAATTTTCATGAGATTAAAGTTGTGAATTGATGATATATTGCATGCTTTCTTTATCCATGTACAAGTTTATGACCTTCAAGTGCTTTTGAAATCCCTCAATGATTGTATAGTGAATTGATGACTATGGTCACGTGTTTAAGAATGGTATTGTCTTATTATTTTTATGCTATCGAGTCCTGGGGGTATTTAATACCCTATAATTTAGCTGTTTGCCTAGAGCAATTGTCAGTTTTCAAGATAATCTCAATCAAGCCATGATTAGTATACACCAATCAGTTATAGAACTCAGGAAAACTTAGTAATCTCAGTGTCAGTCCAATCCCATTCAGTATTCAGTTAAATCCTCAATAAACTCAGTCAGTTATTAGAATTCAGTAGTATTCCATGAGTCAACAAAACTCAATGAACTTAGTTCAGTTTAGCTCAGTATAATCAGTTTAGTGTCTATTCAGATGGTAGTAGGATTCAACATTGAGTGAATCCAAGGATACGCACTCACCTGATAGAAAAGGGTGTGATTCTTAAAAGCAATCCTTGTGTTCTAGAACTACATAACCAGTGTAGGTTGAGAAATCAAACCTGCTAGATAAAGGTTGATGAGGTGAATTAACCTGGTAGATAAGGGTCCTACCATTCTCGTTAGACTACTAAATAGATGAGGGTCACTCACAGCTTGTCTTTACCAGTGATGTGGTATTGACCCCCTTCCAATTGGGGTTATATATTGGACCCCAACTCAGCTATATTATCTTATTGGGGGAATATCTGTTAGATGACTACCTCCCATATTCTCAGTCTCAATCTTCAGTAAAGAACTCAGATAGTTCTACAGATTTTAGTACTATCAGATGCAGTCTCTCAGCTTAGTATGGAACTCAGCTAGTTCCATCACAACCAGGACTATCTGACACAGTCACTCAGTAGATAGCATACCAGTTATTAATAATCCATATTGTCAGTAAACTCAGTATTCAGAATCCTCATGATTTTGGTTATAGTTATGTATTTATGATATATTCTCACGCAGTCATGTTCATGTTGTTTAGTCAGTTATAGTTCATGCATATGAACCCTTGTACTCGGCCTACCTCACTTTGCATACTAGTACATTCTCACATACTGACACATAATTTTCCCTTGCGCTATGGTATTTTATACTATAGGTTCGAACGCTAAGGTTCCTGATCGCACTTAGCAGTTCAGGTTTCATCAATCAGAGATAGTGGTGAGTCCTTATAGTTCAAGGACATGATTATTCTATTATTTTATTAACTCAATACTTCAGTACTTAGTTTATTTTAGCAGTTGGAGTTAGTTAGGGACATATCCCATCAATTCCTTATTTAGATAATTTAGAGGTTTTTTCAGACTATAGTATGTTCATATAGTTATTTCAGTTTTGAGTACTGTTATACCTTATTCAGATATTGTTTTATTCAGTATTGTTCAGTTTTGAACCTTATGGTACTTTAGCCGATTATTCTGCATATTTCAATGTTATTATATAGTTATTGAGGTAGGTACCAATCACGGGTTAGCTTGTGGTCCTTTGGGATTTTGAGCACTGTATAGTATCTGGGGTACAAGACTCAGGGCATTACATACCTGGTATCAGAGACTAAGGTTCAACAATGTTCTAGGAATTCTAAAAAGCTACATCTAGTAGGGTCTTATGCATAGGTGTGTTGTGCGCCATATTTATGTACAGGAGGCTATGAGATGTTTTAGAAATAGTTTCCCTTTTTCAGTTTTTATGTCATACAAGTGAGCATGAGCTCAAATTTAACCCCCAGTCTAATCCATTTCTCCCTTTCAATTAATAAAACATGCCTCCCAAAAGGACTAACAAAAGAAGAAATGGGAATCAGTCAATACCTCAGCACGTTCAGGTAGATCCTCTGGACAAATCCATTTCTAATGCAGAGTTCAGATCTATATTCACTACTCTTACTAATTTAGTTTCTTCTCAAGATAAATGCCCAGCTGCCATTTCGGATAACCCAATGGTCAATTCTGATACAGCCAAGATTTGAGACTTCACCTGAATAAATCGTTCTTCTTTCACCAGGTCTAAGATAGATGAGGACCCTCAGGAATTCCTTGATCAAGTGCAGAAGGTTACAGATATCACGGGGGTAACTGCTCATGAAAGTGCTGAGCTAGCTCCATATCAATTGTAGGATATGGCTCACACATGGTCCAAGCAGTGGAAAGCAGAGAGGGCTACAGATATAGGGTCTGTTGAGTGGAAGGAGTTTGCCACTGCTTTCAAGGATAGATTCTTTCTTCCCCTAGAGCTGAGAAAAGCTAAAGTGTTAGAGTTTATCAACCTCAGGTAGGGCAACATGATAGTGAAATAGTATTCTCTCAAGTTTACTTAATTAGCTAGATATACTCCTCATGTAGTAGCAGATAGCCGATCTAAGATAAGTAAGTTTGTTTCTGGGGTGAATGATAGTATGGTTAAGGAGTGTAGGACCACAATGCTGATTAGTAAGATGGATATAGCCATGCTTATTATCCACACTCAACAAATAGAATAGTAGGGGATTAAGGAGAGAGAAAAACAAAATAAGAGAGCAAGGACCAGTAGTTTTAACATTGCTCAACCTAAGTTAGAGAGTGGTAATCATTCTCAGTTCCACTTGAAATCTTCAGTTCCAACTCCTTTCTCATGTAGTGCTCTAGTTCCTAAGTTTAAGAATGCTAATAAAGACAGGGTGCCAGGCTCTAACTCTCAGGGTAGTGTCAGTATTGCCCAAACCCATCTTCTTTGTTAGACTTGTGGTAAGCACCATTAGGGTATATATAGAGATGGCAGTGATGTTTGTTTTGGATGTGGCAAGCCAGGCCACGGAGTCAGAGATTGTCCTCTGTATAGTTTTCAGGGTCAGCATAACCGTTCCTCAGCCCAGTCCGATCTCCTGAATAAGCAAGGTACCACCTCCAGCACCACCAGTGGGCAATGCCCAGATAGACTCTATACTTTTTAGTCCTGATAAGATCAAGAAAATTATGCTTATGTGGTCACTGGTACATTATAGATCTTTCATTTGTATGTTTACGCTTTTCTAGATCCAGGGGCGTCTTTGTCTTTTGTTACTCCTTATATAGCAGTTGATTTCGGAGTTAGTCCCAAAATTCTAGCAGATCCCTTATTAGTATATACCCTAATGGGTAAATCTATCATAGCCTGATGGGTACATAAGAGCTGTCCAATTATGGTATCTTAGAAAGTTACTTTAGCAGACTTAGTCGAATTAAAGATGGTTGATTTTAATGTCATTCTCGGGATGGATTGTCTTCATTCTAGCTATACCACAGTCGACTGTAGAAATAGAGTTGTCCAGTTTTAGTTTCCAAATGAGACCATCCTAGAGTAGAGGGGTAGTACTTTAGTATTCAGGGGTCAGCTTGTTTCCTACCTAAGGGAAAGGAAGATAATATCTAAGGGATGTGCCTATTATCTTGTTTGAGTTAAGGACTCTAGTTCCAAAACTCCCAGTTTTTAATCAGTCCCAATTATAAATGAATACTCAAATGTCTTTCTAGAAGATCTTCCTGGAATTCCTCCTAAAAGGGAAATAGACTTCAGTATTGACCTTCTCCCAGATACTCAGCCCATATCTATTCTACCATATAGAATGGCACTAGAAGAACTCAGAGAATTGAAAGAACAGTTGAAGGATCTCCTAGATAAGGGTTTCATTAGACCCATTGTATCCCCATTGGGTGCACCAATTCTATTCATGCATAAGAAATATAGTTCTCTTAGAATGTGCATAGACTACTATCAGCTCAATAAATTCATGGTCAAGAACAAATATCCACTTCCTAGAATCGATTACTTGTTTGACCAACTGCAGAGTGCTAGTTGTTTCTCTAAGATAGCCCTCAGATCAGTCTATCATCAGCTCAGAGTCAGAGAATGAGACATTCCAAAAATAGCCTTTAGAACTCAGTATGGTCATTTTGAATTCTTAGTCATGTCCTTTGGTCTTAGCAATGCCCCAGTAGCTTTCATGGAGTTGATGAACTGCAGACCATGTAGACCATCTTAAAATAGTACTACAGACCCTCAGAAATCATTAGTTGTTCACCAAATTTAGTAAGTGTGAATTTTGGATAAGGTCAGTAGCATTCTTTGGTTATATCATTTCCAACGATGGCATTAGAGTTGATCCCCAAAAGACTGAAGCAGTGAGAAACTGGCCAAGACCCATCTCTCCATAAGATATCAGGAGTTTCCTGGATATTACAGATGGCTTGTTCAAGGGTTTTCTTCTATTGCATCCCCTATGTCCACAATGAATCAGAAGAAAGTCAAGTTTTAATGGTCAGATTTTTGTGAGAAGAGTTTTCAGGAGTTGAAGACTCGACTCACCTCAGTTCCAATTCTAACTCTTCAAGATGGTTCAGATGGGTTTGTCGTGTACTGTGATGCACCAAGAATAGGTTTGGATTGTATCCTTATGTATCATGGTAAGGTCATATCCTATGCCTCCAGATAGTTTAAGCCCTATGAAAAGAACTATCTGACTCATGATATTGAGTTACCGACAGTAGTGTTTGTCTTGAAGATTTGGAGGCATTACTTGTATGGGACACATTTAGATGTATTCACAGATCATAAAAGCCTTAGTACGTATTATCTCAGAAAGACTTAAACCTCCATCAGAGAAGGTGGTTATAGCTCTTAAAAGACTATGACATGAGTGTCCTTTATCATCCGTACAAGGCCAAATTAGTGGCAGGTGCTCTCAGTAGACTGTCTATGGGTAGTATTGCTCATGTTAAGGACAGTAAAAGAAAGCTAGCTCAGAAAGTCCATCAGCTTGCCCGACTAGGTGTCTGCTTAGTCAATTCAATAGAAGGTAGTATATGGGTATAGAGTAGTTCAGAATCATCTCTAGTTTTCAAGGTGAAGAAAAAGAGGATAGAGATCCTAGTCTAGTCAAATTGAAAGAGTCAGTCAGAGATCAGAAGGCAGAGGTTTTCTCCCAAGGGGGAGATGGTGTGTTGCATTCTCAGGGTCATCTATGTGTGCCAGGTGAAGATGACTTGAGGCAACAAATTCTTGCAGAAGCACATGGTGCGTGCTACTCTATTCATCCAGAGGCCACTAAGATGTACCATGACTTATGGGAGATCTATTGTTGGAGTGGGATGAAGAGAGACATTGCAAAGTTTGTGGCTAAGTGCTTATAATATCAGCAGGTTAATATTGAGAATCAGAAGCCTAGTAGGTCCATGCAGGAGTTCAGTATTCCTACTTGGAAGTAGGAAGAAGTGAAAATAGCCTTCATGATGGGTTTGCCTCGTACCCGTCACCAGCATGATTTAGTTTGGGTCATTGTAGATAGAATGACCAATTTATCTCATTTCCTTCCAGTCCATACCTATTATTCAATTGAGTATTATGCCAAGATTTATGTCAGAGAGTTGGTCAGATTACATGGTGTTCCATCATCCATTATCTCATATAGAGGTACCCAGTTCACCTCTCAGTTCTAGAAAGCATTCCAAAAGGGTCTTGGTACTCGAGTCCACCTCAGTACAACCTTTCATCCTCAGATAGATGGTCAAGTACAAAGGACCATTCAGACCTTGGAAGATATGCTAAGGGCATGTGCATTTCAAGGGTAGTTGGGAAGACCACTTGCCTTTGATCGAGTTTGCATACAACAACAGCTATCATTCCAGTATTCAGATGGCTCTATTTGAAGCTCTTTATGGTATGAGATACAGATCTCCAATTATTTGGTTCGAAGTCGGTGAAGCCGCAATTGTAGGTCCTGAATTAGTATTTGATGCATTACAAAAAGTTTAGTTAATCATATAAAGGCTCAAGACAGCTCAGATCCGACAGAAATCATACGCAGATGTCCACTAAAAGGATCTCGAGTTCAAAAGTTGTGACCATGTGTACTTGAAAATCTCTCCTATGAAGGCAGTGAAGAGGTTAAGCAAGAAGGGAAAGCTCAGTCCCCAATATGTTAGTCCCTTCAAAATTCTCAGTCACTTCAGCAAGGTAGCTTATGAGCTCGAATTGCCTTCAAATCTAGATTCAGTCCATCCAGTATTACATTTCTCCTTGCTAAAGAAGTGAATAGGTGACCCAACAGTTGTAGTCCCTATAGAGGGCATAGAAATACTGAATAACCTCTTTTTCAAAGAGATTTCAGTCAAAATCCTTGACTATTAGACTCACAGACTAAGGAACAAAGAAGTCCCTTTAGTCAAAGTTCTTTGGCGGAATCAGTCCATTGAGGAAGTCACTGAGGACGCAGAAGTAGATATATGGACTAAGTACCGTTACGTCTTCTCCACAAACTCAGATTCATCCCAAGATAATATCTTTCCTTTAGTTTATTTAGTTTCATGTTTAGATTTCAGTTACAAACTTGGTATCAAATACCGTTTCATGTTTAGTCATATGTTCATAGGTCAGATCAGTCATGTATTTATGCATCTGATATCCATTATCGTCATGAGAAAACTCAAATTATTAGTAATCCCAGTCATGCATTCATGAGTCAGTTATTCATGGATCAGATATGAATGTCCTGTATGAAAAATGCAGTATATCAGCAACTTCAGCCATGAAACCATGCATCAGATATACATGTCCAGTCTTCACTCTCAGTCTTCAGTTCTTCCCTCTTAGTCAATCTCATTCGAGGACAAATATTCCTAAGGGAGAGATATTATATGACCCCAAAAACTCTAAGATTAATTCAGTTCATTAATGTTTGTCAAGGGGTCCCAGACATAGAATGTTTTGGCTAAGTATCCAGACTTAGTTTTATTTTAGCCTTTGAAGGTTGGAAATCTTATTTTACAACCTTCACGTCCGTTAAAGGTTGATATTTAAGTTAACTCATAATAAAAAATGTCTATAGGGGTTCCCAGATGAGTTTCGAACCTCGTTTAGACCTTGTTTGAAATATCAAAATATTAAATCATCACAATGTTGTTGCATTGTGTTTCCAATTGCATCGATAGATAAAAATTTTCTCAGCTTAAGGCAATTTTTAGGGAACCGACATGATGTTTGTGCATCATATTGATTATCGTATTGGAACCCTCAACACGCTGCATCGGATGCAGCGTCACTGGGCACATTTTTATGTCTTTTAAACTCATGTATTTAAGGGTAATTAGGTCTTTTCCCCTAACCTTCATCCCTCATAATACGAAATTTAGCCCTCTTTTGGCTAAATATACTCATTATTTCACAATTGCTCAAGAAAAAAAAAACCCTAGGTGATTTATTTCAAATCAAGAACTCAAGATTTCTCCATTAACTTTCCAAAATTCTTCAACAAAGGTATGTAAAGTGTTCATCCAAGGGACTCTTCCACCCTTGGAGCGTAAGAAACCCTTTTTAAAATATGAATTTTGAATTCCATGTTGTGGGTTTGATTGTACACATGTAAATGTTGTGTTATGATTTTCAAGATTGAATCTTTATTGAATTTTCAATTCTTTATGATAGTATGTGGAGTGAAATCCTTAAATTTAAAGTTCTTGATATAGCCATAATGTATTAGTTGTTGATTCAGGCCCTAGAAAAGGTTATTCCTTCCATGTGTTTGTCAAAATGCCTAAGTAAATAAGAATTGTGTATTATGACCCATTTGTGATCCAAGTGATAAACTCATGATGTACCCATATGTTCAAAATAACTTCCATGCTAAAGATATGTCTTGCAATGATTTGAGGAAATTTCATGAAACTGAAGTTGTGAATTTATGATATATTGCATGCTTTCTCTATCCATGTAGAAGTTTATGACCTTCAGGTGCTTGTGAAATCCCTCAATGACTGTGTAGTGAATTGATGGCTATGGTCACGTGTTCAAGAATGTTCATGTCTTATTGTTTTTATTCTATCGAGTCCTAGGGTTTTTAATACCCAATAATTTAGATGTGTGCCTAGAGCCAGTGTTATTTTTCAAGATACTCTTAATCAATCCATGATCAGTATAATTCATTCAGTTACAAAACTCAAGAAACTCAGTAATCTCAGTGTCAGTCCAGTCCTATTCAGTATTCAGTTAAATCCTTAATAAACTCAGTCAGTTATCAGAATTCAGTAGTATTCTGTCAGTCAACGAAACTCAGCGAACTCAATTTAGTTTAGCTCAATATAAACAGTACAGTGTCTATTCAGATGGGAGTAGAATTCAGCACCGAGTGAACTCAAGGATGGAAACTCACCTCCTTGCATTCCAGAACTACATAGCCAGCGTAGGTTGAGACATCAAACCTATTAAATGAGGGTTGATGAGGTGGCTTAACCTGGTAGATTAAGGTCCCACTATTCTTGTTAGAGTACCTGATAGATGAGGGTCACTCACAGCTGGTCCTTACCAGTGGCGCGGTATTGACACCCTACTAATTAGGGTTATAGATTGGACTCTAACTCAGCTATATTATCTTATTTGGGGCATGTCGGTTAGATGACTACCTTCCACAATCTCAGTCTCAATTTTCAATAAAGACCTCAGATAGTTCTATAGATTTTAGTACTGTCAGATGCAGTCTCTTGGCTTAGTATGGCACTCAACTAGTTCTATCAAAATCAAGATTGTCAGACACAGTCACTCAGTAGACAACATATTAGTTATTATAATCCATGTTGTCAGTAAACTCAGTATTCAGAATCCTCATGATTCTAGTTACAGTTATGTATTTATGCATGTATTCTCACCCAAGCATGTTCATGTTGTTCAGTTAGTTATAGTTCATGTGAACCCTTGCACTCAGCCTACCTCACTTTTTATACTAGTACATTCTCACATACCAACACATACTTTTCTCTTGCGCTATGGTGTTTTATACCATAGGTTCAAACGTTCAGGTTCCCGATCACACTTAACAGTTCAGGTTTCAGCAGTTATAGTCAGTGGTGAGTCCTCATAGTCCGAGGTCGTGATTATTCCATTATTTCATTATTTCAGTACTTCAGTACTTAGTTTATTTCAGCAGTTGAAGTTAGTTGGGGATATGTCTCATCAACTCTTTATTCAAATAGTTTAGAGGTTTTTTTTCAGACTATAGTATGTTCAGACAGTTATTTTAGTTTTGAGTACTGTTATACCTTATTAAGACATTATTTTATTCAGCATTGTTCAGTTTTGAACCTTATGGCACTTCAGCCCATTATGCCGTATATTTCTATCTTATTATGCATTTATTACAGCAGATATCAGTCATAGGTTAGCTTATGGTCCTTTGGGATTATGACCATCGTATAGCGTTCGGGGTACCAGACTCGGGGCGTTATTCAGCCAGCATACAATCCATAATTCATGACATAATAATCCCGTATTGGTAAAACATGGTTTCGGGCAATACGTTATCTAAACTCATGCCTTCTTTTGGTAACCATCTAACTCATTTAAAGCCCATTTTTAGCCACTTAAAATCATTCTTCATACTTATTAAAGTTCATCTCTTATTCTATTTAGGACATATCATAACAGTGTATCGTGATACCTATACTTGCAAGTCATATCATATAATACCATATCATATCCATAACCCTTATTAAAAAACTTATTATTGATCACCAAGATGTTTCAATTATCATGAAAGAGTTTTCTCTCCAAAAGGACGTACAAGTTTATGAAAAACAATTTCCTTTCAAGACATAACTCTTAGGTGGTCGTCTCTTTTACAATCTATACAAGTTTCATGAGAAACAAAAGCATTTCTTTAAAATACATTAAGTGCTCTCTGGAAAACAATTTAAGGAATCAATCCATAATTTACTACATGAGCATTCGAAACATCAATATTTTCATATTAATTTGAGAACCCTCAACAAATGTAAAACACATAATTCTTGTCATAAAATTGGGGTTCACAGTTAAACACTTCAAAATGTATAACATACTCTTAATCAAACTCGTAAACTTGTAGAAAACCCCATAGTAAATACATAATTTCTTCATAACAAAGGGGTTTCATAATTCATACTTCTTAATCAATTTCAAAGTCCATAACAAAGGGGTTTCATAATTCATACTTCTTAATCAATTTCAAAGTCCATAACTATACAAGAGGAAGTTATCATAAACCATGCTCTTAAATCATTTCTCAAGATTCAAAACATACATATATATACATAAATATACTTTGAAATCCATAGAGAAATCATGCTTATGACCATGAGTATTGGGATAGTTCTTCATACCTTTTAACCGAAGAAGAACCTTGAGATTGAAAAACACTAGCCTTGGAATTGGAAAATCCTCTTGATGTTCATGGGAGGAAGAGAATGAGGATTTGGGGGTTTTCCACTAGTCTTGTATGACTCAGGGTTATAAAATGTATAGGACGAGTTATGGGAAGTGAAAAGACCATTTTTCCCTTGATTTAAAGAGGAAAAAATGTATTTTATGTCTTGGAAGGAAGGGTCGCACTGTAGACCCAAAATCAAGGTTCCAACTTTGCCTTGCGACGACAATCACGCTTATAACTTTTGACTACGAACTCAAATTGAAGAACAGTTGGTTGAATTTTAAAGAAAACTCAAAAGGATTCAATTCGATATTCTATGGTCCACATAACTCATTATATTCCAGGAGTAATGGTCGTTGGAAGTTGAACCAAGAAAAATTGTATGCTAAAATTCAACAGGTTAGAAGTCCTCAACTCAACTTTGAGATAGGAGATATTTATGACTTCAATCCATCTACGGAAATGTTCTCACCTTAAAGAATTATTATTCAAAATGACTTATAAATTGAAATCATTAGGTTTGGGTGTATATACATAGGAAAGACGGTTCAACTTTAGCTCAAAAGTGTGGGTTGTTACAATAGATTAGTACATTCTTTCTAGAATAGTCTAGAAGCTTCTGGGCTTGATCACTCTATACTTGCCAACTCATTATTTGAGTAACTAACTAATAAATCACTAACCATAGTGACTAACTCTAAGCACTGTAATCCAATGCAACAGTAAAAGCAGCTAACTACTCGATTACTTGTTGAACTTTGCAATAATCAACAACTTTGGTAGAACAACCTTATTGCTGATATTATTTCAAGCAGACAAGAGTCCCTGATGTCCCTTTGTTCTTTGATCCATTCAACGACAATAAGATAACCAAATTAGGAACTCTATACACCATTGCAACTTTTAATTTTATTCTAATTGTAACCTTGGGCATCTTACAAACTATTGCCCAAGGTGCAAAAATCACATTCTAAAATAAGTAGCTCCTGAATTCTCATTGGTTGAAGAGTTACAACTCTCCCTTCTTCTATTTGATCATCACTTATCATCTCTACTTTGTATCCATCGAGAAGAAGATTCCTTAGAATAACCCATTCACCATAAAAGAACACTTCATATGAAAAAACTTGGTCAAAAGAACTTTTCGGATCCAAAGCAATTATAAAGAAACTTGGCTTCCTGCAAGGCTGTTGATAATTGACAAATATATTAAAACTCCAAAAAAAACTCAACCAGGAGTGTCTAAAACCAATGCAGCAATCATCATCACTCTCATTTTTATTTATATTTTTTCCATATTTTTAAAATTTCTCTTTCATTCAGAGCTTTACATACACTCCAAGAGTCACTCCTCAAATAATATATTAATTTGTCCTTCACTTCCTCTCCCTCTTTGTCCTCCTTTTTACTTATCCTTTTCAATTCAAGTATTCCATATAATTTTTTTATTGAATGACCTATGTAAAATTAACCACGTACCCTTTAGTGAAATCACATTGACAAGATTTACACGAATTCCAACTTTCACTTTCCTTTGTGTGAATGAAAAGAACAACATAATTGTTGCAATAAGCTGTACAATGAGCTAATTTAGGAAGTAAAATGAGTGATTGGTGGGATTAGAGCCTAAATTATTTTTATTCTATTTTTATTAATATTGATTATCTTTCCATTTAGGTGTTTCTATTGATTATTGTATATTATCTTTATTAATATTGATTATCTTTCCATTTAGGTGTTTGTATTGATTATTGTATATTATCTTACCATTTAAATCTCTTTTCTTTTTGTATAATTGAAATAGACTAAAGTTAATAGAGAAACAAACTTCTCATAGTGTTCGGTTTTTATCATGGTATCAGAGTATGGTTCTAATCAAGGGCAAGTAATATAGAGGGAGATTGAAAAAAAAAGCGAAAGGAGGATAAAAGTTAGATTATGGGAGAAACTACTCCAACAACTGGGATGTCCAATGTTAAATTTGAGTGTTCCTTGCTCTATGAACTAACATCAAAATTATCAAAATTGGTGGGCAGTATATTAGCTGCAGCGAGCCATGAAGCTCTTGTTGTTCCGTAAGGTATCAAGCTAAATAGCACTAACTATGCGATTTGGTCCCAGGTTGTAGAGATGTACATCTCTGGAAAAGAAAAATTGTGATATATTAATGGAGATCTTCAACCAACAGAAGAAACAGATTCCACATTCAGGAAATGGAGAATAGAAAATGTACTAGTGAAGAGTTGGTTTATCAACTCAATGTATCCCAAGTTAATTGGAAATTAAATCTTATTTCCAACTACAATAGTAGTTTAGTATTTTGATGGAGGCGACACTTCTCATGTTTAAGATTTGAAGAGAAAAGTGATGATATTGAAGCCAGGAGGGGGATCCATTGAGACATGTTTCAACCATATTCAAGTCTTGTGGAGAGAAATCGATTTTCATCTACCAAATCCAATGAAGTGACAATCTGAAATTGAAAAGTATATTTCTATATTACAAGAACATAGAGTTGTAACACCCTGTATTTTTGTTCTACAACTCTAACAGTTCCAATGGGTATAATCTCGAATACAAATTATTTCCCATGTGAAAATAAGTTTCATGATCATTATCCTAGTGTGTGAAGTGCTTTCGAAGTGAAATATGTTCATAGGAAATCATTTCGAGCAAAGTGATCTAGAAGCCTTTGATTCAGTCAATTTTTGGTGTTTGATTTCACAAGGGTCATCTTTGAATGATTATAAATTTATGTGTATGTGGAATTTGGCAGATTAATATCCACCAATTTGTAGATAATTGAATCAGCTTTCCAATGATACCAATTTCTCCTAAATCCGATACCCGGGTGAAAAGTTATAGCATTTTCATGCAAGGCAGTAAGCTGCCGCAATTACACCTCTCGATGGTGCTATAGATGTGGAACCAATACCTCGCAGTGGTAAATCCCAAGATCAGGATTTTCAAAAATAGTAGGTCACCGCAATTACACCACTCAGCAGTGCCTATAGCAGTGGAACCAATACCGCTCACGATGAGCCTCAAAATTGGGATTTCTACTAAAACTTCTAATTCTAAGGGGCATTCTTATCCTTTATGAACAAACCCAAGTCGTGTAAACAATGAATTAAAATATCTTTTGATAATAATATACCCAAATCCACTCAAATTTATTAAGAACAAAACACTAAACTCCCTCTCAAAGATCAAGAATCCATCTGTAAGTTCAAGATTTCCAAAAAAACAAGTCAAAATTTGAGTCCTATTCTTCAAACTAAGTAATCTAAGGTATGTGGGGTTTTTATAAACTACATGTGAATGGTGAAATCTTTTTAATAAGGTTTTGTATTTTGAAAATTCATATATTGATGAAGGGTTTGAATTTACAAAAACACATGCATGGTGGTGAACCCTTTTGATGATAATGCTTTGGTCTTGCCTTCCCTAAAAATTTGAATTTTGTTTATGTATGTGTGTGTAGTGTCTATATATATATATATATATATATATATATTGAGATCATGGATAACGAATTTCCCTATCATGGTGTTACTTCTTGATTGACAATTCATGTATTGCTTAATTGCATATCTTAATGCATGAACCAAGGATTTTACCATCAATAATATATTTTATGTCGTTTGTGAATTGCAGAGAGGGATATTTCTTGTTTTTAAAGGCTTAATCTGATAATCAAAAGAATTGAATTATTAATTTGAGAAATGACCACCATTTGTTGAAATTTTGAAAAGAGAGGATTTTTGCATAGTTTGACATATGTTTTGGAAATATGAGTTCTTTTGTACTATTTGAATGATTTGGTGGTCCAAACATTCTGTTTTGAATGAATGAATTGTAACATGATATTTTATGTTTTAGAGATATGACTTGCAACTCTTGGTATGACGATACCAAACAGATGAATGTCATAATGAAGTAAGATTTTTAGATTTTGATTTCAATGAAAGCATGTATTAAATAGTTAAAAATGGTCTTAAAGAGAGTTAGGTGGTTACCCGAAGAAGGCATGAGTTCAAAAAACTCATTGCTCAAAATTTTGGTTTGACGATACCAGATTGTTATATCCCCGAGAGGAATTATACGTTGGCCTAGTTCCCTTTGGAATGTTAGAGATAGAGATTCCATCCGTTATGAAAAAATTGGGTTGGGTTCTTGGCCAGCGAGTTAAGGTAGGATTCCACATAATCCATGGGATTGTAGAGTTGTAGGGTGTACTACCTAGCTTAGAAAAAAGATAAAAAGTTGAGTTGTGATTTATGGAAATGTTTTTGAAAGCCTATTGAATATGCCCATGTATTTTCAACTATTTTAGACTGACACATTTTAATGAATTTCTCTCACTTATGTTGTATAAAATTATGTTATTTTTGATTGCTTTGTGTACCAATACAATTATATTGACCCCCAATATTTCAGGATCTGAGGCACAATCCTGAGGTCCCACTAAGCAGTAGGTTGAATCCTATCAGAGATTGTTGTTGGTTAGTATCCCTTATTGATAAATTCTAAGTTTTCATGAAATTAAACTAGTTATGTGATGCGTTATATGAATTGAATGCTAAATCCTTAAATTTGCAATTGAATATTGTATCCATGGTGTTCTTGTGTTGACCATTATTATGTGAAATAATCCATGCTCCCCAAGTATTTGCTAAAATGCCTATGTGAAGTAAATAGTGAAATCATGACATGTCATTGTGTGATCCCAATCATGTACAAGTTTATGCCTGAAAAGTGTTTGATAAAATGTCTCTATGAATGAATTATGAACAAGTGGACATTGTTATGCTTTTTAATATCATGTTATGCTTTATTTCACGCTATCGTGTCCTGGGGTTATCTAATACCCAAAAATCTAGTTCTTTACCTAGAGCTACAGTAGTTACAAAATAGTCTCAGTAGTGTCATGATCAGTAGTACTCTCATTCAGTTATAGAACTCGGTAAACTCAGTCAATTACAAAACTAAGTGAAACTCAATATCAGTCTAGTTTAGCTCAGTATAATCAGTTCAATGTCTATTAAGTTGGGAGTAGGATTCAGCATCGAGTGAGCACAAGGTGGGGGATCACCTTCCAGTAGAGGGTGTGATCCTTAGAAGCAGTCCTTGCATTTCAGAAATACGTAGCCAGCGTAGGTTGAGACATCAACATGCCAATTGGGGGTTGATGAAGTGTTTTAACCTGCCAGTTGAGGGTACCACCATTCTCATTAGAGTACCTGCCATATAAGGGTAACTCTTTATCTTGTCTTTACCCGTGGAACGGGACTGACGCCTTTCCGACTAGAGTTACAGGTCAGACCCCAATTATCTTATTTGGGGTATGTCGGTTAGATGATTACCTCTCACAATTTCAGTTTTAGTCTTAGTATAGAACTTAGTTTAGTTCTACTGAATCAAGACTGTCATACACAGTAATTCAGTTATTAGTAATCTCAGATATTAGTTACTTAGTATCAAAAATTAGTTCTCAGCTTCAGTAAAAGCTCAGATACAGTATTCACATAAATACACAGTATTGCATGCTCAGTATTTTACAGCAGTTTCAGTTATCCATGTATTCTTACGTAGTTATTCCATATCATTCAGTCAGTTATTGTTCATACATATAAACTCTTTCATTCATCCTTACCTCATCTATCATACTAGTACATTACACGTACTGACACATACTTTCTCTTTGCACTATGATGTCTCATATCACAGGTTTGGATGCTCAGGTTCCTGATCGCACATAGACAAATTTAGATTCAGCCTGTAGTGTTAGATTTAGTAGTGAGTCCTCATCTATCGAGGATACGTTTTATTTCAGTATTTCAATATTCAGAGTTAGTTGAGGGCTTGTCCCATCAACTCCGCTTTCAGAAAATTTAGTTAGAGGCTTTTCAGATAGTATTCAGTATTTCAGATGTTTTCATTAGATGTTATATTTTATCAGTATTTCATATTATGAACCTTATTGGATTTCAGCCTATTTTCCTCATTATTTCAGTATTATTACTCAGTGCTAATAGTAGATATCAGTCATGGATTAGCTTGTGGTCCTTTGGGTTCGTAAGCACCGTGTAGCATTCGGGGTACAAACTCGGGGCGTTACAACAAATGATTGGGAGAATTGGCCATTTTTCAAAGACAATCCAGCCTTAAATAACATAGGTTTCTTGATAGAAGAATCTGAAAAGCATGGTGTGTGTATACAAGAGGATGTGCAGGAGGGTCCATAATATACACATGACCAGCTGACAGAACAAATTGTCATTCAAAGCTTAGTACCACATGAAGACCAATCTGTTGAGGGCATTCCTGAGGTACAATCTTTGAATTCTACCTAATAATGAACTAGGATGTCCTTCCACATATAAACTCCCTTTTGGGCTTAATCGAGGGTAGCCACCATATTGATACTCTCCAGATCTTAAAGAAAATAAAGCAAAATACCCAATAGATAACTACGTTAGCACAAATGATTTGTCAAAATCACTCAAAGTGTTCACTTACAATCAATCCCTTACAAATATTCCAAGAACTTTACGGGAGGCCCTGAGTGACTCAAAGTGGACTCAAGCAATAAAGGAAGAAATATAAGTTTTGAAGAATATGAATACGTAGAGACTAGTACCACTACAAAAAGGAAAGAAAGTGGTGCAGGTGGGTGTTTACTATCAAATACAGTGTTGATTGATCAATTGACCGCCATAAAGCAAGACTTGTGGCAAAAGGATACACTCAATCTTATGGTATAGATTATAAAGAGACTTTTACTCCTATAGAAAAATTAAATACCGGGACACTATAATACACGAAAACAATGGAAACACGAAACAAACATCAAAATAGTCCACTAGTTTGAAGAACCCATGGACCTATTTGGTGACCACACTCGGATTCAACAATACAAAACAAGAATAATGAGAGTAACAAGGATACGAGGTATTTAATACCTTATTTGGCAGAGACAACAAATTTTATAAACAATTACAAGATGAAGAACACGATGAACATTAACTACAAGTCACAGTTTGGATTAACAAGAACACAAACTACACAAATTACAATAAGACAAAGGGATAGTTAGATAGACTTAATAAAGGTATAATCTTAAGAACCAAAGAGCATATTCCACTATTAGACCCTTAACACTACACATGACATTCACCTATCTCTTTCGAAGACACAAGGTCGGAATCCACCTCCCAAGCATCACGTTTCTAAGTCATGAGATCAACAAGAGTAAATCCATACTCTCTATGCCTAGTTTTGGTTTTGTGCCTACAAAGGGAGAGGACTTATGTTTCTTTGAATTTCAAGACTTACAACATCATGAATAATGTAAGTCTAAAAGCCCTACAATGTTCTATTTATATTAGGTTACAAATAAAATACAAAATGTCCAAAATTCCCCTTAAGAGCTAGGCGCCCTTAAAGTGTATTTAGGGGCTGCCTTGTTGTGTTCCAAGGCTCCTCTTTACACTCCAAGTGTGAGATTTGGGTCGATTTGGTGTGATTTAAGTCCTTCACTCACACACTCCAAGTCTCGAGTTTATTACACTCTCACATACGTCCATCTTTGTGGTTGTACTTGTATCATCCTCCCCTTCTTGAAAAAGATTCGACCTCTAATCCATGCCTTACAAAATCAAAGAGATACAAACAAGCACACTTCCTCGTGGAATTAGGGTTAGGATTATCAAAAAAATAAATAATAATGTTATGCACTTTAAAACACCAAAAATAGTCCACACCAAAAAAAAAAAAATCAAGGACCCTTTGAGTTCAAGTCTCGGTCAACAAGTCTCTACATGCCAAGGCAATTACACATTAGGAAACCATCGAAAACTGCACCAAGGACTTGGTTATGACGACAATCTAGAAAGGATGCACCTAAGCCAAAAGTAACTCATCCCCACCTTAAGAGGGCATCGGGATCAAATGGGAGGAGTGGCCATAGACACGAGTCTAGACAATACACCCATTCCCCGTAGTCTTTACTACTACCACACGACCTACCTTCTATATTCGGATACATATCATCACAAGTAAAGAGAGAGTAGAGAAAGGTGGCACTCAATTCTACTTCTACTATGGTGTTCTTAAAAAATCCATATAAAGTAGAAGAAGAAGTAGTTTCCAAGACCTCACATTCCTTACCCTTAAGAGTACTTTCATCTTCCAAGAAGAGATTTCCATCTTTAGTGGGAATGTATTCACACCATAGTGGGTTAGCATATAGGCTATAGCTTTCAAGGAAAGCTATACCATCATTTTCACCACTAGATCTATTAGGAGTGTTTATATCATCTTCAAACAAGACATTATACCTAAAGGGAGATTGATCTATTTCACTGGTAGATTCAAAATAAACACGTCCATCACTCTCTAAGAGATCAATATCAAGTTTTAAAGAGATTTCAAGTACAAGATTATCCCAAGAATAGCTCTCAGGTTTACTCCTATTTTGTTGACCAACATTCTCAAATTCTTCACTCACTTGAGATTCATTAATCACATAACACATATCCTCAAGTGGTGGGCAATTTTTACACACAAGTTGGTCAACACAATTTTCATATGACGATGTACTTTCATTCAACACAATAGCTTTAACACTAGGTTGAAATAAACCGATCTTACTAGAAGAGTCGATTCGGTCATCTATAGGATAAACTAGTGTACCCACTCGCACAACATGTACATCATTCACAAATGTCAAGGAATCAACATACTCATATATAGGAAAGCTACTACTCAAACTCAATGTCTTATTAGCCTAACGAATATCATTCACATGCTCCAAAGTGTAAGAGATAGTCATGAGTATAGTTTTCTTTACCTCGGTGTTAAAGTCCTTCAAAATATTGGGAAGCAAATTTCTTCGGGAATCTCTCATCGCAAGGTGTTTGGATATTAGGTTTTGGATTTGTTGGGATAATTGTGGATACAATTGGCATAGCCTTTCAATGTTCCATTTCATGTCCTCAAGATTATCGTTGATGAGATCAAACGTGACATCAATATTATTGGAAGCCATGGTATCTAAATAAAATACACAACAAACAAAAGAAATAAAACTAGCTAGTTCAAAATTGCCTCACCATACTCTGATTCTCGGGTTTACCTCCCACTTGGTTTCACAAGTGTTGAAAGACGGCTTGTACTTCGTGAGTGATTGAGGGAGGAGTCCACCTTGGTCCAGAATAGATTTTCGTTTGAGTTGACTCAAAGAAAATTTATTATGGACTTGAACCAATAAGATACAATGAATTCACAAAAAAGAAAAAACACACAAAAGAAACATAGACACGAACAACGGATTGAAGAACAAAGTGACAACAAAGTAGAAGTTTACTAGCTTGTTAATTATTACTAGGTTCAATTAAACGAAACTAAGGAACAATAGAGTGAAACTAAGAAATCAAAAATTTGAGCCAAAATTGTTGAGTGAACAGTAACAATGATGACATGGCAGCCACGTATTGGTTGCGGTTTTTAACAATTTTTGTTGTCCAATTTCAAGTCCTTTGGCCAATTTACAATTTAGGAATTGGTGGAATTTGTTTGAGGGAAATTCAAACAACCCTGGGAGCCTTTTTCAAATTCAAGTTTCAATACATTAACTTTCTTTTATACTTCTCCTAAAAACATGAACCCTGGAATCATGAAAAGTTGTTAGAAAGTGGTTAAGATGTGATTGACTAGTTGGTGAGTGATGATAAGTCTTTCAATACTAACAAAGCTTCATCATTTTCCCTTCATCTTTAAAGATCTAATGTTCACTTTATTTTCAACAATATATGATGGTGGTAATGACTATTAAGAACAATAACAATTTTACCAAGAATAACAAAAACAATTCCAAGAACAACCAACAACGATTCAAACGGCCAACTCTCAAATCCTCAACAACAATGTTTTCAACTCACGGCCAAGACTACTACATCTCAGCAAAATATTCTTAATCCACCAATTAACAACAATATCACGTGGTCAAGCTTAGAACGTCAAGGACAAACCACATGGCCAAAATAGTCCACCACAACAATTCCTCAACTACAATCGGCCAAGTCTTTGTTCACAACATATCAAAGCTCAAACTTAGATATGGACTCAAAGTGTTAGTGAAGAACAAAACTAACACTAGATACACTCAAGACAAACAGAAATCTCGGCCAAGACATAAGAAGAATATAATTCTCGGCCAAGAACACAACACGGACAGATTGCACTTTTTCTGGAATTTTCATTTTTTTTTCAACAATTTTTTTTTATTTTCAAGTTTATGAGCCCAAGATTGATCTTGTGGGAACAAGATCAATCCATGATCCGATACCAATTGATACACTGAAACAATGGAAAACACGAAATAAACACCAAAATAGTCCACTAGTTTGGAAAACCTATGGACCTATTTAGTGACCATACTCGGATTCAACAATACAATACAAGAATAACAAGAGTAACAAGGATACGAGGTGTTTAACACCTTCTTTAGTATCGGAGCATGGCTTGATCTTGTTCCCACAAGATCATACCATGCTCCGATACCAAATGATACACTAAAACAATGGAAAACACGAAACAAACACTAAAACAGTCCACTAGTTTGAAGAACCTATGGACCTATTTAGTGACCATACTTGGATTCAACAATACAAGACAAGAATAACAAGAGTAACAAGGACACGAGGTGTTTAACACCTTATTTGGAAGCGAAAACAAACTAGATTAACAATTACAAGATGAAGAACAAGATGAACATTAACAATAAGTCACGGTTTGCATTAACAACAACACAAACTACACAATTACAACAAGACAAAGGGATAGTTAGATAGACTTAATGAAGGTATAATCTTAATAACATAAGGGAATATTCCACTCTTGGACCCTTAACACTACACACAACGTTCACCTATCTCTTATGAAGATACAAGGTCGGAATCCACCTCCCAAGCATCAAGTTTCCAAGCCATGAGATCAACAAGAGTAAATCCACACTCTCTATGCCTAGTTTCGGTTTTATGCCTCCAAAGGGAGAGGACTTGTGTTTCTTTCTATTTCAAGACTTAAAATATCATGAATAATCTATTTCTAGAAGACCTACAATGTTCTATTCATACTAGGTTACAAATAAAATACAAAATATCCAAAATTCCCTTTAAGAGCTAGGCGCCCTTCAAGTGTATTTAGGGGATGCCTTGTTGTGTTCCAAGGCTCCTCTGTACACTCCAAGTGCGAGATTAGGGTCATTTTGGTGTGTTTTAAGTCCTTCACTCACACACTCCAAGCCTTGGGTTCATTACACTCTCACATGCGTCCATCTTCGTGGTCATACTTATATCAGACTACTACTATCACTTGCTGCTAATTTTAAATTTGTCATTACATCAATATGATGTGAAAAATACTTTGTTTCATAGTGATATATAAGAGTAAGTATATATGGAAATCCCACAAGGCTTTATTACTTCACAAGTAGGAATTGTGTGCAAGTTAAAAAAAGCGTTATATGGATTAAAGAAGTAACCAAAAGCATGGTTTGGTCACTTTAGATTGGCCATGAAGAGGCGAGGTTACAAGCAAAGTAATGCTGATCACACCTTATTCTTGAATCACCACAGAGGTATGGTCACAGCCTTAATTATCTATGTTGATGATATGATAATTACAGGGGATGACAAAGAAAAGATTACAAAGTGGCAAAGATATTTAGCTACAGAGTTTGAAATGAAGAACCTTGGAGGGGTTAAGTATTTTCTTGGGACAAAGGTGGCTCGATCTAGCAAAGGAATTTTCCTTTACCAAAGAAAATATGTTCTTGACTTATTAGCAAAAACAGGAATGCATAGTTGTAGACCAGTTGACACTCCTATAGTCCAAAATCATGGACTAAAGTAGCATCTAAATTAGACGCCAACTAACAAAAGGAGGTATAAACAACTTGTCGAAAAGTTGATTTCTTCATCCCACACAAGACCAGATATAGCATATGCAGTGAGTTTTGTTAGTCAATTCATTCATAATCCTAGTGAAGAGCATATGGGGGCGGTTACTCATATTTTTTGCTATGTTAAGTCGTCTTCTGAAAGATGACTTCTGTTCAAGAAACATAGTCATTTTAATATTAATGTCTATACAAATGTGGATTGGGCTGGGAGTGCAACAGATAGAAGATGAACATCAGGTTATTTGAACTTTGTTGGAGGAAATTTAGTTACTTGGAGAAGTAAGAAACAAAAGGTGGTGGCTTTATCTAGCGCAAAGGCAGAATTCAGAAGTATGACGAAGGAATTTGTGAACTTCTTTCGCTGAAGAAATTATAAGCAAAAATAGGTCTTGAATCAAGATCAACGATAAAAATGTTCTATGATAACAAGTCAGCTATACAAATTGCTCAGAATCGTGTTCAACATGACAAGACAAAATATATTGAAGTAGATCGGCATTTTATTAAAGCGAAACTTGAAGAGAAAATAATGTGCATGCTAACAAAAGTTGTTCCAAGTATACCATCTAATAGCTCATAGGACAAGTTAGGTATAAAAGACATCTACCTACCAACTTGAGCGGGAGTGTTGCAAGGAGTTGTACAGTGAACTAATTCAGGAAGTAAAATGAGTTATTGGCGGGATTGGAGCATAAATTATTTTTATTCTAATTAAGGTGTTTGTATTGATTATGGTATATTATCTTACCATTTAGATCTCTTTTCTTTTTGTATAAAGTTGTATCCTTGTAATCATTGAAATATACTGAAACTAATGGAGAAACAAACTTCTCACTGTGTTCCGTTTTTATCAATAATATCATTAATGTGTCACTCAAAGGGTAAAATTTAGTTTGTTTTTGAAATTACCTAAATTTTTAACGATCATCTTACTCTATAATTCAACGAAAATTCGCTAAAAGAGTGTGTCAATCAAAAAGGGGTAAAATTCAATTTCGTTGAAGCTTTACTTATTTTCTTAGAAAAAAGGAGGAAGAAAAGGAAAATAAGTTAAAATTATATCTAATTTTCGTTATAGTAAATTAGTTGAAATTATTGTTACAAACAATAAATTTAAGAAGTTGGACTTATGTGGAAAACAATAAGGGAAGATATCTTTTTGAAGTGAAATATGGAGGGAAATCTTTGACTTTATGCCTGTTGTACTTATTTAGATATAGTAGCAAAGAAAGTTCAAACTTTAGTGTTAAAATAAGAAGTATATATGGCTTAAATATGTAACGTGTGTGGTGTGTGTGTGTGTATATATATATATATATTTCCTTATTTGCACTTGTTTAACTTAATGTCTATATTAGTCTTCACATACACATATTTTTTTACTATAAAATGGTACTATACGTTGTCTCCTCTGCATTAATTCTCATCATTCTCTAAAACCTTAGCCATGGTGATTAATACTAAAGATTTCGCTCTTATTGCTAAGTTAGTTCTTTTATCTTTCTTTCACCTTTCTTTGGTTTGTTATTGTAAAAGTGTAAATGGCTTCACTGTTGATCTTATCCATCGTGATTCTGCTCTTTCACCTTTTTACAACCCATCAAGCACTCCATATGAACGCCTTCAAAATGCCTTCCACCAGTCATTCTCCCGGGCTTCCTTCTTTAACAAAAATTCTATCAAGTCAATCCAGTCAACTGTTAAACCAAGTGATGGTGCATTCCTCATGAAAATCTCAATCGGAACTCCCCCAGTAGACACTCTTGTCACTCTTGACACTGGCAGTGACTTATCGTGGATACAATGCGAGCCTTGTGTCAATTGCTTTCAACAATCGAGCACACCTATTTTTAATCCCAAAAATAGCTCTACTTATGCTACTGTTGATTGCGAAAATTTATTTTGTCAAAGCTTGGCTCCTATCACATGTAAGGATGATATATGTAACTATAAAGTGACTTATGGTGACAACCATTGGTGAACTTGCTATTGAAACTTTTACATTTACTTCTTCATCTGGTGAAAATGTCCCAATTCCTCTCACCTTCTTTGGTTGTGGACATGACAATGGTGGAACATTATTCCTGTTTGGCACTACCGGCATTATTGGCTTAGGTCGTGGCGATATCTCAATTGTCAACCAAATGAAAGATGACATTAAAGGGAAATTCTCTTATTGTTTGATCCCATTTGGCGCATCAAAAACTATTGACAAACAAACTAGTCACATCAACTTTGGTGATAGTGCTGTTGTGTCGGGTCCTGGCGTCGTTTCAACACACTTGACAAGAAAGGAAAGCCAAAAATCCTTCTATTATCTATTCTTGGAAAGTATTAGCATCGGAGATAAGAATTTGCCGTTCAAATCTTCTAAAATTATTCCCCCTGGTCAAGCTAATATTATCATCGATTCAGGTACAACACTTACGCTTGTCCCTTCTGATTTTTACCCGAATTTGGAGGAAGCAGTGGTGGCTTCGATTAATGCTACTAGGGTAAATGATCCGGCTGGATCTTTTAAGATATGTTACGCGACTGATATTGGCACTATCAAAGCTCCTAAGATTGTCGCACATTTTACAAATGCAGATGTAGAGTTGTCAGCAGTGAACGTATTTATAGATTTCGGTCCAGGTGTGATTTGTCTTGCAATAGTGCCATCAGATGATCTTTTTATTTTTGGGAACTTGGCACAGATGAATTACTTAGTTGGATATGATCTTGTGGCCAACCAAGTCTCATTCTTGAGTACTGATTGCTCTCAGCATTAAGGATTTTAGTTATGGATAGGGGTTGACAAATTTTATATACTTATACACGTAATGAATTTGGCTATTGGTGTAGCAGTATTTTAAATGTTGTTCAATTTTACAACAATTATCGTACTTATTTCATCTGGTTCTTAAAGATCTTTTATGTGTTTAATAATATTTTATTTTTTTAATTAATTACCCATTTAAGTTTGGGAGAGTTGTATTAGTTGAAGTGGAGGGCTAGACCCATGCCCATGGGCGTATATTCTCACATAGTAGAGTCTGGGGAGGGTAAAGTGTACACAGACCATACCATTACGCCAGGTGAAATAGAGAGGTTGTTTCTTATAGTCCCCCGGCTCAGAATAGATAACATTATAACAAACACAAAAACATAAAAGCATATAAGCTAATATAGTATAAAAGCTAATATAATACGCAAAATAAACTAACACTGCTATCTACTGCAGGAAACAATACAACCACAAGATAATACTATACATAACTCTCCAAAATCATAAAAATCACTCAAACACCCTGAACAGGAAACTCCATATGAAAATAAAGTACTCTTCCCTACTGTTATAACGCACTCCTACCCTCTAACCCTCTACCCTAATCCGCGTCCCCCACACTTTCCTATCAAGGTTCATGTCCTCCGTAAGCTATAACTGCTTCATATCATGCCTAATCACTTCCCACCAATATTTTTGTCACCTACCTTTATCGCACCTAAACCTATCCATAGTCAGACTCTCACACCTCCGTACTGGAGCATCCGTTCACCTCCCCATCACGTGCCCGAAACAACGTAACCTCACTTCTCACAACTTGTCTTCCACCAAAGCCACTCCTAGTTTCTCCTGAATCTTCTCATTCATAACCCTATATCTCCTGGTAAGGCCACATATCTATCACAACATGCTCATCTCCATCACCTTCAACTTTTGGATGTGGGAGTTCTTAACTGGACAACACTGTACTTTATACAACATAGCCTATCGGGCGTCACTCTATAGAATTTACCTTTAATCTACAGAGGCACCTTCTTATCACACAAGACTCCTAAAGAGAGCCTCCATTTCAACCACACAGCACCAATACGGTGCGTTACATCCACATCAATCTCATCGTTCCCCTAAATCAAAGACCCCAGATACTTGAAACTATCCTTCTTATGAATGACCTGAGAATCTAGCTCCACTACTACATTAGCCACTTATGATAAATCACTAAACTAACATTCCAAGTACTCCGTCTTGCTCCTGCTCAACCGAAATCCTTTAGACTCAAGGGTCTGTCTCCAAATCTCCAACTTATCATTATCACCTCTCTGAGTCTCGTTAATTAGTGCCACATCATCAGCAAATAACATACACCAAGTCACCTCTCCTTGAATACTTTGTGTTAAAACATCCATCACCAAGGCAAATAAAAAAGGGCTAAGTGTCGATCCCTGGTGCAATCTTGTCAGAATGGGAAAGTGCTCCAAATCTCCACTTACCGTCCTAACTCAAGTCTTCATATCGTCGTACATCTCCTTAATCGATCTATTGTATGCCACAGACACCCCTCTAGCCTCCAAGAACCTCCACAAAATCTCCCTGGGGACTTGGTCATATGCCTTCTCAAGGTTAATGAACACCATGTGCAAGTCCTTCTTCCTTTCTCTAAATTGCTCCACTAGTCTCCTCGCAGAGTGAATGGCCTCAGTACTCGATCGACCTAACATTAAACCAAATTAATTCTTATAAATAGTCATGATCTTTCGCAACTTTAACTCTACCACCCTTTTTCTAAACCTTCATAGTATGACTCAACAACTTGATACCCCTATAATTATTGCAACTCTGAATGTCCCCATTGTTCTTATACAATGGAATCATCGTAGTCCTCCTCCAAACTTTGGGCATCCTTACCACCTTATAAATAATGTTAAACAACCTTGTTAGCTACTTCAAACCTTCCTTCACTAGGATCTCATCTGGCTCAGTTACCCTACCCCTACGCATCCTATGAATAGCCCCTGAGATCTCCCCAACCTTGATACATCTACAATAACCATAATCATAATACCTCTCAAAGTTCTCCAATTACCCTAGCACAAAACCTTTGTCCTCCTCATCATTCAAAAACATATGGAAATAGGACTACTAACTAATCCTACGAGGGCATCCTCAACCAATATTGCACTGTCCTCCCCCTTAATGAAATTTACTTGATCAAGGTCATAAGTCCGCTCCATGGCCTTGGCAATCCTATACAACTTCTTTTCCCCATCCTTCTGCTCTGAATCCATATACAAGTTCTCAAAATCTATTGTCTTAGCCATTGTAACCGCTAACTTAGCCTCTCTTTGAGCTACCTTATACAACCCCTTATTTGTCTGTCTCTCATCATCATACTTGCTCTCTACCAGCTTAGTATAAGTCATCTTCTTAGTCTCCACCTTCATCCAAACTACTTTATTTCACCATTAGTCCCTCTCCCCCCAGTGTTTTCCAGATTGGCCTTTTGAGACACCCAACAGCACTCTAGCAATCTCCCTAATGCAACTAGCAGTTTGTAATACCCCATACTTTTCTTAGTCCCATTTAGCTCCTAGTGTGTCAAGGTTCAATTTTAAAAATGTATAAATCTTGATACATGTATAATTTTAAAACTATAGACCCGCCAAATTGTATCTAATTGAACCAGCTTTCCAATGATACCAATTTCACTTAAATCCGATACTCGTTTGAGAAGTTATGGCATTTTTAGTGACAAAGGCAATGTGATAGCACCGCATCGCGGTGGAGGCCAAATTCGCAATTGTCTGTTTTCCAGTGAAGCACCACGTTTACGCTGAATCATGGAGAAGTCCAAAATCCCACTCATCTTTTTTCAGTAGCTCACCACGATTTTCCAGTATCACACTAAAATACTCAATGGAACAGACACCATGTCGTGGTGGAGTACAAAATGGCACTCATCCTTTTTTAGTGATGCAACCCGATTGCGCCGCGTTGCGCTAGAGCCCAAAATTGCAATTGTCCTTTTTCCAGTAAGCCACCGCGATGGCGCCGCATCGCGGTGGAGTGCAAAACCGGGATTTCAGTTTCAAACTTAAAATTTCAAAGGGCAATTTAGCCTTTTTCCAAGCCCCAAAATCGTGAAAAACATTATATTAAACCTATTCTAAGCCTAATACGCTCATTATTCACAAAATTTTTCACCAAAAAAACCTTAGAACATCAATTTCAAATCCTCAAGAAACCCAAATTCCACAATTCTTTTTCCATGATAACCAAAAATTCAAGATCTTCAAGAAACAATATTCAAGAGAACAAATAGGAACTCAAATTTCAAGATTCTTCATTCATTAATTAATTAAGGTATGTGGAGTTTTCTAGAAGGATAATTCTTTCATCCTTGTGTCCAAAATTAGTTTTTGAAGTTAATTTCACATGAATTTACATGAGTTTCAAATTAGGGTTCATACCTAAATATTGTTATTTGAAGATTATGATCCTACAAGTGATTTAAATGTTGAATTGCATGTCTACTTTCGCATTTTTATGCATATGACATTAATTCCCAGATTTAGAATTGAATTACTTAGATTTTCATTATTTAGCATGAACTTTATGATGATTTGACATGGATTTAATGTATGGGTTATTAAGCACTAGTTGAGCATTGATATTTCAAGAATGACAATGCTTTAAGCACCCTATGATTAGTTATTTTCAGATTTTGATCAAAATTTGATCTTTTGATCTCAGCATAGATATGGAATACACTTTACAGTTTATAGTAAATAGATTCACAAGAGGTTTTTATTATAAACCCTTATACTAGTTTTAAAAGTGGATTTCCTACTGAATGAGCATATTGATTAAAGTGAGTAGTATTTAGCATTGAGCTGGGTATGTTCACATGCCCCAAAACTATGAGCCAACGTAGATTCAGATTATCAGATTATTTCTTTTTTATATGGATGGAAGTTACAAATGCGATCACTTAGCTTAGGTTGTACTCTCTGACAAGAGTATGACACCTCTTCCCTATGTGAGGTTTTCCCATAAGAGAACTAGACGTTGGACTCTATGATAGCTCACATAGTGTATGTCGGTTAGAAGAACCTCCCTACAGAAAAGACTAAAGAATAACACAAAAGCTTTTAGAAACTAAGTGTAAAGTCTCACAATTTTATTCAGATATTGTTTTACGTAAGTCATTAGCTATGAGATTAGAGCTTTTAGTTTACAGATACAGAGGTGAGTCCTTTTATACTTAGCATATATGATTTAAAAATAGATTTTAAGCAAATATTTAGAACTAAGTGTGGTGTCTCTCAGCATTGATATAGTATGTTTTATCATTCATGATCTATGATTACAGTTTTTAATTACTCAAGCCTAAGTGAGCCATTATTACTTAGCATGCATTGTTTATGAGAAAAATATATATAGTTCCTCACTGTTTTACTTATCCATTCACCCTCATATGCTCAATACATTCCAGGAGTACTGATCCACATATATGTTTATATGCTACATTGTTTAATAATGTAGGTTCAGGTTCTCAGTTTCAGTAGCGTGAGTGATTTCGAGCATCTCTATCTACATCACAATAGTTTGTGAGTCCTCATAGTTTGGGAACCTAGTTATTCAGTTTTTCAGCTTATTAAAGTAGTTAATTCAATATTTTTAGTCAGTTCAAGTTAGTTGGGGGCTTGTCCCAGTGGCTCTCTAGTTGTTAGTAGTAGATTCTTGTCAGACTGCTAGATATAATTCAGATTTCCAGTATTGATTGTCCAGACTTTTGTGACAAATAATTTTAGATATTATTTTCAGATAATTTCAGCTTAGTTTAGCCAAACTTCCACATTGATTTTATGTTTATATCTCTCCATTATTAGTTTTACATTTAGTAGAAGGCTTACAGGGTAAGCTTAAGGTTACTCGTAGTCTTGAGCATCGTGTGACCTATCGAGGCCCATTTTCTAGGTGTTACAAACTTTGTATCAGAGCCTAAGGTTATAAGAGTCCTAGGAAGTCAAACAAGACGAGTTACGTAGAGTCTTTATCATAGGTGTGAAGCGCGCCACATTTATGAGCAAGAGGCTATGGAATATTTTTAGGAAATCATTATTTTATTTATGGTCTATCATGCTTGCAGTGTCTCTAACTGCTTTTAACTTGTGCTCTCATGTGAAAATTTAATATGCCTCCTTGCCAAACTAATACACACGAAAATATTAACCAGTCACCCCAGCCTGCTGACCCTCTGAATAAAAATGTACCCTTTGCTGAATTTCAGGCTGCCTTTCAGACGTTAGCCCAAGTAGTGACTGTCAATGTTTAGGGAAATGATCAGGCGGTAGTCCCACTTCAGTAGAATGGGGATTTATCAGAATCCAAAATTTGTGACTTCATGATAATGAATCTACCTTAGTTCTTTGGGTTAAAAGTAGGTGAGGATCCACAGCTTTACTTAGATGAGATAAGAAAGATCACTCAGATTATGCAAGTTACTGAGGAGGAGAGTGTATAGTTGGCATTCTATAGGCTTAAGGATATGGCATATGATTGGGTAGTTATGTGGAAGAGTGGTCAAGGTGAGAATGTAGCTCCTATGAGTTGGCAGGTGTTTCAGGATGCATTTCTAGACAAGTTCTTTCTGTGTAAAATAAGAGAAGCTAAAATAGAAGAGTTTGTAAACCTAAGGCATGGCTTAATGATAGTGAAAGAGTACTGCCTTAAGTTCAACCAGTTATCTAAGTATGCCCTTGATACGATGGCTGACCCTAGGTCGAGTATGAGTAAGTTTGTTATTAGAGTATCTATTTTGGTAGTCAAGAAGTGTAGGACTACTATGCTTATTAGGGATATGTACCTTGCTAGACAAATGATTCATGCTCAATAGATTGGGGTAGAAAAGTTGAAAGGGAAAGAGAGAGGAAATAAGAAGGCTAGAACTGGGTAGTTAGATTATGGACAAACAAAGTTTGGAGGGGAAAATCATTCGCAGTTTTAAAGTAGCTCATCTATGCCACTGAAATTTTTTACCAGTGCTACCACCCCCAGAGATAGGCAGGAGTAGTGGGATAAGACTTCTATGTCTAGATCTAAGAATAGTATGAGTGGAAAACCTAGTTATCCCCCATGTTCTAAGTGTGGTAAGAATCATCTTGGTGAGTGGTTGTTAGAACATAAAGTTTGTTATGGCTGTGGTAAGTTGGGTCATGTAATCAAAGAGTGTCTACATGCTAAGCAGCGAAACAAGAATGTTCATCCCCAGACTAAGGCTACTAGCGCACCAGCTCCTTTAGGTCGTCCAGTCCCTCTTCAGGGTGCATCATCCAGTACCGGTAGCAGTCAATACCAGAATTATTTTTATGCTTTACCATCTCCTCAGGAGCAAAAAAGTTCACCAGGTATTATTACTGGTATGCTTCGGGTCTTTCATCATGATTTTTATGTATTGTTAGATCCAGTGTCAAATCTCTCTTATGTGACCCCACTAGTTGCAGTAAATTTTGAAGTAGGTCCTAAAAAGCTTCCTAAGACCTTCTTAGTTTTTACCCTAGTGGGTGAGTCAGTTGTTGCCAAACAGATTAAGAGAAAATATCCTATAAATATCCTTCATAAGATCATGTTAGTAGACCTAATAGAGATGAATATGGTTGACTTTAACCTTATTCTGGGTATGGATTGGCTCCATTCCTATTATGAATATATAGACTGTCGTACCCAAGTAGTGAAGTTTCAGTTTCCAGATGAGTCAGCCTATAAGAGGGAAGGTAATTCAGTCTCTCCCGAGAGTCATTTCATATCCTATCTTAAAGCCAGAAAGTTAAAAGGGGTATCTATTATCTAGTTCAAGTCAAAGAAACTAAGTCTGAGGCTCTAACAGTTCATTTAGTCCGTGTAGTCAATGAGTTTCCCGAAGATTTGTTAGGGGTATGTCCCGATAGGGAAATAGAATTTGGTATTGACCTTCTTCCAGATACTCAGCTCATCTTTATTTCTCCGTATCGTGTGGCTCCAGCTGAGCTTAAGAAATTAAAAGAGAATCTTAAATACTTCTTATATTAAGGTTTCATAAGGCCCAGTATTTCTCCATAGAGCGCTGCCATCCTATTCGTGCGAAAGAAAGATGGTTCTTTATGATGTGCATTGACTATCGTCAGCTAAATAAAGTCACAGTCAAACAAATATCCTCTTCCTAGGATTAATGACTTATTCAAGTAACTCCACGATGCAAGTTATTTCTCTAAGATAGACCTTAGATCCGACTATCATCAGCTTAAAGTAAGGGAATGTGATATTCCAAAGACAGCTTTCAGATTCCATTATAGTCATTTTGAGTTTCTTGTCATGTCTTTCGGGCTGATAAATGCCCTAAAAGCCTTTATGGACTTGATAAACCAAGTGTTCAAACAGTATTTGGACATATTTTTCATAGTCTTTATCGATGATATTCTTGTCTATTCTCGTAGTGAGGATGATCCAGTAGACCATCTTAGAATTATGTTACAAACTCTTAGAGATCACTAGTTTTTCGCCAAATTCAGCAAATGTGAATTTTGGCTAAGATCAGTATCTTTCCTCATCATATTGTTTCCAGTGATAGAATTAGAGTTTATCCCTAGAAGACAGAAAAGGTAAGAAATTGGCCTAGACCTATCTCTCGATTAGACATCCAAAGTTTCTTGGGTTTAGCTGGCGATTACAGATATTTTGTTGAAGGGTTTTCTTCTATTGCATTCCCTATGTATAGATTAACTCAGAAGAAATTTAAGTTTCAGTGGTTAGATTCCTGTGAGAAGAGTTTTTAGGAGTTGAATACTCGACTCACTTCAGCCACAATTTTAGTACTACCTAATGGTATAGATAGGTACATTGTCTATTGTAATGCTTTTAGAATTAGTATGGGTTGTGTTTTGTTAAAGAGAGGTAAGGTTATAGACTATGCCTCTAGACAAGCTTAAGCCTCATGAAAAGAACTACCCTACCCATGATCTTGAGCTAGCTATTGTGGCGTTTGCATTGAAAATTTGGAGGCACTATCTTTATGGGGTGTATGTTGATGTATTCACGGATTAACAAAGCTTACAATATGTGTTTACTCAGAGGGAGTTGAATCTTTGTCAGAGAAGGTAGTTAGAATTGTTGAAGGATTACGACATGAGTGTGTTGTATCATCCGGGCAAGGCCAATGTAGTGGCAGATTCCCTTAGTAGACTGTCTATGGGTAATGTTACTCATGTAGAGAATAACAAGAGAGAATTAGTTTGAGAATTTCACCGGTTAGATAGATTGGGTGTGAGGTTGGTTGACTCAGCTAAAGCGAATATTTGGGTTTAGAGTAGTTCAAAATGTTCTCTAGTTTTTGAAGTGAAAGAGAAGTAGGATAAGGACTCTAGTTTGGTCAAACTAAAGGGGTCAGTTAAATACCAAAAGGTAGAGGTTTTCCCCCAAGGGAGAGATGGTGTGCTGAGATATAAGAGTAGATTGTTTATGCCATGTGTTGATGATTTGAGGAAGCAGATTATGGAATAAGCACATGGTGTGCGTTACTCCATTTATATAGGAACCACCAAGATATACCACGATTTGGGAGAAGTCTATTGGTGGACTGTTATGAAGAAAGATATCACAGAATTTGTATCCAAATGTGCAACTTGTAAACAGGTTAACTTAGAGCACCAAAAACCTAGTGGTACATTGCATGAGTTTGTTATTCCCAGCTAGAAGTAGGAAGAGGTGAACATGGACTTTGTGACTGGGTTACCCCATTCGCGTTGACAACATGATTCGATTTGGGTTATTGTAGATAGAGTGACCAAATCAGCCCATTTCTTACCTGTTCACACATCCTACAAAGATGAAGATTATGATAAATTGTACATCACAGAGTTGGTTAGATTGCATGGAGTTCCCTTGTCCATCATTTCAGATAGGGGTACTCAGTTTACCTTTCAGTTTTGAAAAACCTTTTAGAAGGATCTAGGTACCCAAGTTCATCTCAGTTTAGCTTTTCATTCGCAGATAGATGTTCAGGAAGAGAGGACCATTCAAACTCTAGAGGATATGCTGAGGGCATGTGTTCTTGATTTTAAAGGTATTTTGGATGACAACTTGTCAGTGATTGAGTTTTCCTACAATAACAGTTACCATTTTAGTATTCAAATGGCTCCATATGAGGCTCTTTATGGGCAGAGATGTAGATCACCAGTTGGGTGGTTCGAAGTGGGTAAATACACTTTGATTGGGCCAGATATGGTGTTTGAAGCCATGGATAAATTCAATTGATTCGAGAGAGATTGAAAGTAGCTTAGCGTTGTCAGAAATCTTATGCAGACCTAAGAAGGAGAGATTTGAGTTTGAAGTAGATGATTTTTTGTATTCGAAAGTTTCACCCATGAAGGGGGTGAAGAGATTTGGAAAAAAGGGGGAAGCTTAGTCCCTGATATGTGGGTCCCTATAGGATTTTGAGTCATGTGGGGAAGGTAGCATTTGAGCTTGAGCTACCTGTAGACTTGTCGTCAGTTCACCCAGTGTTCCATGTATCCTTATTGAAGAAGTACATGGATGATTCAGTTATTGTAATCCCTCTAGAAAGCACAGATATTCATAATAGCCTTTCATACGAAGAACTTCTAGTATAGATTCTTTATCACCAGATCCGTAGACTAAGGAACAAAGAAGTTACCTTGGTCAAAGTTCTATGGAAAAATCAGTCCGTTGAGGATGCTACTTAGGAAGAAGAAGCAGACATGCGTACCAAGTATCCTCACCTCTTCTCTAAAAACTTAGATTCAGCCTAAGGTAACAGTTTTCCTTGACTCAGTTCTCTTTTCCAGTAACAGATTCAGACATGTGATTATCTTCATGCCAAATCATACAATCGCTGATTAGATCAATCACTCAGAAAGTTTTAGATTCAGTCATGCAGTTTTGAATCAGTAGTGAAAAATAGTATACAGTCTTAGTTCCTCGGTATCCTCAGTATAACTAGTTTGATTCGAGGACGAATGTTCCCAAGGAGGAGATATTGTACTACCCCATACTTTTCTTAGTCCCATTTAGATGCTAGTGTGTCAAGGGTCAACTTAAAATATGTATAAATCTTTATATGTGTAGAATTTTCCATCTATAGACCCACCAAATTGTCAATAATTGAACCAGCTTTCCAACGATACCAATTTTACTTAAATTCAATACTTGGTTGAGAAGTTATTGCATTTTTAGTGAGAAAAAATAGGCCAATGCAATAGAACCGCGTCGCGGTGGAGGACAGATTTGCAATTGTCCATTTTCCTGTGAAGCACCATGATTATACCGCATTGCAGTGAATTCCAAAATCCCACTCATCCCTTTCCAGAGCTCACCGTAATTTCCAGTATCACGCCAAAATTCTCAATGGAACAAACACTGCATCGCAGTGGAGTGCAAAATGGCACTCGTCCTTTTCTAATGATGCAATATGATTACACCGCATCATTCTAGAGCCCAAAATGACAATTGTCCCTTTCCTAGTAGGCCACCGTAATGGCTCTGTGTTACGGTGGAATGAAAAATCAGAATTCTAGTTCCGAACTTAAAATTTCAAAGGGCAATTTAATCTTTTCCCAAGCCCCCAAATCATGACAAATACTAGATTAAACCTATTCTAAGCCTAATACACTCATTATTCAAAAGATTTCTCTCCAAGAAAACTCCTAGAACTTCAATTTCAAATCCTCAAGAAACCCAAATTGCATATTTTTTTTTAAGATAACCCAAAATTCAAGATTTCCAATTCAAGATCTTCAAGAAACAATCTTCAAGAGCACAAATAGGAACTCAACGTTCAAGCTTCTTCCTCCATTCATTCATTAAGGTATGTCAGGTTTTTAACAAGGATAATTCTTTTATCCTTGTGTCCAAAATTAGTTTATGAAGTTAATTTCACATGAATTAATATGAGTTTAAAATTAGGGTTCATACCTATATATTGATATTTGAAGATTATGATCCTACAAGTGATTTAAATGTTGAATTGCATGTCTAATTTCGTATTTTCATGCGTATGACATTAATTCTCATAATTAGAATTGAATTATTAAGATTTTCATTATTTAGCAAGAACTTTATGATGATTTGACATGAATTTGATGCATGGGTTAAAAAGCCCAAGTTGAACATTGATATTTCAAGAATGACAATGTTTTAAGCACCCTATAATTAGTTATTTTCAGATTTTGATCAAGATTTGATCTTTTCATCTCATCTTAGATATGGAATATACTTTACAGTTTTAACTATAGTTTACTAGTAAACAGATTCACAAGAGGTTTTCATTATAAACCCTTATACTAGTTTTAAAAGTGGATTTCCTAGCGAATGAGCATACAGATTAAAGGGAGTAGTATTTAGCTACGATTTGGGTGTGTTCACATGACCCAAAAATATGAGCCCACATAGGTTCAGATTATCAGATTATTCCTAATTCTATACGGATTATAGTTACAAATGTGATCACTTAACTTAGGTTGTACTTCTTGGCAATAGTATGACACCTCTCCCCAACGTGAGGTTTTTCCATAAGGAAACTAGACGTTGGACAGTATGATAGCTCACATAGTATATATCGGTTAGAAAACCTCCCTACAGAAAAGAGTAAAGAATAACATAAAAACTTTACGAAACTAAGTGTAAAGGCTCACGATTTTATTCAGATATTGTTTTACATAAGTCATTAGCTATGAGATTACAACTTTTAGTTTACAGATACAGAGGTGAATCCTTTTATACTTAGCATGTATGATTTGAAAACAGATTTCAAGCACATATTTAGAACTAAGTGTGGTGGCTCACAGCATTCATATAGTTTGTTTAGCATTCATGATCTATGATTATTGTTTTCAATTACTCAAGCCTAAGTGAGCCATTATTACTTAGCATGCATCGTTTATGAGAAAAATATATATAGTTCCTCACTATTTTGCTTATGCATTCACCCCCATATGCTCAGTACATTCTAGAAGTACTGATCCACTTATATGTATATATACTACATTGTTAAATAATGTATGTTCAGGTGCTCAATTTCAGTAGCGTGAGTAATTTTGAGCATCTATATCTACATCCTGATAGTTGGTGAGTCCTTATAGATTGGGGACCTAGTTATTTAGTTTTTTAGTCAGTTCGAGTCAGCAGGGGGCTTGTCCCAGTGGCTCTCTAGTTGTTTGTAGTAGAGGCTTATCAGATTGCTAGATATAGTTTAGATTTTCAGTATTGATTGTTCGGATTTTTGTGATAAATAATGTCAGATAATTTCATCGTAGATAAGACAGACTTCCGCATTATTTTTATGTTTATATCTCTCCATTATGAGTTTTAGATTTAGTAGAAGGCATACAGGGTTAGCTTGAGGCTACTTGTAGTCTTGAGCACCGTGTGACGTCTAGGGACCTATTTTTGGGGCGTTACACAGTCGTCTCCCACATCCTCTCTACTCTCCCAAGCCTTCCTAGTTGCCAACTTATCCCCTATCTATTCAAAGTCAAGCTATCCCACCTAATCTTGGGTTGACCCTTCACACTCTTTTTCTTTCTTCACTTATTGATTACCACATCCATCAGCAACAAAATATGTTGAGTCAAAAGTATGCTGACTCAACTCATTGATATGTCCTTTCAAATCACTCTATCGCCCTTTCTAAGAAGAAAAAGGTCTTTTTGAATCTTGACTACCGAACTATGAAAGGTAATATGGTGCTCCTCCCTCTTTGGGAGAATTGAATTTGCCACCTACAACCCAAAAACCCTAGCAAAATCCAAAAGATAAGTTCCTCCTTCATTTTGTTCCCTAGAACTAAAATCGCCATGCACATCATCATAACCTCTAGATAAAGACCCAATATGCCCATAAAAATACCCTTTAATGAAAAGCCCCTCCATGCTCAAAACGCCTCTGACCACCTCATCTAAAGTCTCATAAAAATTATTTTTCTGCTCCTCGTCCAATACTACTTGTGGAGCGTAGGCACTAATAACGACCAAACTAGACCCTTCAATGACCAGCCTAATTGACATGTGTATATCATTAACCCACTTAACCTCTATTATCAGCGATATAAACTCTTCATCTACTATGATACCTACCTGATTTCTATGGCTTATGCTACCCGAGTACCACAACTTATACATGTCCACATCTCTCACCTTAGTGCCTACCCATTTGGTTTCCTTGACACAAGCTATACTAATTCCCCTCTCCATAAGAATCTTCATGTGCTCTATGGACTTACCTTGAGGAGTTCCTAAGTTCCAAGACCTAAATCTCAACTTGGAATCTCACTTACCCACCTAACCCTACTACCCCTTGACAACAACTCCAGATTCAATCCTAGACCCATCCCTAACCCATCGCTATACCCAGACCCTACCATCGCCCTAGACCTTCGTCCCAAACCCAACCCTAACCTCAACCTAGAACATGAACCTAGCCTACCATCGACCAGCACAACCACACTTTGCATTTTCAATGAGAACATAAGGGTGAGGAGGAGTAAAAGGGACCACTGTAAGAATGGGAGGGACCGGTGTAGGGGTGAGAGGGACCTATGCAAGGGGTGTTTTCAAAAGTATTTATTTTTTGCTGAGCACCAATATGCTCATAATCATGAATGGCAGTAGCAGCATCAGTAGCAGGATAGTTACCACCAACATAAATAACTCCACCAGTAACACCCCCAGAAGAAGCACCCAGATCTATTGCAGTTTGAGGTTGGTCGTGAAGAGCTTCAACATTAGGCTGACCTTGCCTAACTTCTCTTCTTATGGATATTTCTTCAGCCAATTCCTTCTCTATTAACTCCACCGTTGGGTCTTCTTTTGTATCAACAAGACCCAGAGTAAGAAAAGAAGTCATCCCCAGCTCATCAATGGTAGGCACGATCCAAGGATGCATAACCTATCAAAAAAGACAGGAGGCATTTAAATCATAAAATAATAATTTGCAATCAGTTGGGTTACATGAATGTTAACAAAGCCAACTTATGCAATAGACGATCTAGCTGCCGCATCAGCTGATCTGTATGTCGTAACAGATTGATAATATGTTGCATCAGATTACACATTTGTTGCATAAATTGCATTAAATGGGCAATCTGTTAAGTCAGATTCAAAGAAATAGAGCAACAAATGGTTAATTTTTTGTGAAATATAGATCGCCTATCACAACAGATTACCCATCTATTGCACCAGTTACAGTTGAGGGTAATTTATTGCAACAGATGACCCATCTGTCGCAATAAATGTAACATTTGTTTCAATATCTTTCTTTGAGGCAAATTATTTTAGTTGAAAGAAGACATACTGCATCATCTGGAGGGTTAAATAGATCAGCCTCCTGCTCCTTAATATTTTTTTTTGTTGTCCTTTGCAGCCACCAACCACCAAAGGATCCTTGGATGAGAAACCTCATCCGTGTAATCCTTGAACTACTTTCAGGGGGTGGAATGGCTTTACATGCCCAAGTCTAAAAAATGTAAACAGGAAGCAAGCGAAAAAAAAGTCATAATAAGTATATTCATTATAAATTAATGGATAAGAGAAAATAGTGATCAATTTTACCATGAAATCCCAGGAAAAGCTGTATAATGTGATCGCCCCTGTGGATAGCTTTGTCAGTAAATATTGGACAGTCAAGTCGTAGCTGTCATATCCCTAGTTATAGTCGTTAAAATTGTCAAAATCATCAGCAAGCACCAAAAAAACATATTCTATAAGTTTCCTGACATTTTTTGCCAATAAAATGGAATGGAGAAACCAAACTAAGCACAATTTCTCCCTGCAGTGGTTTGGTATATCTTTATCCCCGAGATCTTCCATCAAATCCTCCGCTTTGTAGCTACTACATCCAATAATTCCCAACAACCCATCTTTTTTTCCCTTACGTTTGTTGGACCCTTTATGGGGTGTTTCTTTAATGAGAGTTTCTTCTGGATGATCGCATCTCAATCCCGTCACTATGGCAAACTCTTTCAATCCAAAATAAATCGGCATGCCACAGTAGTTGATTTAGATTTCATCCATCTTTTTTTTGTCCTCTTCTGGATCTTTATTGCCCCCAGTGTACTTGATCCTACGCTTGAGAAGACCATATACCGTGCTCATTGGGAAATGGAGAGTGCAGTTCTTAGGCAGCTCAAGAGAGTATGCAAAGCAGCTGTTGTTAAAAAGTTCATCTATGTTTTCATTCTTCATAATTCTCCTTAACTCATCAAAATGTTTCCCCAACTAACATTTAAGTACAAGATCACTAGTTACTTTGTCAGGGCTATCCATCGGCATCGCAACTCAAAACATGTCGATACTAATGGTTTTGATAGAATCATGCAGGGATTTTGATATTATTTCACGCCACATTGGTGAGGAGTTATCACTTTCCTCGGCTTCATTTTTCCCCGATTGAGATCATTTAGGAAGTTTCTCTAAATCTATCTATACTCTAGCTATTTTTGTTGGGTGGTCAGAAGTTGATCCGCTTTCAGTTTCTTTTTTTTTTGGAGATATCTTTTAACTACAAACAATGGAAAAATAAAAAATACATTGCATTTGATGTCTGCATAATTTTTTTAAAAAAAAAAGGTAAGACAAATTTCGATAAATTATTCTATGCCACATTACAAAAAAAATACTCCAACAGATAAGCCATCAGTTGGAACAGATAGGGAATCTGTTTTAAGACCTGTTTAATATCTCTCAATAGATATCCCACCTGTTACAACATATGGACCACCAAGACCACCACCAATGCAACCAATACCAACACCAAGACCACTGGCACCACCATCAAAAACACAAATACCGACACCAACAATAACATCTACTAACAACACCACAAAAACCATCCAACAATACCACGACAGTCAAGAAAACACTGAGACAAAAACTAGGGTTTTCTCGGGTTCTTCCTACTTTTTAGCATCAAAACATAAAATTGTTAACCCATTCTCGAAGATAATACAATTAAAAGTCTTCTTTTTCATCATTAACTAAAAATTCCTAATTTCTAAAATCAAGAAAAAATGTAGAGCTCTTCTCGAAATCAGTTACCAATGAAGACATATAAAATGATGGATACAAGCGAGAATAAAGTCAAAAATAAACAGATATGTAGTCATAAATGTGAAGAAAATCGATCTGTTTTGAAGGGTTGAGCAATATGTTGAGTTGTTGTTATCTGTATTGTTGAGAGAGAGAGAGGAGAAAGAACTTTATATTTGAAATGAGGAAAAGTTTTTCCCGCAAATGGATGATTTGTATAGGTTGATTTGTAATTTTGGAAAAGAATGATAAGTTTTGAAATTGTTAATTTGGTCTGAATTGATCTTAATTAATTTTTAAAATTTCAAAAGATATACTAGTTTTAAAAACATTAAGTAATGAGAGCTTATTTCAACTCACAGTGATCGATCGATGACACGGGTCGGGACGAACGCATTACCAATACCATGCAATTGCAATGACTCAATTGAAGTTGTAGTTAACCCTATGAGCTCATTCATTCATCCCTAGTTCCACCTAAATAAATTTAGGTACTATTAATCTTAACATTAAGTTATTGAGAGCTCATATCAACTCAGAGTGATCGATCGACGACCCAGTTTGGGATGAACGTAATACCAATACTATGCAGTTGCAAAGACTTAATTGAAGTTGTAGTTGACCCTATGAGCTCATTCATTCATCCCTAGTTTCAAATAAATCAATTTAGGTACTATTAACCTTAACATTAAGTTATCAAGAGCTCATTTCAACTCAGAGTGATCGATCGACAACCCGAGTCAGGATGAACGCAATACCAACGCCATGCAATTGGAAAGACTCAATTGAAGTTGTAGTTGACCCTATGAGCTCATTAATTCATCCCTAATTCCACCTAAATGAATTTAGGTACTATTAATATTAACATTAAGTTATTAATAGCTTATTTCAACTCAGAGTGATGATCAATTACTCGGGTCGGGATGAACGCAATACCAATGCCATGCAATTGCAAAGACTCAATTGAAGTTTTAGTTGATCCTATGATCTCATTAATGTATCCCTAGTTCCACCTAAATCAATTTAGGTACTATTAATCATAACATTAAGTTATTGAGAGCTTATTTCAACTCAGAGTAATCAATCGATGACTTGGGTCGGGATGAATGCAGTACCAATTCCATGAAATTACAGAGACTCAATCAAAGTTGTAGTTGACCCTATGATCTTGTTCATTCACCCTTAGTTCTACCTAAATCAATTTAGGTACTATTAATCTTAATGTTAAGTTATTGAGAGCTCATTTCAAATCAGAGTGATCGATCAACGACCCAAGTCAGGATGAACACAATACCAATGTCATGAAATTGCAAAGAATCAATTGAAGTTGTTGTTTACCCTATGAGCTCATTAATTCATCCCTAGTTCCACCTAAATCAATTTAGGTAATATTAATCCCATTATTAAGTTAATAAGAGCTCAATTCAACTCAGAGTGATCGATCTACAATCCGGGTTGGGATGAACTCAATACCAATGCCATGTAATTGCAAAGACTCAATTGAAGTTGTAGTTGACCCTATGAGCTCATTCATTCATCCCTAGTCCACCTAAATCAATTTCAATGAAATCTGTTGGAACAAACGACTAAGCTGGTGGAAGTTTATAACAGATATTCACATCTATTGCAACAGATGACATATCTGATTTAATTATCAAATAGACATTTGAATTTGTTGTGATAGATTACTGAGCTGCTGCAAATTTTCAAACAGATATTAGTATCTGTTGTAATAGATGATATATCTGATTTAATTATCAAATGGACATTTGTATCTGTCGTCACAGATAGCTGAGATATTGGGATATTTAAACAGATATTGATATCTGTTGTAACAGTTGACATATTTAATTATCAAATAGAAAGGGATTTTTAAATAGATATTTGTATCTGTTGTAACACATGACTGTGCTATTGGAATTTTTAAATAGATATTGCTATCTGTTGAAACAGATGACATATTTGTTTGAAAATTTTTTTTTCTTTAAATTTTAAAGCAAGCTTCTATCCGAGTAGATAAAGTAGTAAGTACTGCAAAATTCGGTAAAAAAGGTAGAGTTTCTTTTTCTTGGATAACTCAAAAATTTATTCATTGAGTAGTCTTATATTGTCTTTTCAATGTCACTAGTCTTCCTCGTGCCCCTTAAATTATTAATGAATATTAATTATATTAATTAATGAATATTGAAACTCATGTCTAAGTACACAATACATCTAGAATTATCTCATCTCTCCTCAGCTTCAGCCCTAATTTTTTTTATTCATCTCTCATCTTTTTCTTTCTCTCCTCTTTATCTTAGGGTTATCACAACCTTTTTTTCTCTCTTCTCTCTTTTTTCTTCTCTTTCTCATAAAGATTCTTTTGGATCTAAATCGATCCATATCTTTCCTAGACTAAAATTGTTGTTTTGATCCCCTTTTGATGTTAAGGTATGGTTCACTATTGCTCTTTCATGCTCGTGTTCTTCTTTGCAAGTTATTTACATATATTTTTTATTTAATTACCATTTACTCATATGATATTTATTTAAAAAATTTGAAGGAACTTTTAAGTGTTGAATAAATGAACCGAGAATTTTTATTTCAATATGCGAAAAAAGTATTCTGTTGGGAGAAGTTTAAAAGCCTTGTTGGCAGTATCATTTTTTTGTATGTATATTGTTTGTTTCTTTATTGTTTATGTTGTTATTGATGTTGTTGGTGGAGTTGGCGTTGTTGAAAGTTGTGGTGTGGTGTTGTTGATGGTGTCGGAACAAAGGATGTTGCTTCTTTGTTATTGATAATGTTGGAACAAATGTTGTTGTTTCTTTGATGTTGATGTTTTCTATTTGTTGTTTCTTTGGAGTTTATGCTATTGTTAATGTTGCAACAGACGGAGCAACTGTTGGAACAAATGAAACCACCAGCAAGGCTGGTTTGATGTATTCCAATAGACTCCAAATTTGTTACAATTGACTCTACAATACTTTTCTTTCTATGACATTAATTTTTTTCCTCTTCTTTGTAGATATAAGGAACTGACAGTTGATCAACTTTTTCCCAACCATCACAAGAGGCTGCAGTAAAGATGGGTAGGAAGAAATAAGTTGCATGTAGATGGAACCACTTTACATATGGGATGTATGTATTACTGATAATGTTATCGTGGAAACACACATAGAGTACACTGATTTTGTGAATGTTGTTTTTACCGATTAGTCATAGATCATTCAAACAAGATATCTATAATTTTATAGTTAAGTTTGATAGGTCTGAACTGATAAGGCTGAGGGACCATGTATATGGTTTTGATACCCTGTTAAGATTTAATATCAATTGCTGCTCATGTTTATCTGTCAAGCATTGTGAAGGGATCTAGTTTTGTTGTCATTGTAAAGAGATTCAATAGCGATTGGACTAACTTTTAGGGTGTATTGGACTCTGAGAAGGCCTTTGAAGCCTAGCACTACATCTAACATGAACGAAAAACCAATATAGTTATTTCCCTAGCCCAAATTTATAAGGTTAGATTGCTCGAGGTGATGATTATACACTAGTTGGTGAGGTAGAAGAATGCCTTCGAGGGAAAATGGGTGGTTGATGAAAGACTATATCATCTGAGAGCTAATTAAAGAGGATACATAGGGTAGAAAGTAACTTCTAGGGAATCTGACCGATGAAATTATCTTAAAACATAAGAAATCTGTATCAAGTTCTAATATGAAAGTGTATCCAGTAATGAAAAATCCGTTTGTTGTCTAACTAAGAGAAAAATAGTACAGATGGTCACTTTGCTAGGGAGTTGTGACTAGGTAGCGTGGTCAAAATTATCACCTAGATAAAAAATAGCAGAAGACCAAGAAAGTCGCCTTAAGGGAATCGAGGATTGAAATATTGTACAGTAAGTCTAGAAAACTTCCACCAACAGCAACTGCAGTTGAAGTAAGGAATCTAAGAGAAGGATGCAATTTATGAATTTTAAATTGCATTCTATTCCTTCTTGTTTGTGGTTATGATTAGGTCCACTGTAGTTGACCTGATCAAAACCAAAAACGTGATTGAAAGTCAAATTTAGTATCATCACTTTGATAGCAATATGGTTATAATTGATTATATTTTATAGCCTTAGCATGCTTTCAACATTTCTTGGAGAAGATCAGAGGCTTGCTCTAGTTTGTGAATTTTGATAATTTTTAAGCTTGCCTCTAGCTTGTTAATTTTGTATTCAAGCTGGTTGTTGCCATATTCGAAGTTTGTCAAGGGTTCCTGATCTCTTGTGAGCTCAATCAGGAACACCACCTTCAAAGTTGTGGCAATCACTGTGTTTGTTTCAGGTCAAAATGTATTGATGAACACTGAAGATGTGGTCCCAGTAGTTGAACAATACACTTTTATCAAGAGTTACTCAATGCAGCTTGCTCAATTAAATTGATAAATTAATAAGCAAGGAGTTATGTACAGTGTGATCTAAATCGACTATACCAAGCCTATCAAACGTTACGTAACTCCTGGCTCATTACACTATCAAAAAAATTGGCTCAAGTTAGTGCACAAATCAAACGAGCTCAATCTCTCAGTCTTTCTACTGATCGCTCTTCTCCATAATAGATGACAAGATATCTGCTATGCAAAAGTCTACGCCTTCGCCAAAAATGCTTGCCAAGGTGCAAGTCTTCAGATGGCATCATCAGTAATCTCTCAATATCAAGTGATATTAAGCGATTCCTAGTCATGCCTTCCCAAGACTTTTTCTACGGCAAGAATTTCTGCTGATGACAAGATATCCGCCATGCAAAAGTCTACATCGTCAGCAAAAATTCTTGAAAGAGAAAAAGTCTTCAGAAGGAATTATTAATAATCTCTCAATATCAAGGAAGTCTTGTACGAAATTCTTCAAAAGACATTCAAAAATAAGGAATTTTTCAACAATGACTACATATTGATTATTATCAACAACCTCACCAAATTCACTCCTCCTACAAAAGAAAAGGCAAAAATATTTTCATTTGCATTCCCATGTTATTTATTTAACAAAGCAAACAAAGATGAATTAAATGCTAGATTTAGTTTATCTTTGTTTGGTTTGTTGAATAAATAACATGCGAATGCAAATGAAAATATTTCTGTCTTTTCTTTTGTATGAGGAGTGAATCTGGTGAGGCTGTTGATGTCGTAATTATATGTATTCATTGCTTAAAACTTTCTTATTCTAGATTGTCTTCTGAAGACTTTCGTACAAGAATTCCTTGATGTTGAGAGATTACTAATAATTCCTTTTGAAGACTTCCGCTCTGGCAAAAATTTCTGTTGCCGATGTAGACTTTTGCATGGAAGATATCTTGTCATCAGCATAAATTCTTGCTGTAGAGAACATCTTGAGAAGGCATGACTAGTAATCTCTCAATATCACTTGATATTAAGAGATTATTCATGATGCCATCTGAAGACATGCGCCCTGGCAAGAATTTTTGGCAACGATGTAGACTTTTGCATAGCAGATATCTTGTCATCTATAATTGGAGAAGAGTGATCAGCAAAAAGGCTAAAAGATTTAGCTTGTTTAATTTGGGCACTAACTCGGTCAAATTTTTTAAATAGGGTAATGAGCCTGTAGTTAAATAACTTTTGATAGGCTTGGTAGAGTCGGTTTAGATCACACGCTACGTAACTCCTTGCTTATTAATTTATCAAATTAGTTGAGTAAGCTGAATTGAGAAATGCTCAAAAGAAGTGTGTTATTTAACTGTTGGAACCACATCTTCATTGTGCGTCAACACATTTTGACCTAAAACAAACATAGCAACCCTCCATGTATCCTTTAAAGCTTTTGAAGAAAGTGTTCTGAAGGCCCTCTTCAATGCCACAACTTTGAAGGTAGTGTTCTTGATCGAGCTCATAAGACATCAATAAATCTATACCAACTTCAAAGGCGATAAAGACCAGCTTGAATACAGAATCAGAAAGCTGGAGGCCAGCTTAAAAATTATCGAAATTCACAAACTAGAGCAAGCCTCTGATCTTTTCCAAGAAATGCTGAAAGCATGCTAAGGCTATAAAACACAATAAATTAAGTAATATTGCTAAGAAAGTGATGATACTCAATTTGCCTTTCAATCACATTTGTGGTTCTAATCAGGTCAACAGCAGTGGACCTAATTGGAACCACAAACAAGAAGGCATGAAATGCAATTTAAAATTCAGAAATTGCCGTCTTCGCTTAGATTCCTTACTTTAACTGCAGTTGTTAGTAGCACAAGTTTTCTAGACTTATTGTACATCATTTCAATCCTCGATGCCCTCAAGGCTGCTTTCTTAGTCTTCTGCAATTTTCTATCTAGGTGATAATCTCGACCATCCTACCTAGTTGCAGCTCCCTAGCAAAGTGTCCATCTACATTATTTTTCTTTTAGGGAGACAGCAAACGAATTTACATTATTGGATACACTTTCATATTTGCACTTGATTTAGATTTCTCATGTTTTAAAATAATTCCATTGGCCAGATTCGCTAGAAGTTACTTTCTACCCTATGTCTCATCTTCAATTAGCTCTCAGATGATATAGTCTTTCATCAACTCCCCTTTCCCTCATGGGCATTCTTCTTCAACTCCTTCTGGCGTATAATTATCTTCTCGATCAACCCTTCCATATAAATTTAGGCCAAGGGAATTTCTATTGGCTTTTTATTCTTGTTTGATTCAATACGAGGCTTTGAATATGTTCTCAGAGTCCAATGCACACTTAATTCCAATCGCTATTGGTTCTCTACAATGACACCAAATATTAATCCCTTCTCAAAATTTGACACGGATAAACACGAGCAACACCTGTTAGTAATTCGTAATAGGGTATCTGCACCATTTTCATAAGGCCCTCAGACTTATCAATTCGAACCCATCAAACTTAATTGTACAATGCAGGATCTTGTTTGAATGATCAGGTCCAAATCGAGTAAAACCTGCATTCACAAAATCATTGTACTTTGTGTGTGTTATCCCAGTGACCTTATCAGTAATACTTCTTAACTCACACACATATGATTGTGGATCCATCTGCACGCACCTTATTCTTCCTAGCCCATATATGGTTTAAACTGAATAAATAGATGACCAGCAAGTTGCAACGGATGCCACATCTGTTGGAAAAGCAAATTGATATATCCATCTGTTGCAACAGATTGTCAATATGTTGTAAGTTATTTGACAGATGGAATATATTTTGCAACAGATCACCAATCTGTTAGATTTATTTTAAAGTAATTTTCTTTTCTTTTCGAAATACAATAAGAAAAAATAAAATGTTGTATTTAGATCCATTTTTTTAATTTACATATTGGAAAAGTCATCAATTTTATTTAATTAAGGGATTTGAACAGTCGTGGCTTTTTGTTTAATTAAGTCACCCCTTCCAATTTACAATATAAATATGGTTGATCCAGATTCATACAAGAAGATTGATATCGAGTCCTTACGGGAACTTCAATGATAGTTTGATGAACTCCAGAGGGATTTGGCGGAGCAAGGCTGAGGAGGGCCCTACTGCTGCCAGATAAAAATTATCCGATTGACAATAATAATAATAATAATAATAATAATAGTAATGATAATAATAATAATAATAATTATTAGGTTATGTTTTTCCTTTCTTTTAGTGGATCTACCTATACGAGATTCAAAAATCTATGTATATGTTTTATTTGGTTTGGTTTGGTTTGGTCGACTTTGAATTTTTAATTCTCATTTAATATTTAATTATCATTCTATTTATTTCCTATTTTCAATATATCGACGGCTGGAGGTAAGCATTGACTACTTGTGGCAACAACGGGTGGTGAAAAGTCATGATTCTCCTAAAAATGGTTCGTTAATAAATAATAAGGAACTAAATGATAAACACAATTTATAACCATAAAATAAAGATTATTTAATTTAAAAAAAAAAAGTCACAACATTAGATTAATTAAGTTATATGATGATTGTTAAGAAAAAGGTGAATAGTTGTGACCCCTTTGACTTTTTGTCTAAACATATTCAACAAACAAACAATGCTGCTGATGCATCAAATTCCTTATCTGTTGCGACTGATGAATCAGTTATTAGAAGAAATCAAAAAAAACTCCTAAAATAAATGGTCGATTTGTTGTAACAAATGGTATATCTGTTGCAACGGATGGGTTATCTAATGCAACAGATATACAACCTGTTGCCGAAACTCAATAAAAAAAAATGGTTATTATTTTATTAAAGA